>NC_092874.1:15828581-16174831 GCF_028372415.1 Notamacropus eugenii
TCCATCCTGGAAAGCCAGGATGGAGAAAGGAAGGGTATCAAAGGGATGTGGAGAAATTACAGAAAATGAAATGGGCAAAATGCTGGGGGGTCAAAAGGTAAAGCAGATTTCTCCATTTGTCCCAGGCCCCAAATGAAAGAACTACATATAGAAAAAAAGCTCATGAATTGAATTTTCTTCTAATAAATTCTAGCAGGAGGCAGCCTGGTATAGAGGATAGAAAGTTATTCTCCCAGCAATGATCTATCTAGCTTCAAACCTGACTCTGAAGCTTCTGTCTATGTGACTTTGGTCAAGTCATTTAACCTCTGTATGTCAGTTTTCTCATCTATTCAATGGAGATAATAGCAGTACCTACCTCTGAGGTTGGTGAGGGCCAAATGAAATGCTGTTTGTAAAGTAGTTTGCAAATCTTAAAGCGCTGTATAAATGCTAACGATGACCATTATTATTACGCCAATTTCTAAGACTGTACTGCAGAGTTACTGGTGCCCTTCGCTGGCAGAGTTCCCTATCCTGGTGACATTACAAGTCTAGTTCTGATTCTAAATTCTGGCAAGGGTTTTACTTAATCAAGAAATGGAGATCCAGAAAGCTGAGGAAATGTGCACCCAGGTAGAAAGTGAGAGAAGCAGGCTCCAAACTGTCTTAACTCCAAATTCAGTCCACTTTTCCATGGCACATCATGTTGTTTTTCTGTTCTTTCAACTTAATTCTTTGATTGCTTGGAAGAAACGTGGTCCTGGAAAGCAGAAAGTTAGAGATAAAATCCAGGCCCCTCTGTCTCTTCTTAAAGAGCAGACTGGGGGCCAAAGAGTTCTCTGGGACATGAGTTCACACTTTATCCATTAGATACTTGGGGTTGCGCTTTCACGCTACCAATCAATCCATCAGTATTTATTAATTGCCAGCTATGTGCTGAGTCCTATGCTAATTTCAATATTTTGTTCCAGTGCCATGCTGACATTTAAAAGGTCTAAACACTTCTCCCCATATTGAGGAGGGAACTTTTTAGTCAAAAGAATGACGACAATTAATTGGTTTCCTTAGGCTCATCTTTAAATAAAACATCTTGTCTAGTGAATTTCACAAACAATGGGAGATAATTCTAAAACTCAGAACAGAAAGCTGAGGCTGCCTTAGTGTACCTTTTGTAGGCTAGAGGCTCTGATATTGGGTAGTTGAGGCATTATGGCCATTTTACTTGGGACTCAACTGAGCATAAAATCCTAGGAAGTTACTGAGGCTTGGAGGTTAAGTGACTCATTCACAGTCACATAGTCACATAGTTAGTAAGTATCTTAGAGTGTCAGAGGAAGGGTTGGAACCCAGAACTTCAGCCTCCAATTGTACCATATTGCCTTGAAAGAGGGGGAGCTACTTGTATAGACCATAAGATAAAGGGACTTACTATTTTTTCGGTAATTGAAATAATTGGAAATTGATTCAAAGCTAAGCCAAACTAGGCTTCAAAAATTGTTTTTTTCTTGTAAGGTTCTCTTTCTATTCCAATAAAAATGGGACTCAACAAGGCTTTTGAATCAGTCTCAATTTATTTAGTATTAGAAATTGAGAATAACATAATGAAATAATGGGTCTAGGATTTCTTGAAGTTATAAGAATTTAACTAATATAGGATCATAAATCCAAGTTAGAATCAATCAATCAATGTGCACTTTTTAAACAGATATTTTGTTAGGCACTGGAGAGCAGAAAGAAAGGAAATAAAATGGGTTTTAGCTTCAAGGACCTTATATTCTAATGGCCCAGGTGGCACATCCATATAGAATTATGTGCAGAATACATACAGAGATATGGGAGGGACCTCAGAGATGGGCTAAGCTAATTCAACTCCTTATTTACTGATGGGAAACTGAGGCCCAGGAAAAGAAGCGAAGTATATGCTTAATACAAGGACCCACAGATGGTAAGTGATAGACAAGGGAGTTAAACCCAGATGCTCTGGCTCCCAATAAAGCAATAATATTGTTTACCCTGAGCAGTTTCTCAGACAGCCAATAATTTCATATTCCATGGGAAGGAAAACTATGGAACATAAAGTAGCACAGACAAATCAAAAGGCATTTTGTTAATAGCTGTAATCTTTTTCCAGGAAATTGCCTTAGTTTGCCACTGAGGCTTATGATAAGAGAACTTTTTTTTGGAAAAAAATCATTTTCTGATTAGAGTTAAATAAATACAGTATTTTGCTATATCATGATTGTGTATTATATAGCATTATCCTGTTATCAATAGGAGTGACATACTGAAAAATGGATAAATGCACTTCATTTGCCTGGCAGCCTAGTGAAGCAGTGATAGCCTTAGGGTCAGGAAGATTTGGGTTCAAGTGCTCCTTTTATCCACACCTGGGTGACCTTGGACAAATTTAACCTTTCACAATCTCGGGCGATTCCTTAGGATTTATATACTAAATCAGAGTAGGGGGCAGCTAGGTGGTGCCACAGTGTATTGAAAAACCAGGTCTGGAATCAGGAAGACCTGAGCTCAAATTGGCATCAGATTTTTACTAGCAGTGTGACCCTGGGCAAGCCACTTAACCCTGGTTACCTCAGTTTCCTCATCTGTAAAATAAGCTGGAGAAGGAAATGGTAAACCACTTGAGGACCCCCATAGGGGGTCATGAAGAGTTGGACATAACTGAACAGAAACAGGAAGGCTAGAGACCATTGTGGTCTAAGGAGCTGCTGAGGTCAGGAGTTCCCCAAGCTAATGAAACCACAAAAATATTTCCTTGTATTGGGTGGAACATTTTAACCCCCCATTGTTTCTTCTTTTAGATATGGAAAGCGATCCAGCCCAGAGACCCTGATCTCAGATCTCTTGTTGAAAGAAAACACAGAAAACCTTCCTAGATCCAGGTATGAGAAGGGTTTAATTTTTTTAAAAAATATCAACTCTCTTTGTGTATGACTGTGTGACTTTGTGTATGACTTAAACAACTGTGGTGTTTCTCATAGACATCTTAAGCTGCTTTTCCTGATTCTCCCCACCACACCCCTCAGCTGAAAGCCTCACTTTTCCTTCTGTCATAATCTGTAAAGGATTTGTGATAATTTCATTTGAGAAGATACCTTAAGAACAGTCCAAAAGAAAAACGAATCACAATTCAATTGTGGTTTTAAAAGAGGTTTAGATTTGGTGTTACTAAAGCTGGGGTTGTGTTGAAAGTGGTATTAGAGGGATGGAATGTGTGCATATCTGGGTAGAGGATGAGAGCAACATAGCAGGTGCAGAGAACCCCACAATGTCATTCCCAAGTCTCAGGCAACCAACCTTAGTCCCCCGGTGTTTGTGCAGGCATCTCTGTGAGCTAAAATCACAGAGCAAATGACAGTAGGGAGGTTTTCCTGGTCTATGGAGCTTGAGGTGAAAAGTTTCCAGTTTTGTATCCTTATACTGACTTAAAAGGCTTCTAGGACATAAGGTAGCAACCTTCAAACCTTCTTCCAAGCTAAGCTTGTCTGCCTGGTCTGGTCCTTTATCCTGGACTTTCTGGTGAAATGCACTAAGACTGCTAGGTAGCCCCAGGAAACCGCCCAATGAGACCGCAGCTCTCCACATGCCCAACTCTGCCCTTGGCCAGCAGTGGGGAGTGGGTGGAGTCCTGCTGAGAAGAGGGAAGCTCAAAGCCAACCTCAGACATATACTAGCTGTTTTACCCTGGTCAAGTCACTTAAATCTGTCTGTCTCAATCTCCTCATCTGCAAAATGGGAATGATATTAATAGTACCTGCCTCCCTGGGGTGTTGGCAGAATCCAGTGAAATAGTATTAATAAAGTACTTAGTGCTGTTCCTGGCATAAAGTAAATGCTATAAATGAGAGCAATAATTTTTTAATTATTTATAATAATTATTATTATTCAACAAACGGGCACATTCAGTTCAAGATTCCAGTGTAAAGAATAAACACATTATTATTGTTATGTTTGGGGAAAAGAAAGTACAAAAGGACATTAAAGTGAAAGTTTTCTGGGATACATAGGGAGCCATTTTTCTACATCTGAAGGGCTGTTGTGTGGGAGAGGAGTGAGGTTTGTTCTTTTTGGCCCCAAAACACAGAACCAGAGAAATGGGTAGAAGTTCCAGGATGATAGATTTAGGCTTTGATATAAGGAAAAAATTTCTAACAATTAGATCTCAAAGTGGAATGAACTATCCCAGCAGGCAGGGAGCTCACTGTCACTAGGGATCTTCAAGCAAAAGTTGAAAGCCCAGTGGTCAGGGATTCAATCTGTTCAGATACAGGTTAGGTTAAATGACCTCTGAAGTCCCTCTTGGCAATTTTGTGAAAAGAACAGACTCTAAATACTACCTTTTCCCAATCAGTTGACTTGCAGTCTTTTCTCCCATAATCCTTTGAAGTTCTCTGCATTTTGGGTGCCCTTTGAAAATCTCAGGTACCAAAAGATTGGCTCCGAGGCATAGTTCTGTTCTGCTCATGAGCTTCAGACTCAAACCTCTGAAAGACAGAATAGTCTCCCTGTGGTGCTAAAGACAGAATGTAAAGATTTGTGGGAAAATATAGTGACTGCGTCTTTAATCACTAAAAGACACAGCATGGAATACTTGAATGAGCAGTGGACCAGGAGTCAGACCTGAGCCCTAGTCTTATGGCCTAAGGTAAAGCAAGGGAGTCACTTCAACTCGATGATACTCAGTCTCCCCATATGTAAAATAGAGATTGTTGTAAGGCCCTATCCAACTCAAGAGTCCTATAGTTTATATGGAGAATCAAATTTGGGCTATGTAAAACAATGTGCCGGATTGTAAGGTCCTAGAAAACTGCCTTAGCACTTCAGCCCATTGTATATATTTTTTGAAGTTTCTCATGGAAATCTAAAGAATCAAACTCAAAGGATGCATTGAGAAATAATAGCTAATATTTATATAATGTGAAAGGTAGTGTTATCTCCAGCTATAGATAAGGAGATGGAGTCTTACAGAGGTTAAGTGGCCTGCTTAAGATCACACAGGTCAGAAAAGGAAGAATTAGACTCGAACCCAGCTCTTTCTGATGCCAATGATCTTTCTGCTGTACACGCAAAAATATAGCACTGACATATATGAAAACAGAGTCAAAATGGACCCACCCACTAGGTAATTGAAACTGAATGCCAGGGCTTTAAAATTAAATAATAATAATGACATTGTTATTATTACTGCCAGAGAGAGGAGTGGGAAATTTTTAAAAAATCCTTCCCTTTTTGTATTCCACTTGACTTGAATTCAGGGGGCGATGGCATGGTCCTAGAATGAGCCTACCACTTTAAGATGAAATGGCCAGATTCTAGGTTTGGACAGGCCAGTCCCGTGTGTTGGGCGATTTCTAAGGGTTGAGTAAGTGGTCATTGTAAGATTTATCTCTGACGAATCCAGCTCCAACTACGGACAAACTGAAGTGTTAGAATTCTCTGTGGATGATAAGGGGCAATGCTGGAAGAGACTTCAGAGATCAACTATTCCAATCCCCTCATTTTATAGATGAGGACACTGAGGCCCAGGGAGTAATGACTTGTCCAAAGTCATACAAATATCACTTGGCAGAGGTGGGATTCAAACCCAGGTCCTTGGACTCCTAAGCAGATGTTCTTATTTAGAGCCTTGACTCTTGCTTGGAGAATGGAGCCAACCTGGGAAAAAGCATCTGCTCTTTTCTGAAGCTCCCAGCTTATTTTCTAAGAATATGGAAGATGAAAGAAAGGCTCTTGGAAAGGACTTCCTGGTACTATAGTATTATAATTATTAATTATAATTAAATTATGATTAATACCTAGTATGGCTCATGAAATCAATTCAACAAATATTTATTGAACAGCTACTACGTACAAGGCACCATACTTGTTGTTGGGGTAGTAAAAAACTGGCAAGAGTGAGGTCACTGCTTCAAAGAAAGCAATTATTCTGCCTTCTGAACAGCTCTCAGAGTCTGAACTAGAGGGACTTAGAAATCTGTGAGTCCATTCTTTCTATTTCATGAATGAAGAACCTTGCGTCCAGACCAAGGAAATGGTGTACCCAAAGGTCAAAGGCAACCTCTATGTGGTCTTCTGACTCCATACCCAATGCTTTTTCCAGTGGACCATTTATTTTCACTTATAGATGATGCCCTCCCTCTCCTACCTTCAACTTCCCACTATTTCTCCCTGGTTCCAACCTCCATTGGTTAGCTGTTACAGAGCTTCACAACATCAAGAACTAAGTTCGCCAGGAGAGGGCGATACAACCCCTCTATTTCTGCAGTTGCCCACCAGTGACTTCTTCCAAAAGTAAACTACTCTGAGCTTCTGTGATGTGTTTGAGTTGAGCCAGTACCCATCAATTAGCCTTGGCCAGAGTTAAGGGCAGAGGCTATGACTTTTGTTTGGATGACACTGACACGCTAGGACAAAGCCCCTAGCCCTACTGTGTGAGCTTTGGGTGCATCATTTCCTTGGTTTAGACCCCAGGTTGCTCATTTATGAAATGTAGAGAATGGGCTGGAAGATTTCCAAGTCTGGACAACTTTGAGGTTGTCTGTAAATTGTGTGTGTGTGTGTGTGTGTGTGTGTGTGTGTGTGTGTGTGTGTGCGCGCACGCACATGCGTGAGGGGGGGATTGTTCAGAATATACAATTTTAGTTCTTCCAACTTAAAATGGCTTGCAAGAAGACATGAATGCCCTCCATTTACTGAATGACAGTGACCGTTGTTTTTAAATTTAGGGATGATTCCTGAGCCCCAGAGAGCCATAGATTTACTCCATTGGTAATGAAGGCCCTGGAAAAAGTTTTCCCCCTTCTTTCCTTCCTTCTTTCCTTCCTCACTCTCTCCTTTCCTTCCTTTTTCCTTTCCTTTCTCACTTCCTTTTTTCCTTTCTCCCTTCTTGGCCATGAGAAAAGTCCTATCCTTCCCCTTTGACCACCTGCCAACACAGGGCTCCATTTCTTTCTGTTGCAACTCTCTCAGGAGGTTGGGAGCTTTTCCTTTGAATATTTTACAAGCTATTGCTCTTCCTCTTCTACAGGTTTGAGGATACTTCCGTGTGGTGATGGGAACTCCAGTTCATCTTAAGTTTTTTCCTACTTTCCTCCATATTTCAGGCTACAAAGCCTGGTCTACCTAGGTTTACCAACCTTGCCACTGCATGCAATACCTCTCCCCACATCCCTTGAATTTATTTCCCATGATTGTCTTGAATATATGTTTATTTAAATAAATTTCCATGCATTCAAAATATATCAGCATATGAAATTTTGTTACTGTTGGAAGAGTAAGGATTTGTGAGTCATTAAATGCTATTAAAACCTCATCATAGTCTGTAGCAGCATCCAAACATTTATTCCCTTGGTTTTCTTGAAGAAAAAGTCAGGAATATGGTGAGACCAAGACTCAAATTAGTTCACAGAATTGAGAAAGTATTTGTTAAATACTAGCAATGTGCCAGGAACTATGTTAATTGCTGAGATACAAGTGCGAACAATCAAGACAGTCTCTGTCCTCGATGAGTTCACATTGTAATGGGAAAAGCTGTGACAATACTGAGAAGTAATGATGAGTTGGGGAAAAATCAGATTTTCCATTTTTGCATCTTATGCCTGACATGGTCATTGCAGAAGTTTCTTGCTTTTGTAGCAAGACTCATAGAATCACAGATTTAGAGTTGGACAAGACCTCACCAATCATTGGGTCCAACTTCCTGCTTTTGAATGACCCAGAGGGCTTGTAACTTGCTTAGGATCACACAGCTACTAAGTGTCTGTGGCAAGATTTGAATCCAAGTCTTCCTGACTCCAGTTCTAGAGTTCTATCCAGTGCAGCTATCTTGGCATCATTATAGCTATCTGAGGCTCGGAAAGGGAAGGTTACCTACCCAGGGTCACATATCTCATGGACATCAGAGGAAGGATTCGAACCCTGTTTTTGACTACATTATGCAGTGTAGGAACCAAGGGGGTGCAGGGGATGGATGAGCTGAATGTAGATAGGAAGATGAAGGAAGGAGTAAATGGAATCTTCTTTCTCGCCTTTTCACGCAACAGAGAATGTGTTAATTAAATTATGCTAAAATTTGGGGAACTCTTCCCCCTTTGGTGATTACCTAAGCACCCTTCAGCACTGAGTACTTACATACATCTGTCATCTCACCAATAATGCACGGTTGTCACTCCACGTGGTGCATCTCACGATTCATCCCTGCCAGCTTGTCCTGGGCTACCTTTGCCCATGCCAGCTCTGTCCAATGTGCTATCATTGTGAGGATGACAGCAGCTCCCTCCGGGTGTCCCCCTGTCATCCTTCATCCTCACCATGTTTTTACCCGGGACCTACCTTTTCAGGTAGATGCTGTAACCCACTTACACTTACCACGACACTTTTCCTTGATGTAATAAATGATTTTTAGTCCAAACAACTCAGTAAACAATAAGAACAACAACATTTAATTCTGGGCTGTTTAAAATGAATGGCTGGTTTCTTGGGTGTATTTACAAAGTAACAGAATCTAGGACCTCATTTTACATTTGATTTTTTTTGCCATGCTCAAACAATGCTCATAAAACATATCTTAATATAAAATCCTAAAACTAGATGTACAATACCTATGGGCAACCAAAAAGCCAAGTGAGTCATTTCATACATGCCAGGTTTGATGGTGCAAGGAAGTGGGGTTTTGTCAAAGGGAGCCTTCCTTCCACACAGAGACTGCCACCCTTCCATGCCATAGAAGATGGCCTTTGAGAGTTGCTGTGACCAAAGAGTCCATCCCCCTGTAGCTGCCCTGGTAACCATAAGCCTCTCTACAAATAGTAGTAGTAGTAGTAGTAGTAGTAGTAGTAGTAGTAGTAGTAGTAGTAGTAGTAGTAGTAGTAGTAGAAGAAGAAGAAGAAGAAGAAGAAGAAGAAGAAGAAGAAGAATCCAGTGTTTAAAGGTTTGTAAGGTACCTTTAAATATGATCTCATTTTATCCTCACAACTACCCTGCCAGGTAGGTGCTAACATTATCCCCATTTTACAGACAAGGAAATTGAGCCAGACAGAGGTTAAAGTGAATTACAAGTCATACTAGTAGTCATACTAGTAGTAAGTGTCTGAGACAGAATTTGAACTCAGGTCTTCCTGACTCATTGATACCATCTCACCCCCTCCATTGAACTAGGCTGCTTTCTAGATGAAAGACTTCAGGGTTGTCCTCAAAGTCTTTGTAGCATGTTGAACCTGTCAGACTTTGATGGCAGCTGCTTTTCAGAGCCCAGGCTCACCTCCAGGTCATTATGAGGTATCAGAGAAGGCTGCCATTGGAAGGACACACACACACACACACACACACACACACACACACACACACACACACATGCCATCTTCTAATGAAAGCCCAATGACTCCACTGTCTATTTAACCAAGTTTATCTAGTTTATCTAACCAAGGATTCTTCAGAATCTAAAACAAGTAAAGGGATGAAAATCTGGTTCAATGGCCATGCCTTCTGCCAAACACTTCAGTGTATCTGTGAGTCATAATGTCCCTACTCTCTTCTCTGGTGCCATCCTTGCTTGCCTGTCCTATGTCTTTCTGCTCTGTGCCCTTCCTACCCTCTTGGGGGTGGGGGGAGGAGCCTCCACCTAGCACCACCTTGCCCAGTGTTCCTCACATTTGCATTTCTTTTTACTTTGAGGTTGAAGTTAATGCCTCCAATGAAATATTTCAAAAATCCCATTGAGTTGAACAAATGATAATTTATCACCTAAAAATTATTCTAAAAAATAAAGAAATTGTATCACACGTGGATAGAGTTTTGGCCTCAGCTTCAAGTTATATAGGTGACATATACTGGTCATATTGGCCCTAGGTAAGTCACTTCCCCAGGACCCTGGCAACTCTAATACTTAAAATGGATATGGGGCTGATCTGCTCTGATAGAGGGTCTTTCCTCACTGGGAATGCCTTCTACTTATAGAATCATAAGTCTAGTGTTTTTTTAAAAATGATTCTCAGTTCCCTTTCAGAGGATAGCCACTATACATAGCTGATAAAAAAAAGAGGGGGGGGAGTGTGGGACTTTTACTTAATGCATCCTTTGGCTGCATGATTCTGGGACCTTTGGCATTCTCTAGACATCTCTAGGTGGCACAGTGGAGAGAACAGTGACTTGGAATTAGGAAGACCTGACTTCTGATCTGGCCTCCAATATTAACTAGCTGCATGCTCCTGAGCAAGTCACTTAGTGTCCTTGCGCACCTCAGTTTCCTCATCTGTAAAACGAGATGTTGGACTGGCTGTTCTCTAAGATCCCCTCTAGCTCTCAATCTAGGATCCTCTGATCATGGACAAAGAGAATTCTGGTTCATTCTCTAAGTGATTTGACGTTCCTCAGTGGTTTAGGCCTCAGACAATGAATTCAGGAGGTACAATAAGCCTGGCTACTATATAGAGCCACTACTCAGATGCTTGGCTCAGAAAGACTCTGGTTTAGCATCTGGGGGCCTCCCAACCCAAAGCGTGTTTCAATGACAATCTGGTAGAATGAGGGGTTTTGGAATCCCACCTCACAGCGGGTCTGTCAGAAGTGCTAATGAATCTCATCCAAACTCCAGACAGCAAATTGCCATGGGGAAGCTGAAAGCCACCCTCAGAGGCCCAGAGCCCTATTTCTGTGTGATATTTGACTGAAACCTGGGGCTTCTTTGCACATTCACTACTTTGAGCACTCCTGGTTTATCCTTGATGTGAGGACGCAATAAGCTAGTTTTCGATTTAAAATCATAGATTCAGTATTCTGTGGGAAGTTCTCTCTGCGAGCCTCAGGAATCATGACAATAACGTCACAATTCAACCATTAACTCAGGGCCATTATTAAAGAACGTCATGTATTGAATGGGGGTTTCAGCGGCACGTTCTTTCTTTGTGTGACTTAGAATTGTGGTGATACTGTCACAACGAAATGATTTGTTTTTCTCCTGTCAGTTAGAGCATTAGATTGAGGTAAAGTCATTTGGAATGACTTCCTCCAATGAATTCCTTCCTAGTCTATCTGTAATTCACTTTATCTGTCACTGGGGTTTATTTCCTAATGTATTATGCAAGAGTTCCAAATTTCCCCCATCGTCATGGCATCAGAGAGGCACAGTGGAGAAAGAGCTGCCCTTGGAGTCAGGAAGACCTCCCTCAGACACAGGCTGTGCGTGTGACTCTGCAGAAATCACTTAACCTCTCAGTGTCTCCCTTACCGACCCATACTTTCACTTCCCAGCGGTCTTTAATACCATCAAGAGTAGATACAGAGCTGCATTGGTGGAAGGAAACTCCACACTGGAAGTTCCCTGCACTGATGAAATCACAGGTCTAGACCAAATACCAGTAGAACTACTAATAAGAAAGCTGACATGGCTCAAATGTTTATACTGGACTTTTAGAACATCAGCTGGATATGTGGATGACTGAAGTGAATGAGATTGATTCCAGCAGAAAACCAGACAAATGCAAGTCCTTCCGAGATTTTACATCTTTCCTCCATATTCTTTGAGGACACCCGAATACTGCTCATGAAGGGCTTTGGCATGAGCTCCCCTCCAGTTCACTGCCCATTATTCCCTCCATTCCAGACAAATGGGAATCTGAACTGCTCTCTGCACCCAACATCCCATCTACTGCCTCCATACCTTTGAACAGGGCATTCTTCCAACTAGGAGCCCCTTCTCCCTTCCACATCTTAGGCTTCTCAGCTTCCTTCAAGACCCAGACAGGTTAAGTAAATTGCCCAAAGCCACACCAGCAATAAGTAGCAGTCCCCACTGTAGCATACATCCTTGGGCATTTGGCCTTGATATGTACCGCAAACTACTCAGCTTCAGATAGAGAGCTGATGGACTAAAAAAGGAACATTTCTCCTCTCCTCCCCTCCCCTCCCCTCTCCTCCCCTCCCCTTCATTCTCACCTCCCTCCCCTCTTCTCCCCTCTCCTCTCTTTTTTCTCTTCACTTTCCCTTTCCTCTCTTTTCTTCTCTCTGTCATTCTCATGTATCTTTCTGTCTCTGTTTCTCTCTCCATGGCTAATGAAGTCAGTTTTTTACTTCAGTATACATATTTGTATTGATTTTTTTTCTTTCCTTCTGACTGAGGGGAAGGGAGAGATCCTGGAACTGAAAATAAAATTGAATAAAAAAAAGAAATGTGTGGCAGACTTGTAGTTGGAGTTGGGATGGAGGTTGAAAGATTTGAACCTGAGACTTTCCCCTCCCCCAGACTTTGGAAACAATGAAAAACATATCACTGAGGGAGAAGTGTGTGTTACCAATCAGACAGGGAGGTCATATGTGCTCATTCGAGGAGACCAGGATATTTTGTTGTTTCCAAGAATGTCATGGCTGCAATGCAACTGCTGTAAATGGATGAATGAATAAAAAGATTTATTAAGCATTTACTGTATACAAAGCTCTATATTAAGCACTGAGAATAAAAATAGGAAAAGAGATAACCTCTGCTCTCTAGGAACCTCTATTCTAATTGGGGAGACAACCTATAGGGATAGTCAAATGAAAAGGTCCCATGGTCCTTAGGGTTCAGGAGCAAAGCAGGCAGTCAAGGCCTCTTCCTTGGTGTTAATTTCACTGATCAAATCCCATCAGTTTCTGATGGATATTAAGACATTTGACAGGGCCAAGGCCTTTGCTAGAAAGAATTTTGTTTTCTGGGTCTCAGGAGTTGTGACTGGAGCCCCTACGGGATCAGTTATCAGGCTGATTATGTCTTCCCAGGATGATGGCTGCTGTCACCATATTAGAAGCACAGCTATTCCCAAGGCTCTTGGGTTAAGGGTCCTGAAGTGTCTCCATTGGGATTTTAGGGAAGATGGTGGGCAAAGTGGTGGTAGTGGTTTGACTTGGCTGGCACATGCCTCCTCCTGTCTCTCCTTCAAGATCCCCTGCTGCTTCAGCTGAGCTGGCTCCACTTCGTTGAGAGGGGCAGTTTGTTTGTTTGTTTGGTCATTGGTGGGAAGAGGTGGCCCCTTCTGCACAGAAGCCAACTCCCAGGTCCTGGTTGTGATGGCTGGAAGCAAGGCGAGTGGTCCTACCGCTCTCAGTACTCTTATGCCTAGCCACCTGTTGGGGGCAGTAGATACTGGTTGCTGTTGGTGGTGAGGAAGATGACCTTTTTCCCTACAATGAGTTCTCTCCTTACTGATGTCTGCAGGGGCTGGTCTGCAAGCAAGCCTAATGGTTTGGAGGGAGCACTCCTATTCCCAAGGCTCTTTTCAGGGCCCTCAGCTGTCACCATCAGAAAGGAAAGCCATAATCTCTCTATGCAAGGGCATTGGGGTGTAGGGTGTGTTCAGGAAGGACCAGTGCCTTTAGTGTGATGGCTGCTGAGCCCTTTTCAGCGCTCTTTCCACCTTTGGTGTCCACCTGTTCCACCCAACCCTCACCTGTGACTTCAAGAAGCTGCAGTATATGCAGCAGTCACACCCCAGTAAACCATTTCAGCAGATAGGCCAGATCAGGTTGAGGGTAACCAAGGGGTCTCAAATCCATTGGTGAGTTAGAGAGCTGTCTACCCCAAGCATGTGAAGATTTCCCCTGGTGGAGTGGGTGGATGAGAACAATTTGTTCCAACAGCCATAAAGGCATCTAAAGCAGGCAATGTGGAGCACTTAGAGCTTGGTTAGATATCAAAGACACCGAGGTCATCCACTGCATCCTGAGTCGTCACCAGTCATCTTGACTCTGTCCTGTGGCTGGACTATGATGGCTCTGGAGGAGAGAGTGAGGCTGACGATTTCATGCAGCTCTGCCTCACTTAAATACAATTTATGCACAAATCAAAAGACACCACCCATACCATTTTACTATTATACCTCAAAGTCTGGTGGTGACAGATAAGTGATGAAGCAGCAGGTGTGGATACACATAAGCAACCCAGGTCATAGAGGTGTTTCTCATTGGGAGCAGCAGTGGGATTTGGCAGCCCCCTGGGTATCTGTGCAGTCTTTTAAGGATTATACTGCTTATCTCATGGTGTGAGGAAGGGGGCTAGAAAAGGTGCTTTAAAAATTGTCTGCTTAGCCAACCCCTGCCTGATTATTGCAACAGGTAGGGAATCCCACTTTGTGGTTGAAACAAAAAAAATGGATAAAATGCACAAAAACATCTGCGAAGATGATTCCATTCATCATTGGCACATGGAACGTGTGCACACTTATAGATAACACAAAATCCAGTAGACCTGAAAGATGAACTGTTCTTGTTACAAGAGAACTCCACAGGTATCACATCCAAATTGCAGCCCAGAGTGAAACAAGGTTGGCAAATGAAGGCCAGCTTACTGAAGTTGGAGCTGGGTATACATTTTTCTGGAGTGGGTGCAGTGAGGGGGAGCACCATGAAGCTGGTGTGGGTTTTGTGATCAAAACTTATCTAGTCAGCAAGCTGGTATGCCTGCCAAAAGGAGTGAATGACAGGCTCATGACAATGTGATTGCCACTCACAGGAAATAGCCATGCCACTATGATCAGTGCCTATGCTCCCACCATGACAAACCCTGATGAATTCAAAGACAGATTTTATGAAGACCTAGAGACCTTTATCGTCAATGTGCCAAAAGAGGACAAGCTTATAATACTGGGTGACTTTAGTGCTAGAGTAGGCTCAGACTAGTAGACTTGGCAGGGAATCCTAGGGAGGAATGGAGTTGGAAACAGCAACAGCAATGGTCATTTACTGCTGAAGACTTGTGCATCACATGACCTTCTCATCACCTACACTGTTTTCCATTTACCTAAACACAATAAAACTTTATGGATGCACTCTCGCAGCAAACATTGGTATCTAATAGACTATGTCATTATCAGGAGATGAGACAGACAAGATGTGAGAGTGACAAAGGCAATGTGTGGTGCAGAGTGCTGGACTGAACATAGACTTATCCTTTCCAAGCTAAATATTCACATTCATCAAAAGTACCTCCCGCAAGGCAAAATGACTACCAGAAAAATTAATGTCAACAAATTAGAGCTCTTCTCTGAGTGTGAACAGTTTATTGCTAACTTGGAGGGAAAGTTGAGCCAACACACAGTTGGCAACAGTGGAGCAGAAAAGGAGTGGGTAGCTCTCAGAGATTTGGTGTATAGCACTGCATTTGCTCATCCGAGTCAGAACACTCACAAACACCAAGACTGGTTTGATGAAAATTATGGGGAAATTCAGAAGCTGCTAAATGAAAAATGTGAACTCCACAGGATTTACCAGCAGGAGAGTTCATCCACCTCTAAGAAGGCAGCATTTAATTCCATCAAAAGCAAAGTACAAGCAAAGCTTAGAGAGATGCAGGATTCCTGGTTCAGTAAGAAGGCAGAGGAAATGCAGTTTTATGTGGATAGCAACAACCCAAAGCACTTTTATGATTTCCTGAAAGCTATTTATGGACCAAAAAGCTATGGTGCATCACAACTACTCAGTGCTGAAGGAGTCACATTGATTAATGATAAGGACATGATCCTAGAGAGAAGGGCTGAACACTTCCATAGTGTTCTCAACAGATCATAATCAATCAATGCTGAGGCCATTGACCACAGGTTGAAATCAGTCCCTCCTTAGCTGAACTTCCAACTGAAGAAAAGGCTTTGAGGGCCATTAGGCTCTTTTCATGCCGCAAAGCATCTCGTGCTGATTCTATTCCAGCTGAGATTTACAAAGTAGGGGGACTATTGCTCATACAGAAGCTGACTGAAATTTTCCAGGTTATATGGCAAGAGGAAGTTATCCCCCAGGAGTTCAAGGATGCCTCCATTGTCCATGTCTATAAAGTTAAAGGGAATAGATTGTCCTGTGACAATCACATTGGGGGAGGGTCTCTCTTAAACCTTGCTGGCAATATTCTTGATAGAGTCCTCCTTAATAGGCTCATCCTTCACCTGGAAGATGGTCATATACCTGAGAGCCAGTGTGGCTTCAGAAAGGGCTGAGGAATAGTTGATATGGTGTTTGCTGTCTGACAACTCCAGGAGAAATGCCAGGAGCAGAACAGAGGTCTGCACACATTGTTTGTAGATCTGACCAAGGCCTTTGACATTGTTAGTCATGAGGGCTTATGGAAAATTATGTCAAAATTTTGTTGCCCAGAGAAGTTCATCAGCATTGTATGTCAATTTGGTGATGGCAAGTTTGCCCAGGTACTGGATAGTGGACAATGCTCTTGTGCCTTCCCAGTCACTAATGGAGTTAAACCAGGCTGTGCGCTTGCTCCCATGCTTTTTAGCATGATGTTTTCAGCCATGTTGTCAAATGCTTTCAGTGAGGAAGAATGTGGCATCAGGGTCAACTACCATAAGTCAATTACCATAAGTTCTTCAATTTGAAAAGGCTACAAGCCAAGACCAAAGTGGAAGGAGTGTTGGTGCATGATTTTCCGTTTGCAGATGATTGTGCACTCAACCCAACCTCTGAAGCTGAGATGCAACAAGCTATGGATCAATTCTCTGCTGCCTGTGCTAATTTTGGCCTAATAATTAACACCAAGAGAACACAGGTGCTCCATCAGCCACCACCACACCATTCATGTGTGGAACCATTGGTTACAACAAATGGAGAAGTTTTGAATGCTGTGGATAAGTTTGTTTACCTTGGTAGTGTACTTTCCAGGGATGTACACATTGACAATGAGGTTGATACATGCATTGCCAGAGCTAGCTCAGTGTTTGGGAGACTCTGAAGAAAAGTTTGGGAGAGAAGAAGTATTTGATTGACTACCAAACTGAAGGTTTACCATACTGAAGAGTTGTTGTGCTGACCTCATTGTTATATGCTTGTGAAACATGGACAGTCTACCAGCGCCATTCCAGGAAACTGAATTGCTTCCATTTGGACTGTCTTAGGAAGATTCTGAAGATCACCTGGCAGGGTAAGGTATCAGACACTGAGGTCCTTGTTCAAAATGCCAAGCATTCAAACTGTGCTTCAGAGAGTACAATTCTGATGGGCTGGCCGTGTTGTTCAAATGCAAAATTTACTCTTGCCAAAAAGATTGTTTTATGGAGAACTCACCTGGGGTTCACATGATGGTCAGAAGAAGTGATACAAGGTCTCTCTCAAGAACTTTGGATTTGATTGTGGGACATGGGAGACACTGGCACAGGACTGATCAGCATGGCATGCCCACATCAGAAAAGGTGCTATGCTCTATGAGCAAAGCAGAATTGAAACAGCACAAAGGGAATGTAGGATGAACAGATTTGGAATAACCACCCCAAATGTTCGCACAGATTGTCTTTGCCCAATCTATGGTACAGCATTCCAATCTCCTATTGTTCTAATTAGCCAGTCGTACACATTGAAACTTCCCTTTATCATGGTGATGTCATTTTGGTCCTCCTCGAGAACGAAAGACAACAACCATACAAAGGCACCACAACATGCCCAAAGTAAGTTTGCCACAATAGAAAGCCAGTGGTCTCTATTGAATCTAGAGGACCTGGATGTAGATTGAGGCTTTTGTTACCACAGGATTCACTGCTACAGAATCAAGATGACAGAATCGTGGACGTGGAAGGGACCCCAGGAAAGCTCCCACCCATTCTTGGCCAAGCATTCTCTCTGCAACTGGCTGTCAAGGGAGCTGTCAGCCTTTGCATGATGGTCTCCGAAGAAAGGGAATGCAGCACCCCCTGGGGCAGCCCAGGTCATGTTCAGACACTGTGTCTAATGTTTATACTTGTTGGTGTCTTTGTCACTTCCCCCCATTGCTTCTAGTACAGCCCTGTGGGACCAAACAGGACAGAGCTGACCTCCTTTACCCCATGACAGCCATTCAAATATTAGCTGTCATGCCCCATACCCCCTTAGTCTTCTCCAGGATCAAGGGTTTAACAGTCCCAATAATCACTTCAGATGATTGGAACAGAAGAGATCTTAGAAATAACCTGGTAGAACCTCCTCATTCTGCAAACAAGGAAACTGAGGATCAGAGGAATTTATTCCATTTAAAAGGAACTCTCTAATCAAACAGTTCTTAACCTGGGGTTTGGGACCTTTTTTTTACAAAAGAATTTTCATAAGTATTTCTCTCTAATGTATTTCTCTTGTAATCCTATGATGTGGCTAAGGTCACACACAGTTGCCAAGGTGGATCTAGGCCTGAGGTTTCTGACCTCCTTCTCAAAGACTCCCTCCTTCCTAGCTGCAAGGAAGAGAGAAGAAAATGTATGTGTGTGTGTGTGTGTGTGTGTGTGTGTGTGTGTGTGTGTGTGTGTGTGTGTAAAACATAGGGAGGAAAACAGGATTGGGTGGAGGAGAAGAGATGAAAAGAGCACATTTAAATAGGCATCAAATCCACATCCAGCCAATGGCACATTTGGGTACCAGTTAGCCAAACACAGTAAAGCGTGGTAGCACATCTTCCTGTGGTCCTGCTTATCCCAGAAGCTCTGTGATCCACAGGGGAATCTCGAGGCCTCTTCTCCATAGCCTCTCCTGTGGTCCGTGGTCTCACATCAAGCCCCCATATCTTGTCTTACAGCAGCATCTTCCTCCCTTCCCCTCCGTCTCTGGGAGCAGCCTGGCCAGTGTGGTGGTTGCAGGGCTGGATTTGGAATTGCAAGGACCTATGTTTGAGATTCACTGTTTTTGAAGTTCCCTGACTGTTTGGGCCTGGGAAAATCATTTATTCTTTCAGTGACTTTAGGCAACTCTCTGTGATGAACAGATATTAGCAAATTCCCAGTATGTGTTAGTGAAAAACGTTTCTACACCAGGAGTCCCTTACATGGATGAAATATGCCTGCACTATCTCCCCACCCCTTCTCTTCCCACCCCAAACTTCCCTTACTGTTATATCCATAGGAAAAGGGATTTATTTCATTTAAAAGGTATATTTGAATCCAGTGGTTCTTAATCTGCAGTTTATGAACTTTTAAAAAAGTGTCTTCATAACTGCATTTCTCTCTAACTGGTTTCCTTTATAATCTTATGGATTTTCTTTTCTACATTTTAAACCACGACTCTGAGCAGAGGTTCCTTGGTTTCACCAGACAACTGCCAAAGTGGTCAGGACACAAAAAAGCTTAAGACCTCTTGCTTGAGCAGATCTCAAATGGCATAAATGTCCTTTTCTCTCCCCTTCCTCAAAATGACTTAAAAATCTCACTTCAGTTACTGACTGAGAGACCCTGGCCAAGTTATTTACACTCTCTTAGCCTCAGTTGCCTTCATTGCAAAATAGGGGTGAAAATAATGTCTCCTTCAAAGGGTTGTGTGAGAGTCAAGTGACATAACCTATGTAAAGTACTCTGGGGCCTTAAAGTTTTATAGAAATATCAGCTGTTATTTTGTCAGCAGTGATGACTGCTCAGTTATATGATGTTTGAAGACTTTAAAGCACTTTGCCTAATAATGTCTCATTTGCCTCCCAGAACCTGAGAAGCTGAACTTAGCATGGAGCAAGTGGACAAGTGGGGGCTTTGATCCTAGAGAGAACAAGCTTCATGGCCTTCAGGTTTATATCTGGGACTCTAGAAAACTGCTTGAGATTTGCTGATTTGGTTTTAATTTCATTCAGTAACCTCGTCTCCAAGGAAGAAAATGCATGATAAGCCACTTCTATCAATGGCAGTTACTTTATCATTTTGAGAGACCAAGGCATTCTATAGCTCCCCAAGGTCAGAGAATATTCGGAGTAATATTTTCCAATGCTACCATTCATCACTGAACTGAAATATCTTGCAAGGCATGGAACATTTTGGAAATGGGATCTCCCTCAAGTTCTAAGAAAAGGCATGGCTACAGCCAGTAAGCAATGTGGGAAGCAGTAGAAGAAACCCCGGCTCTGAGGTCAAGGGACCTGGGTTCAAATTCTGCCTCTATGATCCTGATCAAGTCACCTCACATCCCCAAGCCTCAGTTTATTTCAGGTTGGATTAGAAGTCCTCGGAGGGCCCCTTTATATCTGCATCTCTCATCCTCAATAGGGCCTAGGGTCCTATAATCAAAGATATGAAATGCCAGGTCACAGTCAATGTCTAGTCTTCCTCCTTGAGTTGCATAGAAAGGTGACCAGGACCTGGGACACTGATTGACAGTCACAAAACACCTAAGAGATGGATGAATGAAGCCAAATGTTCACTTGCACATTCATGATGACAAATAACTGGCTGAGCACACAGGAATCTTCATCAGTTGACTAAGACTCTTCTTTGACAGGGAGGGGCAGTGTAGTCTAGTGGGTAGAGAGGCCAGAGCAGAAGCCAACCAGACCTCTGATTAATTACTGGCTGTGTGACTCAAAACAAGTCACGTCAACTTCTTAGCATTCCCTGACAACTGTCTCAGACTAAATCAGGATTTGAGCCCTGCCTTTGTCACCTACTCAAGTCTCAACCTCTTCAAGCAACTCTAAGGCTGGTAGGCAATCAATATTGGTGGAGGGAGACTCCACACTGGAAGTTCTTCACTATTTTAAAATCAGAGGTCAGGACTTTAAAAACAATGAAAAAAGGAAAACAAAACCTTGATAAGAATCAGAGGAATGTTATAGATTCATTTCAACAGATCACTTGAAGTTTCCTGTGTTTATCATTTTTCATAAATTGAGAAGATCTGGGATAGAAAATAGTCCCATTAGGTGTTCATCTAAGAGCTGGACATGATGTGTGTGTGTGTGTGTGTGTGTGTGTGTGTGTGTGTGTGTGTGTACACTACTCTCCCTTAATTTGCCTTTGGGGAAGTTGTTTCCATGTGTGAATATCTATATCTATCCATCTATCTATCCGTCTATCTGTCTGTCTGTAATATTAAGCCTGTAAATATCCTTATTATAAAAACATCAGCTGTAGAGACATTGGGAACATCTTATAATCTCCAAACCTGCTACATGCACCTGCTAATATTATAGATATGTTGGTGCTATGAACGCACTAATATAAATTTCATGGATAATTTACTCTTTATGAGAAAAAACCAATGTGAAATTTGATCTTAAATGGATATCTTCTTACTCAGTTATGTGTAAGTTTTTAAAATGGTCTCCTGAGGCAGGAAATAGAAGCCTGGAAGGGTATAAAATCAATATTTTTCTATTAGCAAAATTTTACATACATATGCATATGTGTGTGTATATAGGAGTTGGTTGTATAGAGCACTGGACTTGCAATCAGGAAGACCTAAGTTCAAATTCTGTCCCAGACACTTACTAGCTATGTGATCCTGGGCAACTTTGTCTCAGTTTCCTCATCTATAAAAATGAGCATAATATTAGCACCTCCCTCTTACGGCTATTGTGAGGATAAAATGAGATAATATTTGTAGAACACTTTGTAAATCTTAAAGTACTATAAATGTTTCTTCTCCTCCTCCTTTTATTCCTCTTCCTCTTCCTCCTTCTTTTCCATGGGCATTGGAGGTGCATGTAGACAAGGAGAACATTGGACTCCCAAGTACACTAAATAAGGTATGATGGCTGGATCTTTTTAGACATGATCAGTGATTTCCATGATCAGGGACTTCCTTTGAAGAAACTCCCTCCACCAATGCAGACTGGCACTGTATCTGCTTCACGTAATTTTAGAGCAGAGGTTCTTCACTTTGTTAATATCTTGCCCCACTTTGGTAGTCAGTCTGGTGAAGCCTATGAACCCTTTCTCAGGATAATATTTCTAAATACACAAAATAAAATACAGAGGGTTACAAAGAAAAACCAATTATACTGAGATAATAAAAAATTTAGAAGTTCACAGGGAGTAGATTTAGAACCCCTTGGATTTATCTGGGTCATTTTGAGACTGAGTGACTTGCCCAGGGTCATCTACCCATTACATATCAGAGACAAGACTTGAAACCAGGCCTTGCTGGTTGTGAAGCCATCTCTCAAACACCTTGTTACCTCTCAGCTCTATCAAGGTACAGTTTGACTTCCTGCCATATTTACTTCATCTTTCAATGATCTGCCTCCAGCATCAACCTCTTTGCTGAGCTCCCCATGAGATGTTCTCCCAGTACCTCAGATACCACCCATGTAAATGCCAAACCTATCTTTCCCTCTCAACCTTTTGACTCCTTCTGACTTGACTATTTACTTCATTCACTTAATGAATAAATGCATGTAAAATCAAGTAAAACAAATTCCTACTTTGACCATATCCCTGCCCTCCCATAAAAAACATTAATCTGCCCTCCGAGTCTTTCATCTCTCTGTCAGGAAAAGGGCTGCATATTTCATGAATCTTGTGAATCATGACTGGCCAGAGATCCTAAGTCTTACAAAGTTATTTGTCTCTAAAATATTGCTGTCAATGAATAAATTGTTTACCTGTTTCTGCTCCCTAACGTCACTGCATTAATACAGGATATCTCTGATCTCTCGTTATCATTTCTCTTTTTTTAAAAAAAATTTTTTCCAATTACATATGAAACAATTTTAACTTCCATTTCTTTAAAATTTTGAATTTTAATTTTTGAATTTTTTAATCCAAATCCTCTCCATTCCCTCCTCCTTGAGAAGGCAAGCACTTTTATATAGATTATATATACACAGTCATGCAAAACATATTTCCATATTAGTCATGTTGCAAAAGAAAATGCAGACCAAAAATAAAACCCTATAAGAAAAAGAAAGTTTGAAAAAGTATGCTTCAATCTGCATTCATACAACACCAGTTCTTTATTAAGAAAAGGATAATATTTTTCATCATAAATCCTTATGAATTATCTAGCACCACTATTGCTTAGAACAGCTAAGTCATTCACAGTTGATCATCATACAATATTGCTGTAATTGTGTACAATGCTCTCCTGGTTCTGCTCACTTCACTCTGCATCAGTTTACGTAGGTTTTTATGAAATCGTCCTGCTTGTCATTTCTTGCAACACAATAGTATTTCATTACAAATATTTATCGCTTTTTCAGCCATTTCCCCAAGTGATGGACAAGGTTTTGCAGGTTTCTCTGAATTTGTCCCTTTCATCATTCTTTATGGTACAACAGTCTTCCATTGCATGCTTTTTCCACATGGTCACAATAACCTAGTCCATGTTTCACATTTCATAGCAAGAGATAGTATCGAAACCTTCAAGTACACAGAACACAGTGGACACTGTCCCTGTGTAAACAAATGGCTTCACAAAACTTATTGATCTTATAATGTCATAACACATTTCTTTTCCTTTGGGGCACTTACTTTTCCATTAGAGGTGATCATTTCCCAAAAACTGACTGCTGGGAGCTCAGAGGTTGAGTTACATCTTCACATAGTAAAAAGCTGTGTCATTTATTCTTGTACAACTGAGATTGCTCCTGGAGTCTCATGCAGGTGCCATAGGGATCGAGAAATACCCAGTCATTTTTCTAGTGGAAGTATCAAATTCAATTACTATGAGGATTCTTACTGACCCTGGTCGGGAGTTTGAAAAGGAGAAAGAGAAGGAATGCTTCCCCATGTGGTTTCCTTACCTGTTTCCTTCCTTACATACTGGATCATGTAAGTTTGTATTCATATGTGGAACTTAAGCATCTTTATCAAGAACAATGACAGAGGGGAAGGCAGTGTGACTTGGTTAATAGGGAGTTAGCCAGATTTACTTCCCCACTCTGTTTCCTACTGGTTGTGTGGCCCTGGGTAAATCAGTTAACCTTTTAGTGCCTCAGGCAACCTTCTGCACCTCCAAAATGCAGAGCAAGTGTCCATCTGCACTGATGGAGAGAGTTTCTAATGTAATCACAGGTCCAGCCAAGAACAAGGACAACCATAAAAACACCTTAAATGCAGAGTAGAAAATGAAAGAAAACTGCCACCTGACTCTTATGTGCTGCCCCATTAGTCCCTAATGTCACCAAGAAAGCTGCTGCAAAAATCACTTTCAACCTAAATTCATTCCAAGGAACATTCATTAGGCATCTGTTACGCAGGACACCAGGGATGACAAGAGAGACAGATGAGTGACTTGACTGTCACAGAGAGTTCTAAGATATGAACAGAGAAAGTGATAGAAGGGAATGAAAAGGCCCAGACAAAATTCTGAGAGGAGTTTGGAATGAGAGAGATCTCTGTAAGCTGGGAGAGAAGTTGCATTAGGCTTCTTGAAGGAGATGGCATTTGAAAGAAGGAGGGATGTCTCCTGAGAGAGATGTGACCATCCAGGCAATGGGGAAATATGAATACAGATGCAAAGATGAGAGGAGCGAAGACAAGATGGAAGAAGAAATGAATGGAGGTGAATCCTATTTGGAAAAAACAATTCTCAAAGGAGGAAAAGGATGAAGTAAGTTTGAAAAGGTGTTTGGAACCAGGTTGTGAAGGGCCTTGTAAGCTGCTCAAGAATGTATAATTTACTTGGAAGGCAATAGGCAGCCACTGGATTTTTTTGGTAGAATAGGCAGTGTATGAAGATGAATGGCTGGACATCAGCCTAAAGGATAGAAGACAAAGAGGATAGACTGGAGGCAAGAAAAACTGGTAGGAAGGCTAAGCCTAGGTGAGATGACATGTGATTCTGAATCAATCAACCAAGCATTTATTAAGTTCCTACTATATACCAGGCATAGTTCTAGATGCTAAGAATATAAAGACAAAAAGAATTCTTGCCCACAAGGAGCTTATATTCTTCCAGAAGAAATAATGTATACACATCCAAAATATACGAATTATGCACAAGATATCTGTGGAGATGGAGGTCACTAGCATCTGAGGATGAGAAATTAGGAAAGGTCTCGTGTAGTAAGTGGCACCTAAGCTGGATCTTGACAGAAGGTGGAGATTCTCAGAGGTGGAAGTGAAGAGGAAGAATATTTCAGGCATTGGGCACAGCCTGAGCAAAGTCACAGAGATGGGAAATGGAATGTCCCATGGTCACTGATGTAGCACAGTGTCTGGCACATAGCAAGTATTTAATAAATGTTTGTTGATTTGTTGAGTAATTGCTGTACAAGGAAAAAGAGTGAAAGATGCAAGAGATATCATAAGAATAGAATAGGTCTTGGTATTTATTGGATGTGAGGGAGGGAAGGGAAGAATGGTTTCACGGTGACAAAGCTGAGCCTGGGAAGATTATGGGGTCACTAACAGAAACAGGGACAGGTTTTTAGAGTGTGGGTGGGAATGAGGCATTCTATTTTGGATATGCTGAACTTAAGGTGCTAGTAGAATAGATCAATGAATATATCCGACACACCATTTGAAATATAGGACTGTGGATCAGGGGAGAGTTTTAGGATGGAGAAACAGATTTAGGAGTCATTTCCAGAGATTCTAACAGTAGCCATAGGTATGAATGAGATTTCTAAGAGAATAAGTGTAGGGAAGAGAGAAGGCAAGAGCAGAACTTTGGGAGACACCCGCATTTAATGCACGAATGAAAGACGAAGAAGAAACAACAGAGGCAGAGAAGCATTGGTCAGAGATTTTTATCCAAAGAGAAAATCCTAAAATTTGAAAGAAATATTAGTAAACATGGTGTTTGAGATCTAGAAGGATCCTCAAAGATCATTTCTTTCAACCTCTTCATTTCAGAAATGAAGAAATACAGATTAAGTGACTTGCTGACGGTCACACTGATAAAGTTTGATGTAGGGTGGACCCCAGGTATGTAGCCAATTATCTGTTGTTGATTGTCAAAGTAAATCTTCCTTCTAACTTCTTAATAGCATAAGTAAACAGAGTAAGTGATAGGGACCTGTGTTGATACAATATGTTTTCTCTTATTTACTCTGCCTTGCAGACCAACAGGATGCCTGTTAAATCTCTAACATTAATTACCTTCTCCTATCAAGGCAACATATGCCTATGACATCTGGTGGATTACACCAATTGGATATATCATCAGATCATAGGATTTAGGACTTCAAAATACCTCGAGATCCCCCATTCCAGTCTCCTTGGATGAACAGCAATGAATAGCAGGGCAGAATAAATAAATTGGACAATTTCCCAGCTTCTCTTGAGGTCAGGAGATCTAGGTTTGAAGGACTGTCACTTGGGAGAAGAATTAGATTGTTGTGCTTGGCCCCAGAGGGTAGAATTGGTAACAAGAAGTTTATTCAGACTTTGAGAAAAACTTCCTCACAACTGGAGCTGTCCAGGTGCTGAACGGGCTGTCTCCTAGTGTAGTAGATGCCCCTTTAGACGCCCCTTTAGTGGAGCACTTCACACAAAGGCTGTGCACATCTGATGTAGAGAGTACTGTTCAGGGAAGAATTGGACAAAGTGTCCCCTGGTATTTTCTGATCGTGTGAAAGACCTAAGTATTACAAAGGCAAATATAAATGGTTTTCTGATCTGTCCATTAGAGATTCTATGCCCCTTTGACAAAATCCAGAGGCGAGACCCATGGAAACTTTTGCATCTGTATTTATATATGAAGGAAGCCCCATGGTTCCTTCCCAGTGAAGTTCTTGCTCCTTCTCAAGATGCTAATGGAATTCAGCTGAACAAACCAGCCCCCACTAGAGCCAATCTGGGTCTTCCTGAAGGTCTTCATCAAAATCTAAAGTCAGAGTAGAAAGGAAAACAGCCACTGTTAGAAAAGGTTGCTTAGTGACATAGTAGATAGTAAGTGGAATTTGGTATTACAAAGATCTAAGTTCCAATTTGACCTCAGACACTTATTATCCATGCGACCTTGGCCAAGTCTCTTAACTTCTGTCTCCTTTAGTTTCTTCTTCTGTCTAGGTACATAATGGCCTCCCTTTCTCAAGGCTAGTTGTGAGGACCAAGCCGATAATATATAAAATGCTTTTTCAAACCTTAAAGGACTATGTAAATACTAGTTATTATTACTATCACTTGCTGGACTTTTAAAGTCCTTTCTGCCAATATAGCTTAGGATGATTTTTTTTTGTTTTGCAAATGACTAAGAGCATCCATGGCCATTGGTATTTAAAATGTCAATAACATGGACTTTATGGGCCTCCCCATATGTGCTTCTCACCTTATCAGTCTCCTTCAGAACAGGGTCAACATCCCAGTGTCTAAGAGCTGGAAGGGATCTCAAACACAACTTAGCTCAGGGGTGGGGAACCTGTGGCCTTGAGGCCACATGTGGCTCTCTAGGTCCTCAAGTGTGACCCTTTAACTGAATCCAAACTTCACAGAACAAATCCCCTTAATAAAAGGATTTACCTCTTTCCTGACCAACCCCACAATTGTGTATTCACCACCACTGCCTGAAAGGCTCCTTCCAGTTTCTTCAACTTCTTCATAAAGTAAGTGACTGTTTTAATTTTTGTCTCTGTATTCCTAGTATCCTACACTAAATGCCTAGATATTATGGGTGCATTCTTGCTGAATTGATCTCATATACCATGAATATTCCTTTCTGTTGTATAGCATGATTTTTAAAAAAATCACATTCAGAATGTGGGATTTCAGCATTTAACTTTTTAAAAATCACCTCATATGTCAGAGCAGCTGCTTTCCTGCTCTGACCAAAGTCAGAATTGGGCTTTGGTCTTCTCCTGGGAGTCATTCTGCATTCTGTTTACTTGGAGAACAACTCCTGATTTAAGCTTTTTAAACAATTATGCTCCGTGGGGCTCCATGTTCTGGCAACATTTAGTCAAGGCAGCTCAATGACTGTATTAGTAGGGGGTATAATCTTACTTCAACCTCTAGAGTGTTGTTGCACACCAGGAAAGGAGCTCCTCCATATCTTGTAGAATACAGATGGGGAAATGGATTCTTTGCATCAGCTGAAACCAGGCAGATGGGGAGAGTTGCTTCCTTATACCTATTACATTTTTAAAAATAGAACAACTATGGAATATCTTTATTAGTGGTTCACAAAACTGCCTCTTTGTCCAGGGAAATGGCCCATTTTAAGGAGAGATAACCAGCACCTAGCCACATGAGATGTAGATGACTTGTGTCTGGAAATTTGCTCACTTCCCTCCATCAACTACATCTGCTAATAGCCTATGGGACAAAGTGCACAGGAATTCTAAAAGGGACTTCTCAGGTGCCCATGGGAAGAAGAGAGGGTGTCTGGATATCACCTGGTATGTGGACTTTGAAGGGGAAGGAGAGAGAGAGAGAAAAAGGGATAGAGTAAAAGGAAGAGAAGGGGAGAGAGAAAAATAGGAGGGAAGAGAGAGAGGGAGAGAGAAGGAGGAAGTAGAGGGAGAAGAGGGGAGAGGAAGAGAGAGGGAGGAGGGGAGAGGGAGGGGAAAGGGGAAAGGGAGGGGAAGGGAACAGGGAGGAAAAGGAAAGCAGGTCATCCATCTCCTTGTACTCATTCTTTTTCCCAAAATTAGGGAAGGGCAGCGAGTAGGCCCATCCAGATCTCAGGGTCAAGTAGGGATGAGGTCCTGGATTCAAGTGATTGTTGTAATAAAGTAAGCACATTCTTTTCCAGTCAAATCAGTGAGCAAACAAATCAGAGAACTAGTGTTGGGCATGGGGTTGGGTCAAGTTTTCTGTAGCTGTTTGAGCCAGTTGTAAAAGTGCACTCACCAGCCTGGGTTGATTATGGTGAGTGGCTGACACCTCCCCTCCCAGTGCCTGATGGGAGCCAGGAGATTTGAATTAAGCATATGAATTTTTGATTTCTTTCACTCTGTAGCAGGTGCCAGGAAGAACAAGGTTTCACCATGGAGAAGAAGGGAGTTGGAGATTTTGCAGCATCTGACATACAAAAGTCCTTCGCTTACACTTTATTACCCTTATATAATCTAAGTCTCTTAAACTGTTTACCAAGGTTTGAAACCTTCTGCAGAAATTGATTTACATAGCATACCGAGAAGAAACAGGAGGTAAAGGGGTACTTTTATGGCAGCATTAGCTGTTAACTGAATAAGTCATATTCCTAGATATAAAAGGCCCAAGAGTGACGATAGCAATCACGTGGTGTTCAATTGGTTGACAGACACCTCTGTCCATGGTTCTGAATATTCATGATGGACCACAGGGACTCAGGCTCTTCAATATACTTGTTCACCCCTCTTTGGAAATTTTCTAGCTTGAAATCCTTCCTAAATGGTGGCATTTGAAACTGAACATAATATTCAAAATAGTGCCTGACCAGAGCAGAGTACAATGGGACTACCAGATCCCTAGTTCTGGTCACTAGTCTCCATTGAATAAAACCTAAGATCACACTAGCTTTTTTGGTGTGATCACATGACCAGGTCACATGATTGACCAGGTCACATAACTGAATTATATTGAGCTTGCTAACTTAAAACTGGAGATCATTTTTCAGATGAGGTGCTAATTATGCCCCTCCCTATTTTGTACTGGTGTAGTTGATTTCATGGACTCAAGTCAAAGACCCAAACATAAGATTTTACCTTTATCTCTACTAAATACATCTTATTGCTTGTATGTGTATCCCTTCCCCCAGGTGACCCAAGACAGCATTTGGTGCTACTCCAAGGTAGCAAGAGATCAGTGTTCCAGCCAGGGTTGAGTTTGTGCTGTGAAGATCCTCGAGAAACAGCCCTAGTTCTATTTCTGATATAACACTTGTTCTGAAGCTCTGATACAGCCCCCTCAGGGCATGTTTGAGAGAGCAAACAGCACAACTATACAGACTGGAGAAAAAATAGGAGCAGGAAGTCACCCTTGTAATCCCAGATGCTCAGAGAGAGCCCTATAGGAGGTGGACTTAGAGCAGGATCATGAAGGAAGGGAGGAATTTGAATAGGTAAAAAATGTTCTCAGGGGATTTAGGGGTACTTTAGGGAAATTTTTCTCAAAATTAGTCATCAGTTCAACACTATAGCCCTTACTGCAAATATCGCAGGCCTCCTGGTCCATCCTTTCCCCATAACTTACAAACTCACTGTGTCCCACATTGGGGTGTATGAAATGCTGAGACTTCCTAATGAAGTCCTTATGCATAAATGGGTGGAGGAAGTATTTATCAAGTGCTTACTATGTGCAATGAACTGTACAAAGTGCTGGGGCAGGGGGGGAGCCTGCAGCCTCAGAGGCCACATGTGGCCTTCTAGATCCTTGGGCATAGCTTTTGACTGAGTCCAAGTCCTCTCAAAGGATTTGTTCTGTGAAGTTTGGATTCAGTCAAAGGGCTGTACTTGAGGATCTAGGGGGCCACATATGGCCTTAAGGCCAAAAGTTTCCCACCCCTGTGCTGGGGATAAAATGAGAAAAGTGGTGATGTGAATCATATGGAACCCCTAGATTCTAAGTTTACAGTGAAGAGTTTAACAGTGAGTCTTGATGGCTTCTATCTATAATGTAATAAAGAAGGGTTTATATGTTCTGTCAATAGCTAAGCAGAAATGATGATGACAAGGAAAATGGGGGGGGGGGCAATCACAGATAGGCCCTCAGATGCAATGAAATCACCATGACAAACACTTGCAGAGAAAGTAGTATCAAGGTGACACCGTAGATAGAGTGCTAGACTTGGAATCAGGAAGATTTGGATTTAAATTTTGCCACTGATTCTTACAAGCAGTGTGACTCTGGGCGAGTCACTTAACCCTGATTGCCTCAATTTCTCCATCTATAAAATGGAGTAATAGTAGCACCTCACTCCCAAGGTTAACTAGGACAGCTAGGTGGTGCAGTGGATAGAGTGCCAGACCCAAAGTCAGGAAGATTCATCTAGCCAAGTTCAAATCTGACCTCAGATACTTAACTAGCTGTATGACCATAGGCAAGTCACTTACTCCTATTTGACTCAGTTTCCTCATCTTTAAAATGAACTGGAGAAGGAAAATGGCAAACCACTTCAGCATCTTTGCCAAGAAAATTCCTCCAAAGGGTCACAAAGAGTTGTTCGTAATTGAACAACAACAAATGTTACATATTATTTCAAAATCAGTCTTCCACAGTCACTCTACCTTTTCAAGGTGTTGGCAATGTGTCATGTCTCTGAGTGGCAAGTGGCCATGTTCTCTTCTTGGAGTGTCTTAGTTTCCACCTCCAGCTGGAGCCATGATGGGACATCTTAGCTTCCAGAGGGGCGTTGAGTGGCTCTATTTAGGTATACCAATTTGATTTTGGCCAAAATATGGGATGTGGGAGTACACAAATGTGTGTGAGACATTCAACAGAGCACTTGAACATTTGTTCACAAAAGATGTGACAAAAATAGCCCCCATTCAACTGTGACATATTCTCTCTCCCAACGAGGGCTGCATACTATGTCATTACCGTCAGGGTCTGTCAACTTTCATAGAATTTGCTATTCAAAGGAGCTTGTAATTAGTGATGACAGTCTTACTCGGAGCCCAAGTGTGGCACCACTTGGGGAACTTGTGGGCATCCTGCCAAAGTAGACACCATCGAGAAATGCTAATTACACCAGCAGACAAACCATCACCAGGTCCTTGTGGGGGAGCTCACTGAGGGGAATGAGGCTGCCATATTGGGAAAGGCTTTGAGTTTCAGGGTGCTTACTTATACTCATTCTGCTCCTAAAGACTTAACCAGGTGACCAAATCACAGTAGTGTTCTCCAAACATGACATTTCTGTTTGACCTCTGGGATTTAAATGGACAGGTTTCCTTACCTGAAATGCATTTTCTGGTCACCCCTGCCTGTTAACTCCTTCCATTGTTTGAAGCTTTGCTCAAGTACCAGCTCTGTGATGCCTTTCTTGATCTCTCCAGTTGGCAGGACTAACTCCTCACTTTGTATTTACTTTGGGTATATTTTGCATTTATTTATATGTATAAACATTGTTTCTTCCAAATAGAATAGATGTTTCCTGAGGGAAGGGATTGGTTTAATTTTTGTCTTTTTATCCTCAGTACCTTGCTGTTACATGTTTGGTAAATGTTTAATGAGTGAATGAGAGAGGGAGAGAGGGAGGGACTGTTTGGTCACAGAGTGGGGGCACACTTAGGCTTAGAATTCAACTCTTGCTCTTAATGGCCTCCTAGTCTCTAACGGTCTTTAAACAGACACTGGATACCCACTTCTCAGGGGTGTTTTATGGATGGGTACCCTCAGGTATGGGTCAGACTAGTTGTTCTCTGAGATTCTCTCTAAGCCTGAAATTCTGGGTGTATTAGGGGTGCACTTTTTGGCATTTATTTGCCCAGCTCCTGGGGCAAGGAGGGATCAGTAAGGGCAGGAATGGTTTCTTTTTCTTTTTAGTATACACAGCATCTATCAAGGTGCCTGGCACATAGTAGGTACTTAGTAAATACTTATTGAATAGGAACAAATTGAATATAAGCTTCTTGATGGCAGGAGCAATTTTATTTGTGTCCTTTTGCAGAGGGTCATGCCTTAGTAGGTGATGGATAAATATTCCTTTCTTTTTGGAGGCAATTGGGGTTAACTGACTTGACCAGGCTCACACAGCTAGTAAGTGTCTGGGGCTGAATTTGAACTCAGGTCCTTCTGACTTCAGGGCTGGTGCTCTATCCACTGTGCCACCTAGTTGCCTTATAAATGCTTTCTGAATTGAATTGAAGGAGTGGTAAGGGACTGATGATCAATATAGATGAGTTGCAATCAGTGGGCTAAGGAATATGATCCTTTGCTAGGATCCAAAGTGCCTCCTGCAGGCATCACATATGAGCCTTCAACCTCTGGAACAATGATTCAGCCGAGAGTCATCACCTTCTCGAAAGGATAATGGAATGTTATGGTACTGCTGGTCTATTTCCGTAGCAGGTGATCACATGGGAGATGGTCCTAACCCAGTCGATCCTAACTGAAGGTTTGTTGCAGATATCAATGAGAGGTGTAGGACAGTAGGCCTAGTGCAAATTCATAGGATTAGAATCTGTATCAGTTAGGAAGCTTCTTAATCATCACCAAGTCAGGAAGTCGGTGTCTCACATAAGTCCTGGCCTGAAATGATTCAATGAGCAGCCTCTACTAATGCACATATTATTTGTGTCTTAGAACATAGCACCGGTGCCAGGTCATAGTGTGTCCCCCCATGGCCTGGTTACTATTCCAAAGTCAAAAACGGTGATGGGGCTGAAGAGTGGCTTGAGGATCTTGAATGTGCTCTCCTGTGAGCTAGGAAGGGGAGGTAAAGGGAAACCAGTTAAGGGGAAAAACAATTGAAAAGTTGGTTTTTTTAGTTCAGAATAAAATAAAGAAAATTTTTAAAAAGAAAATCAAGAGGGATGTCAGGCTGATCAATGTGTCATCACTCCGGTTTCTTTAGCATCGGCAACCTTATAAAAAGATAACAAAATCCACCAAAAAAGAAAGGGAAAATAGAAAAGCCTCTCTTAAGGGACTTGCTGAAGTACGGGTGTGTGGTGGGAGTGAGGGATAATGTTAGAGCCAGTAAAAGGGAGCAGGCATACAAAATCAGTTCCCTTCACAGGCTGATTTGCTGCTTTGTAGTTCAAGGTATTTATTTTCGATAGAAGTGTGTCTCCCTCATCACCTGGATTCTCGTTCCCTTGTAGCCGCCCAGTCTGGCATGGTTGGCTGTTTAGTTGCCATGGAAATAAACAGGTTGTACCCAATTCACATTCTGCACTCACCACAGGAACCCATGCAGGAGACTGAAGGGGAATGTGTTAAATAACATCCTTGATCATGAATGGACAGCCAGCAGACATTGCAAAAGAAAATCAGAGACAGGAAATATCTCATCTTCAATATTCTGGAAGCAGAGGCTCAGGGTCCCAAATGAGAAGAGGATTTGGCAGTTTTCCCCAGTGACCTTTCCCTGCTTAAGGGCTCAGAGGATGAGCTACCCCGACTCTCCATAGAAGGTTGAGGCAACAAAGAAGGCAATTTTCAAACTAATTAAAAATCTAAAAGTGAAAAGAAAATCCTCAATTCTTCTCGAACCTGGGAGAACCAACCAAGTTATTCTAGGTATCCGTAGGTGCCCCAGAAGGTCACACATCTTCATAGCATCCTAACACAACTCAGCTTTTAATTGATGAGCTTCTTCTCTTGCTTCTCCCTCCCTTCCCTTGGCCCAGACCAACAAATTGTTACTGAATTGCCACTGAGTTTGGACACTGGGCAACTCACAGAAAGACTCCTCAAGACATTGACAGGGGAGTTACTTCGTCCTTTATTTTAGTTTTGAACAAAGTTTGAAGACACAGCTCTTCTGCCAGAGCAGAATAGCATTTGTCTGCAAAGAAATCTGGAAATGATTGTCTTCCTTCTGGGACCACACTGATTTGTGTAAGAGTGACTGGCAGATCAATGTAATCCCTTGAAATACATGAAACTTCACTTATGCTAACAGTGGTTCCCTGTTTTGACAGAGTAATGTATCAGAGAATCTCAGAGTTGAAAGGACCTCAGTAAGAGGCTGTCTTGTCCAATTCATACCTGTACAGAAATCCATTTTCCAGTATGTGGCAGCCAGATCACTCTTCCCTCATGGTGGGAAACAAAACAGCTAGCACAGGCTTAAAGCACTCTGCAGATTAACACTCACTCCAAACCATAACTGCTACAAATGAATTCAAAACAAAAAAAGACATTTAATCAAATGGTACAGCAAATCAATTTTTTAAAAATTATATGCACGTTCCCCCACAAACATGTGGAGATATAATCTTTCATATCAGCAATGTGAGGAGGCACACAGGCACAGAACATGCCTTATGAGGAAAGGCTCATGGTAGGCACATGCATGGAGAGCATGTGTAATTAAGAAATACGCGTGAAAGGAGACAACGTAGGAGCCTATGTAGCTAAGACACACATGTGGAAGGCACAAATATAGGGGACATGTAATGGACAGGCACATACATGAACATACAGGACAGCTCAGAGCTATGATGCTGAAGGACTGTGTCCTCTGGAGATGACATCACTATACTCTGTAAAGGCTGCCATATCTCTGTCCTCTGCTAGGTATCCTCATTGGTCTAGTAGTCAATGAGCTTCTTTTTGCTTCCACTTTCTATGTTTCAGCTCTGCAGGGTCATTTGCTAGGCTTTCAACTTTACATTGTTAATTTGTAGTTACTAAAAAGCCTCTCCCTGACAAGGAAGGCTAACAGTTCTGTAGTCCATAGCTGAAACTGTGAGCCATCACGTTTGGCCAGTAGTCTCATATCACTTTGAGCCAATAGAGCAGCGAAACATTCATTCCCTGGGACTTTTGAAAGCACCTGCTCTGATAGACTATGGAAATGTTCACTGACACTTTTTTTAAGAGAAAAAGATGACTGTAAATGAGGTTCCGGTGACTGGGGAAGTCTTGATGTGATTTGATTAGCTAGAACTTGGGAGGGAGGACTGACTTTGGGAGGAGCCACGTTTGTGTTGTCCTATGGAAGTGAGCAGCTTAGTGTAGTGGAAAGGGCACTGTCTGGACTTAGAATCAAAGGAGTTTAAATAAATTTCAATTCCATCTTTGCCATCTACTTCCAGCATGACCTTGGATAGGTCATTAGTGTCTGTATCTCAGTTTCTTCATCTGCAAAGTAAATTAGTTGGGCTTAGTGACGTCTAAGATCCTTTCCAGTTCTATATTTGGGATTCTATGCTGAATATATAGGTATAGATATAGATATAGATATTTCTTGGCTTCTTTTTTCTTCTTCATATTTGGATGACAGGTGAGTTTAGCCCAGGAGACCTGGATTCTGGGGAACAGGGAAATTGGCAAATAGGAATAGGACAGGGGAGGAGTGATTCAGAGAATCTCTATAAATAGGAAAATGTATGTAAAGTTATATAAACCTTAGAATGCTATATAATACCAGTTATGGTTATACTCATCATAATTTGATTAATAATGGTGATTATTTAATTACTAATAATTATTTAACCATAGCTGTGATTATTTCAGTCATAACTGGCATTTATGTACTTCTCTAAGGTTTACAAAGAACTTTTCAAATACTATCTCATTTTCTTCTCACAACAACCTGCGAGTGAGGGGTTATCATTACTCCTTTTACAAGATGAGGAAATATAAACAGACAGAGGTTAAATGTCTTGCCCAGGGTTACGTAGTAAATGTCTGAGGTCCTATTTGAACTGATATCTTCCTGATTCTAGATCCAACACTCTAACCATTGTACCACCTTAGTGCCTTTACTATTACAAAATATCATCTGGTCCCTAGTCACATTATATCTTGTCCTTCTGGTGCCTATAAGTTTTCACACATTTGAGGAACTGGAGTAAGAGCCAAGTAGGTTATAGTAAATCCTCCAGAATTCTCTCCTGGTGGGAAGAGTACATGGCAGCCCAGGCAAGGAGCCTTTAGTTTCCATATTTGTGTATGAGACAAGAAAGAAGGGTGGGTCCCATCCTGAATAAAGCTGTGGTTTCTAATGATAAACAAAGTTCCAAGGCACATTTTTTTTTTTGTTGGCAGGGAGATGCCTAATCAGAAGTAAGCCACAGGAGCAGCAATGCCAATGGAAAGGTGGCACCTTTGAGCTAGACTCACCCAAGGGTGAGGCTCCCAATGTTGCTGTTTATCTTGTTTTGCCATAGATGGTCCATTATACTCTAAGGTCTTCTTTGGAAGGAAGTTGTCAGGTGGAAAGCTTCACAGCAGAGCCCAGACCCAGTAGAAGTGAAAACAGGAAACTGAGACCTAGGGAGGTCAATAAATTACCCCAAAGCCATATAGTAAAGAACAGAGCTGAGATCTGAATCCAGGTCCTTTGGCTCCTAACCAGGCGCTCTTTCCCCACACTATGCTGCCTTTAAAAAATTCTTTATTTTTTGCTTTTCATTGTCTCCTATTATTTTTCTTTGGTCCTATTGATTTTCTTCATCATTCTGTTAATTTTGTTTGATTTTAAAAATTGGTAAGGTTGGAGATGCAAAATGTATTAGAAATGTATTTCCTTCATTGCTATGCCTTAAGACCAGCATCCCTCATCCAATTTCCTTTTCTTAATTTGTATCTATTTAAACATCTGCACAGGCTCTGTGGTGAGCAGCCTGTCTCAGAGTCCTGAAGGCTGGAATATGAAGTTCCTATTCCCACTCAGCCCCAGTCTGTCTTCATCCCGTCTGTCAGAGTCAGTTTAGGCCATCAATGTCCTGCCAAGTGGAGCTGTTCATTTCCCCTACTGTCAGGGTGCACGTGGCGTTCCAGGTAAATGTAGCCAATAAAATCTGGCAGCTCCCAGGCTGGGCTCTCATTAGATAGTGATGAATGTTGAAAACTTCCACTCTCTTTTAATGCTGCCCTTTCTTATCCAGTAATGTGACCAGGGAGCTGGGGAGCTGCGTTTATCATCAGACTCTGCTTTTGGAGGGACCCCTTGGTAGTGGATAACCTATCAATGGATTAAAAAATGCTCTTGCAGCATTCCTGGTCTGGCTTTCTGATGCTCTCCCCATCAGTACCCTGGTTCTCCTACAAAAAGGATGTTCTCAATCAAGGTTGCAGTGCTGAGCCATTGGCCACTTCAGGTGTAACTTCAAGCCCCAGGTGACAGAATATTTGAACTCTTGTTTGGCAAAATCAAGTCAAACTTGACTTTCTCAGGTTCATGCAGTGTCTTTCTTCCAGACTAACCATCCCCCATTTCTCCAAATGATCCTCAAATGGCATGAACCAAGGACCCTTCACTGTTCTGGTTGCCCTCTTTCAGAAACTCAACAGTGTAGAAGTATTTTCTAGCAACAGTGAGCTCACTATACTGACCCAGAAGACAATCACTCCCCTTCCTTTGGAGACCATTTTATTGTCAGCAAAATCATCCTGATGTTGAGTTCTGCCTTATAAGTGATCTCCCATTTTTTTTACTTCTGTCCTCGGGAGTCAAGCAGAATGAGGCTATTTTCTCTGCCTTGTTACAGGCCTTTCAATATTTGAAGGTAACTATCGTGCCTCTTTTGGTCATAAGATCATTGAACTAGAACTTAAGGAATTTCAGAGGCCATCTAACTCACCCTTCTACTTTTTAAGATAAAGAAACTGAGTCCCAGATAAGAGAAATGATTTTCCCAATGTCATACAAATAGTAAATGTCAGGGAGAATTTGAAACCAGATCTTCTGGCTCCAGAGCCTGAGCTCTTTCCAATTTCTGTTCATCCCATCTCTGAGATACCTAAGGAATGCAACCACATGTGGCATGAAACAGCAAAACCCATGGAACTATTCATTTTGATCAAATGATCCTACCCTAAGACTGTACACTCAGGATGTTATATTAGAATGTACAAAAAAATCTTCCTAGCAGCTTTATTTGTGACAGCATAAAACTGGAGCCCATGTGTCCTAATGACTAGGGAATGTCAAAAGTTCTATGGACATCTATGGACGTGAAAGAATGCTATCACCCATGAAAAATGATAAATGAAAAGAGTACAAAAACATGGGAAAACATCCCTGAAGTGATTTAGAGGAAAGAAAACAGAATGAGAAAAAGGAGAGTACACGTTAGCATTGGTAGTACCTTGCCACCTATTTATACTCAACATTTTCTTTTGGGTCACCTACAACTTTTATTCCCTAGGAACTGTACTTTTCTATGCATTACAACCATATATAACATCACTGGGAAATGCCCCCAGTACTCCAGGGATTCTCTGATCTCACTGATTTGGAAGTTCTGTCTAAATTACATCTGGCAGGTCCCAGACTCCAGTCCGAAGACCCTGCTTCACCTTTACATCCCACTCGACTACTCCATCAGGTTATCTTGCCATCTGCCTGACAGTCCTCATTCCCTTTTCCATCTCATGCTTTGGGCACAATCACCAGATCAATTCTGCCACTGCTTCTGGAAAGAACATGCCAATCTAATGCTCTATAAATCAACTCACCAGCCCTATGTTTTCCTCACCCAAACTCCCTTACTTGTCCACCTCTCTCCTCTCTGTGTTGTTTTCCCCTATCAGAATATAAGATCCTTGAAGGCAGGCACATTTCTCTTGTTGTGTTCGAAATCCTTATCATTTAGCGCAGTACCTGACAGATAATAAGCATTTATTAAATGCTTTTTAATTCATTTATTCATTCATGCCCTCAGTGATGATGCTCACAACCATTCCATGCTTGCCCTTCCTAGTCAACTCTGGTTAGTATCTTCCCATAAAGAGGTTGCCACAGAGGGTCCTCCCATCTTGCTGGGTACCTTCCTCACTCACTTCTCTGTTAGATGTGAGACTACTAACAGTGCCGCTGAGCCCTCCCTTTGTCTCACCATCTGATCAGTCCATCTCCTTTTTGACTTCTACATTCCTTTGAGTCACACTAGATGAATATTGTTATTAAAAAGATGAGATTTGGTATCAGCATGGCATCATAATCCCCCAAATGCAATGCAGACAGTTTTCTTTTTCCTACTAAATCCCAAGCCCAGTTTGTTCCACATCTCCAGAATCTGTCCAGGATAGATATACCAATGGACCAATCAATGGGCTGCCCTACAAACTATGTCAGGAACTGAACAAAAAAAATGCTTTATCTTTTCGAGTTTTTCCAGCCTGGGTTGTTAAGCCAGTCTCTTTGGAGTGGCTATAGACCTGATCCCCGTCGTATGCTCAGAGCTAGACACAATCCCAAAAACATCTTTTTCAGAGGGAAGCTTCTGTGATGCAGCATAGTCTAGTGGGAGAACTGGAGGAGCTAGGTTAATTGTGTCTCTAATACTTGCTCCCTGGCTCAGCCTCTTTGGGCCTCAGTTTCTCTAGAAATGAGTAGAATGAAGGGGTGAGGGTCTTTGTAAGTTTGAACTTCTAATTCTATCATTTCACCATCTATACAAAGGCATTCTTCACCTGGGATTCTTGAACTTACTTAAAAAAACATTTTGATAAATATATTTTAATAAAATTGGTTCCCTTTGTAATAGTAGGTACTTTAAGCATTTAAAAACATGATTCAGAAGACTCAATGACACCAAAAAGGTTAAGAAGCCCTAAAGGGAAACTCTCTGCCACTTGGACCATCTGTGAGCCTCCTGGATGCACATCAAAATCTAGAAAAATACACAGAATAAAGAAGAATGCCAGAAGTAGATGGGACAGTTTTGTTTCTGTCTTATTAGAGCTCATGTGTACATAATTTAATCCAATAGCAGACTTTTTGTTTCATATGATTTTTTTATCCTTCTTGCTTATTATAACTGGGGTGGGGTTATAACTTCAGAGAGCACCTGGGTGGCACAATAGATAGAGTAGCAGGTGGAAGTTAAGAAAACTCATGTTTCTAATTTCAAATCTGGCCTCAGACATTTACTAGCTGTGTGACCCTAGACAAGTTACCTAACCCTGTGGGTCTCAGTTTCCTCATCTGTAAAATGAGTTGGAGAAGGAAATGACAAACTACACCAGTATTTCTGCCAAGAAAACCCCAAATGGGATCATGAAGAGACAGACACAACTGGAACAACTGAACAATAACACTAAGTCCACACTAAATAAATAAAATAAAAATCCATAGCTAAATGAAAGGAAAATGAAGAATGTCCCTGGCAGACTCATGCTACCTCACTTGCCTACGGAGAGCAGGAAACATGAGTGGGCTGTTTGCTCACTGAAGGTAGACATTTCTGACAGGGCTCTGTGGAGCATGTCTAAGCTGGTGACTGGGTATATAAACAGTTTGATTTGCCAGGATACCCTGAGAGCCTCAAGCTTTGAAAACACATCTGATGTTCCAACTTCAGGCTTATGTTAATTCCTCAACCTCTTCTAGCATGAAGGCCTGAATGCTTTTACCAACAACGGCTCCTTCTTCCTTTTCTGGGCTTTTGATTCCATTTAATTGGTAGTTACTAGATGCCTCCAGGCTGAGTGGTACCACATTCAGCTCAGAGTGGGCATCAAATGGCTTCCACAGGCCCTTTTTTACTGCCTGACAACTGGAGGCAGAGGGCTTAATAACCCAGAACCAGACCAATTGATTTTCCAGACTCTCAGGTTAGACAGGTTTGGCCTTCCCTGTGGGGGGTGTGAACCAAATGGTTTTCTGTGAATTGCTTTATTACTATTATCTTAAAAAGAGCCAAACTAAGGGTAGAAATGGCTTGAGTTATAACCACTCAACCATGAGCCTTTATTTAGCAAACACTCATCTCGGCGAATGACCAGAGAAAGGCAGCTGGGGAGGTAGAGAAAGGAGAAAGTCAGGATTTCTTTTATAGAGATGGTAACCATTGTTTGTAGCAATGGAAACATATTTTCAGGACAAGAACATTGGGAGGAAGGAGAAGGAAAGTCCAAATCTAAAAGAAGCTTGCTAGACTGGAGTATTGGGCTAATCTAACAAGCTGACAAAGTGTAAAGTCCTGTGTTTTTTAAAGCTTAAACTCCTGTAACAATAACAGCTAGCATTTAGACAATGCTTTTTTTTTAAAGGGTTATATGGCTCTTTGCATGTGTTTTCTCCTTTGGTCAGCACAATAACTCAGGGAGGTGTGTGTGATTATTATCCCCATTTTACAGATGAGGAAACAGAGGTGACAGAGGTTAAATAGCTCCTCCAGGGTCACAGAGGCAGGATTTGAACTAAGGTCTTCTCATCTCCAAAAGCAACTCTCTAGTAACTCCACTGCTCATTTGAATTTGCTTTCTTTCTGTCTACATGAACTTTTTCACCTCCAGTAGAATGCAAACCCACTGAGAGCAGAAACTACTTGAGTTCTATCTTGGGGCCTCCAAGTGCACGGCAGATAAATAGACCTACTACAAATACTTGTTGAATGGAATTGATTTACACGTGGGATAAACCAACAACAACGGTTTTGCAGGTTTAAGATGGGGGCGTCATAGGTAGACAGGTTTACTTGGAAAAGATCCAGAGGGGTTTTCATAGATGCCATGCTCAAGAGAAGTCCTCCGTATAATATCACAACCAAGAGAGCTGACGCTGGCTTTGGAGAAGGCAGAGGCTAGCCAACATTTAGAAGTGGATAATTAGAGCATTAGGTCAGTGTCAGAGAAGGGAGCACTTAGCACAATGTTTGGCACACGGTAGAAACCTAATAAAAGTTTTTTGATTGATTGGAGAACAGTCTGAGATGATAGGTAATGCAGCCTCTCTTATTTCATCTGTGTATGTATGTCCACATGTGCTGCATGTGCTACCTTGGGACCTATGTAATTTTCACTGTGTGTTGTGTTACTATTAAAAATGGAATACACCAGGACAAGGAAGCAAATGATAAGGACCATAAAAGCAGATTCAGTCTGGCTCTGCCATGATGAATTGCATGGACCAATCCTAAGAAGAGGGAGCCTGGCAGCACAGGGCACCCAGAGTTGGCCAACGTCCCACGTCCTGGTGTCGATGGCTTCCTACGACAGTTTGTGTCACCCTTTTCCTTTGGTTCCCCTGAGGGCTCATTGGGAGCCAAGCCCAAACTTGAATCCCAGAAGGTGTGAAGGTAAGAGTATAACCAGAATATGTGAATATATCTGAATGAGATTAGAGTGGGCTTTAGTAGCTTTGATGAAGCCATATTCCCAAAGCATAGGGTAAATGAAACTGTGAATGTGGTAGTCCTTGTCAAGCCCCACCTTTAGTCAATAAGGTCTTAGTGTTGGACCAGGAGTCAGGAGGCTGAATTTGAATTCTGCCTCAGGCACTTCGAAGATGTTTTGGCCCTGCTCCCTTCTTTCACCACTCATACCCAAGCAGCCATGTTCTCATGCTGGATCATCTCCATGGCTCCTTCTTCTAACTGGCTAGCTTCCCCTGGAATCTCCCTTTTAAGGACAGTACCTGGGCTGGATGTGTTCCCTCCTTCCCTCCTCTCTGGTACCACTCTGGACTCTGTTTTCCTTTCTCCACCATGTTGCTGTGTGCAGATCTCTTCTCCCCCTTTCTCCCCAGCTTTTTAGTTCCCATTTATGAGTTGTCTCCATTAGAATATAAGCTCTTTTTGGACAAGGACCATCTTTCTTTTTGCTTGTATTTTTATCTCCCACACTCAGCCCAGTACCTGGTACAGAGCAAACATTTAACAGTGACTTCTAGGTAGGTGAGGCTGGGCATGTCAATTAACCTCTGTGCCTTAGTTTCCTCATCTGTAAAATGGGGATTAAAAATAGCACTTACCTTACAGTTGTTGCAAATATCAAATGAGATAAAATATGTAGGAGCACTCTGAAAACTTTAAAGTGCTCTATAAATGCTAGCTATTATGATGATCATTATTAAGTAATCACTGTCACAGAGAAGACAATGGAAAGAAAAAAATTGCATGTTAATTTAAAGAGCAAAATTTGATTAAGAAAATTAATTTTCCCCTCCCATTTCATCATAGAGGAGGGGGGCTATAAGTGTGACATGTTGCATTCATTGTCAGACACTATCTTATGATTCTTTGAAAAATTCATGTTGTTAGGGGAGGGGCTCAAGAAAAGGGAGCCATTCCATGAATGAATGAAATGAATGAATGAATGAGATTGAAAAAGCACAGAGGAACAGGGTCGATTCTGTGCCCAACACCACACGCTGTCAGAATCAGCACTCTGATGAGGCTACTGGCGTTCCATTCCTCTGGCTGAAGCGCAAGCCAGTGAATTTCATTTTTTTCTTCCTTTGTTAGCAGAAATCTAGAGGGACTTCACTGAGGGAAGAGTTGTCTCAGCAATGCCAAAGCCTGGCTGCAGTGTTTAATTAAAAGGCCTTCCCAAACCTCAAGCTGAATTCGGAGCCAAAGTACAGGGTGTTGATGAGATCAGGGAGTTCAGTTAATTTCACTTCCTTGGAGGCCACATCTACAGTCCCTTGGCCACAGGTATACCCAGAATGAAAATGGCCCAGGATGAAAATGACCCAGGCTCTATGAATTTTACATGAATTTCTGAGCAGATCATCTACACTGCCCTTGAGCAAGATTTATGGTCTCATGCAAAAGTGGCAGCTGCCAATTTATGGCTATGAGTTTTTTGTTGTTTTCTGCCTGTTGGAGAAAGGGGAGAAAAATCATTCTTTCTTTAAAAGTATAGCTAGTGGCAGTCAGCACCTACTTGTTCCTACTACTTCTAAACAGAAGGAAATATGACAAAGGGATGGTCATGGTTTGGTGAAAAGGACATTTACAAGGAGCCGCTGGGTGCTTGTTTTTACTCTGTCATGTATAAGTTGGGCAGAACAGAATAATGAATTTCTTTGTGTCTCAGTTGTCCCACCCTTGAAATAGAAATAATGCCTTATCTGTTGGGGATCAAAGGAAACTGGGCTGGATGGTTTCTTAGATTCATTCTGTCTCTCTAAAGTTTTGGTTCTATGATGTGAGCCCTACTATGTGACTGACCTTATCTGTCTAACTCTCAGTTTCTTCATAAGAAGGAGCTTGGACCACATGACTTTCTAGGTCATTGGCAATTGTAAAGTTCTAGGAATTAGTCAAATTAAATTGAACCTGATAGAGTTTAAACCATTTTCTACTTCTGTTGGCACTGACACTGAATTCATGTTCTCTCTTAATTGGCATAGGCTCTGGAGCTGAGTTCAAATCCAAGTACTGATCCTTGTTTGCTAAATGACCTCTGCAAGTTTTTAATCCACTTTTGGCCTCAGTTTCCTTGCCCATAGAATGGAATCCTTTCACTTATTTTTGAACCAGCCTACGTGTCAGAAACCATATTATAAAAGGGTCTCAATATTCAATGAGAAGGTCTCCCCTTTCTCTGGATATCATGTCAGATGTCAATACCTCATGGGCAGGGATAGAACTAGGAATTCTGGTGCCTGAGCCATATTCAGTTGAAGAGTGAAGGGTGAAGATGAGGATGGAGAAGAGTCAGCCCTTAGTGTGTACCAGGGACAGTGAGAGGGAATAAACATTTAGATAGTGTCTACTATGTGCCAGGCAATGTGCCAAACACTTTAGAGATATGATCTCATTTTATCTTTACAACAATCCAGTGAGAAGGTACTATTATTATCCTAATTTTATAGTTGAGGAAAATGAGGCAAATAATGGTTAAGTGACTTTCCAGCTACTAGTGTCTGAGGTCAAACACTTTATCCAGCACTCTATCCACTGTGCCACCTAGAGGCCCCTCAGTGAAGGAGGGTGGTCTATTTTGTATCCTGGAGAGTCAAACTCAAGTGCTCTCCATAAAGCTTATGATTTCCAACCCCTCAATCCTTTGGAGGATTTGGGATAGGAGTTAGTTACAGAGGAAGGTGAGCCTTTAGAGAAGGCTTGTCAGCCTGGAAGCAGACGAGAGTGGCCTGGTTGTAACCGACCAGACTGAGAGCTAACTCCCTCCCTCCCCAGAAGGGAAGTGGGCGCCTACCTTGTCATTTACACCTCAGTAACCTGGGGGAAAGCCTTAGTCATCCCATCCTAGTTCTTCCTTGGGACATATGATAAAAAGGAAGAGTTAAGGGACTTTACATCCTGCCTACACTGGGGCTGTAAATCTGCCTAATAGGCTGTCAGTTTGCTTATCTGCAAAATGAACAGATAGGTCTCCCTGATCTCCAAGGTCCCTTCTTGCTCTGATCCTATGACCCTAATAGCAGATGTCAGGTTTCTTGATACCTCTGCTGCAGCCCAGGGCTTCTTGTTCCAGCTCTCTCCATGGGGCAGCCTGCTCCCACTATCTGGGAACCATCTCAGTGGAAGTGACAGAGACAAGCGCCATGTCTCGCTAATGCCCTTGTGTGGGCTCAGGGGGTTTGCAGTTAAAGCAACTGATGGCCAATAATAGAAACTTCTTTGTTCTGAGCCCTTTAAAGGCTACAGAGAAGTTTCCAAGCTGTTCTGTGAGGAAAGACCCAGGGTCCCACTCTCCTGGTCAGCAACCAGGAGTCCAGGCTAGGATTCAAAGTGAGGCCTCTGGCCTGGCTCCCTGGCCTAGCCATGCCCCCAAGCCCTTGCCCCTCCATGGGCATCGTGACCATGATAACATCACTCTCCTCAGCCAAACTCTTGATGACTCTGTATGAAACTGTCATCCAGGTGCTGTTTGCCAACTGCTCCCTCATTTAAAAGTCTGGGGCCCTTCCAACTGGTGGCCAAGGCCTCATGCCAGGCTCTCCCTGAGCTCGGACATTCCGGGTCACCTACTGTACTCCCTCTCTGTCATCCTTCCTCAGCTCTTCTTGAAAGGTTTTCTGCTGCCATGTTCCCATCATTCCTGAACTCACCTTCTAGATCTTAGGGCTGTCCCAGTCCTTGTTCTGTTCCAACACCCAGCCCTCTGGCATCACCTCTGTAATAGAACTTCCAGCAGCGCTGGCACATCCTTGCTCTGGGGCAGCAGGTGGCCAATTACCCTTGGCACTGTCACCATCGGTGATACTTAGGGTGGCTAGAAATGTCCAGGAGATGACTTTACATCTAGACAGTCCCTCATTTCTGTTTGTGTTTGCCTCTGGCAATCCTGCCTGCACCCACCCCCATCTGAATGGTAGTGCTCTTGAGAGCCCCAAACTCCCCTTAGCACAGGTGGTACCACTGTCTCAGAGGGCAAGACCAGGGACAGACAGTAGGGTTCTCAAAGGGGAGTAGGGTGTGGGCCTCCATTGTGGCCAATCATATGGGGGCATCATTCCCCATCCCAATATTTTTAATTGCTTATTTATGTAATATCAGTTTCAATAGCTTCTCACACAGAGATATGGGATGTTTAAGATGCAATTCAGTCTGACGTCAGAAATAACTGGCTCCCACTGCCATCCTGCTTTAAGGTTTGCCAAGAGCTTCATGGGGCTTATCTCAGGCTTTCATCACAACAACCCTGGAAGGTAGGTGTTATTGTCTCCAAGATGAGGGGACAATCTGGTCCAGATGGTCTCTGCAGCACCTTCCTGCTTTGACCCCATAATATATATGACCCCATGTAGTCACAATGTAGACACAATGGCACCAAGAGCCAGTATGTGGTAGGTAAAGCACTGAAATGAGAGTCACCTTTAAGCCCTGACCCTGGTGCTGACTACCTGTGACCGTGGGCAATCATTCACTCTCTCTAGGCTCTTCCTTCCTTCCTCTACAAAGAGAAGAACTAGACTCAATGCTTTCTATGATCTCTTCTAGCTCTGGAATTCTCTCTTCTATGTTGTAGCTATAAGGTCCTTTGATTCTGCTTTTTCTGGACTTCAGTTTCTGTATCTGTAAAAAGAGAGAGTTTCCATCCATGAGGAGAGTCTTGTGTGAAGGTTCGGGCTTGAAGCCCAGCACACCACAGATACACAGATACACACACACACACACACACACACACACACACACACACACACACACCTCAGATCATTTAAAGTAGAGTGCTCTGGCAGCTGGGAGGATGAGAAACAGCCTCATGGAAGAGGTAGTGCCCAGTCTCTGTATGGAAGGAAGCTGTAGGTTTTAAAAGATGAATGTGCAAATGGAGAACATATCAGGTATGGGGCCAGCGTGTGCAAAGGCATGGAGCTGAGAGACAATGTTTTGTTTAGGAATAACTGGTAGGTGAGTTTGACTGGAGCAGAGTGCATGAAGCAGGTACCAAGGAGTTAACCCAAAAGCTTTGAGGCGAGTCCCTTCATCTCTCTGGAGGATCACACAGGCAGCAAAGTACAAAAACCAGGCCTTTCCACATCCCAGGTGTGACTCATATACTTAGCAATCACTGGACCACAGAATTTCAGAGCTGGATCAGTGGATCTCTTGTTAGAGAGCTAGGTCTACACTGCCCCAAGGAAGTCCTGCTCATGGTTGATACTTCACCGTGGAGAAAGAGTCTTCATTCTTCCAAATTCTGCCAATTGTGTGTCTAAAACAAAGAGAAAATGACAGGAAGGAAATATGCTAATGAAGCAGTGAGGTTATGGAAACAGGCCTTGGGATTAGAGTTCCAGCCCATCCCCCCTTTCTCCATGACATATGTGTACTTTTCTCCCTCCCCAAGTGATTCATTAGGAGCCAACATGTCCATTTATTTTAAAGAACCTTGATGAAATGGTTTTAATAGTACCGGCTAGAGGAAGTTGTCTTGTATTTGGTATTCTCAGGGAGTCAGCAAAGAATAAAACATTTCTAAATGAGGGATCATACATTGGGAGACCTTCTGTTCAAAATGACTAGAAGGTAATTAATGCCTTTAGGAATACCTGTGTTCATACTTTTCAAAATGGTTTCCTCACACAGATGTTTCTTTTAAAACTAAAAACAAACTTGGCTTTAGGATATCTATGCTGTGTAATGTTGCTTTGTCATATCTTTTTTTCATTGCTTAGTCATTTTCTGGCTCCTCATGACCCCATTTGGGGGTTTTCTTGGCTAAGATATTGGAACGGTTCACAATTTCCTTGTTGAGGGACGGCAAAGAGACCAGTGTTACCAGATGAAAAAGTACATGCTAGGAAGTAAGGTGTAAGAAGACTGGAAAGGAAGAAAGGAGTCAGGATATGAAAAGTGGATCCTGGAGGAGCTGCTGGAGTATATTGAATAGAGGGATGAAATGGGAAGACCTGCACTTTGGAAAGATCCATTAGCTAGATGAGTGGAAGATGAGCTTGGAGTGAGAGAGACTCATGGCAGAGAGACCAACCAAGAGGCTAGGACCTGGGAGATGACAGTGTCAGAGGAGAGAAGGGATAGATATAAGAGATTTTATAAGTGTAAAATTGGAACCAGATAGGGTATGGGGGGGGGGGGGTTTGAAGATGATGCCTAGGTATTAAGCCCTACTACATGCTCAGCACTGTCTTAGGTACTGAAGCTACAATGACAAAAATAGACCAGTCGTTTCTCTTGAAAACCTTAGAGTCTATTGGGGAAGGTAACAATCACCCATATAAGCATATAAGAAACATATTCAAAGTAAATACAAGATAATTTTTGCCAGAAACTAGAGGTTGGGGTTGCATAGAGTTGATGTAATCCTTTCAGAATTTCTTCCCCTCTCATTCACTCAAATATCTTTTCTAGCAACAGTTCCCTGGGTCCCTCTTATGAATCTAATTAAAAATATAGATTTTTTGGATTGTGTGTAACATAAATAATGTAGCCACAAAATTCTCCGTGTACATCTGGTAATGCCCAAATATTGTCAGGTGTTAAATGTGCATCTATTCTCCCTGGAATGGCTTGTAATAAGCTTTCCTGCACTGGAAAGTGGATCTGTACATGGGAGAACATTCATGATTCCCCACCCCCCACCTAGTGATTTCCCTGCCAGCACCTGATGGGGGCAGGGATTCCATTGAACTGAACTGATTTTCCATTTTGCTGAGAAGGGCCCGCCAATGAGGCATCCATCATTAGAATGATTATTAATAATCATACTGAGCACTTCCTCAGCTCTTTCCAATTTCTAAGCACTTTAGCAACATTAACAAATTTAGCTCCCAGTACTCTAGGGAAACTTCATTTTTTTCCCCCCTGAAGGAAATGGGAGGCAGAGAGAGATGTAAATGGCATGCTCTGGGCTGAAAAATGGGATGTTGTCAGAGAATGGATGAGATCTTTGGAGCTCAATTCTCCCCAAATGTCTTTAGACAAAGGATCTTAAGACTTGGTCATATTTTCCAAACCTAGCATGTGATTTGAGATTGGTTTTTGGGAGTCCTCATTTCCTTCTCTAACTTCCTATTCCCCATCCTCAGAGTATACAACACAATGTATAATATAATTAATTAATTTAACATTATTAGGAGCCTTCAAGTCTCAGACACTATGCTTGGGGCAAGAGATACAAAGGCATAAAAGAACCAGCTCTTGGCCTCAAGGTTATATTCTACCATATGTGTTGGTTGAGAGGCAATGGAAGGGGGAGAGTAGTAGTGAATACAACATGTATGTAGACAGACAAATTAAAAAACGTATACAGGGTAAATCCAAAGTGTACTAACACTACCAATCACATCCCCCAGAGATTGTGTCTTGGCATTGTATTTTAATAGGGTTGACAAAAGGCACTTGATGGGGAAGAATGCCAACCACTGGGGTCATTAGGAAGGGCCTGGGCTAGGAGGAGGAAAGGCAAAGTCTTGGAGACTCCATCACCTTTGAAGATAGGTAGGTACTAAAGACACCAATCCCCATACTTCCTTTACTGATGAGACAGGATTCAAACCTATGTCCCCCTGACTTAAAGGTGAGCCCGGTATGTGCTATACCATGCCACCTTCGAGGGGGCAGCAAGGTCTGAGGCTCTTATTCTGTCATATGGTGTTATTTTGGTAAGAAAGTTGCTCTCACTACAGCCTTCATTTATCATTGTCCTGAAACACAGTGGCTGGTGAAATATCCTCCCAGGCAGGCCAGTTTCTTTTGTTTTCAGTTATATCTTCCACATACCCCTCTCTCCATTTCATCAGTATGGGGAACTTCCAGTGTGGAAACACCATCCTCCAGGGATGACTGGAAACCTATCCTATAGTCTTAGATCCTGAGGAATTAAGTGGTTCATCAATGACCACACAATTTGTATGTTCCAGAGACAGGACCCCCTAACTCCTCCAAGGCTGATCTTCTCTCTATAATGTTGTATTGCCTTTTTTTCATGCCTATAAGCACCATAGCCTCCTAGGATTATAAGGATGATGTGATGGCCTATGGGGATTCTCCTTGAAAAAATGCACAAACATTTCCCATCTAAATCCAGTATAATTGACTATGATGATTTAGGGGTTTGTACTGTGTTATTGGGTGGGGGGAGGTATCCCTAAGTGCTGGCATGTACAAAAGTGGAAACATATCTCCACCCTCATTTTCTTCTGGCTTTGGAAGTATGAAGGAAACTGAACTGTATAAAGGATTGTAGGAGGGGTTGTTTGTAAGCCAAGAAAACTTCATCTCTCTACCTTTTGGCATTTGCTCTTTCATGATTCGAGGTGTGTCCCAATGACCTTGTGAGTTTGGTAAATCTAGAGTCTCCACCAGACATGAATGATGTCATAGCATGAATACTGGAACAGCAGTGACCCACAGAGGTGGAAGTAGCTATGAGGGGAGGGAGGAAAGGTGGATTCAGGGAATGGGTCCTCTCAAAAAGTGACACCTAAGAATAAAACAGGGATGTAGAGACTTGGAGACCAACTGGGATATCCACACAACATGGAACTTCTACGTAGTTGAACTCAAAGAAAGAATAGGACTCCTAGTTCCAGGAACTAAAAGATGCTCATCTGCTCCATGTATCTCATTGCCTTTATACGTTACATTAGCTCTTCCAAGAAACCTTGTGTGTGCAAGGGAAGAGTCTGCTCCCAATTTGGGGGAGTGATGTTTTGAACCAACACTTCTTGCTGCACCTCACAATGTCTTTCTTAAAGCTAATGGAAGTTGATTAGTTGATTGTTAATGGGGGGCAACAATGAGGGAGGGGCTCAGGAGCAACAGTGCTAGAATCACAACTCCTCAGGTCTATCCTTAGAACCCTGAGAGAGGTTATGGATCAGCTACTCCTTTTGGGATCTCAAACCACAAATCTGATGTGATCTGGAGAAATGACTGTGAAAGACGTTGCTTTGGGAACATAGATTTAGAAATGGAAAGGATCTTAGATGTCATATAGTCTAGCTCCCTCATTTTACACGTGAGAAAACTGAGACCCAGAGAGATCAAGTAATTTGCACAAGGTCATACAACAAGTAAGTGGCAGAGCTTGGATTAGAATTTAGGTCTTCTGACTCAAAGTTCACCACTCTCCATAGCACCACCACTGCCTACTTCTAATTCCTTTTCAAAATGTGTTGGCCACAGGTTAGGCACAGCCTTTACACCAGTAAGTTGGTTAAAGCTCTTTGTTTTTATTAATACAGAAAGTGTAGCCTCATGCTCCGAAGAAAGGCTTGGCTCCTAGAAACTCAGGTCCTTTGAATTATAATTGTAAACCCATTATTGACCAGCGGTGTGTTCCTGAAGTAAATCAGTGATAGCTTCCCATTTCTCTCACTTTTAAAAAATGTTGGTTAAGAATATTAGTCTTGAATAGTGTTGTATTGATAGACTCTCTACATGATCCTGAAGGATAATGGAAATGCCTGGATCCCACAATGAAAGGACCGTTAGGGATCTGGCTGCGATGTCCTGATTCAGGAACTGATTTATTTTTATTATATTATATTATGTTCTATATAAATAAAATGTATTTATTATATAATTATGCTGATTTAGGCACTGCCAGTCCTCCTCCATAGAGTTGGGAAGATTATTAAAAAGCAGAATCATAGCTGATTGAAAAAGAGATTAGAGAAGCTGATACCAAGAGACTTCATCCATGAACCGTAATTACCTTGACCGGACACTAAAAAACAAAATCGAAACCCCAAACAACCCCCAAAATACAACAGCTCAACATCCACCCTTCTTAAATGCTCTGGCCTCCATTATACTTATATTCTAAACAGCCACCGCTACAGGTGTGTCTCCCATTCTTTGTGTATGTGTGATGCACAATTATATGAGAGTGACATGTTTTATCTTTGGCCCCATGGATGGAGCTCCCACCCAAGTTTTAATTTCACAGGTTAGTGTTTCACGACATTGAAATACCAACAATTTATAGGGGTGGGGGTGAATAGCGGAGAGAGTCTAAGTTTATTGGCAACATCAGTCACAGTAAAAATTTTAATGGAACAGTCTCTACCCTGGAAAAGGTCACCAGTTAAATAATTGCTCCATGAATTGAGATGATGCCTTTTGTCATTAAACCCCAGCTGAGATCAGATATGCTTTGATACTTCTGCTAAGGACTGTCTGACTGCTATTGAGATCCATGCCATGGAGACAGTTAAAGCTAACTATTTAGTTCTTTGGTCAAAATACTTGCTTCTCCCACTCTCCCAAAGAGAAAGCAGCACTCTAACTAGCAACTTATGTGCCCTGGGCCAAAGGACAGGAAACCTTTTCTCAAATGTTGCTGGGGAGGTCATTGGCTTGGAGTAGGGGGTGTAGATAACAGGTCCAAGAAAGCTCAACTGTTATTTGTTATTTGAACTAATTATCTACGACATATGCTGCCAAAGAATCATGGGCACTGTAAACACCCTTTAAATTTCAACACTCTGAGGTAGAATGCCAGTTACTTTACCCTAGTTACAATATACTTCTCAGCTTGAATTCTTCCATTCCATTTTAACCAACTTGGAAAGAGTCCTTCCTTCTACTTAGCCTTTCTAAACGTGGCCAATAGTTTCATTATCGCCCTTCCATACTGGGGCTATCAGGTGGGTGGGGAGGAATTTGTCACTTAGCTGAGGACATTTTGACGGGGGTTGAATAAGTGCAGGACTTTCCCTCACCTCAGTCCTGAACACATTCCAGTGAAGAAACAGCAGCCAGAAAAGTCTGTGGACCCAGCTGTCGCTCACATATTATGAGGGGAGTTTTACTCATGAGTTTATTTGTAAAGTGGGGAAAGATCACATTTACCTCTGGCCTCCTTCCAGTCCTGGTACAGAAGTGTGGATTCACCTGCTCTAAGGAAAGGGATGTGAGTTACAAACACTATTATAACTCCCAGTGCTTGACTTCATCACTTTTGCATGGTTTCATCAGCCAGTTTGGGCGGCTCATGTCTCTATCAGCCTATACAAGAGTGACAGTCCTGTTATGAACAATCCCTGGGAATGAATGGAGACACAGATGGTGCCACGTGGATGAAAGGACCCTCCCAGGATGGCCTAGAGGGGAATGCTAGTGTATGCTGATCCCCTCCTAGGGGCTCTGGGCTTTGTGGCTGGCTTTTTCATTCTGCCAAGTCCAATCAGGCCCACTCAGGGTCACTTCTTTGAAGTTTTGTTTAATTTGAGATGATCACAGAACTAGATAATAATACTCAAGTGTAAAGCAAGATAAAGGAGAGTGGGGGAAGGGATGACCCGCCAACAATTGGAATTTCTGTTTCACTGGCCTGGTTTTCACTTTATCACATTGGCACAGACCAATGCTAATTATGGTGAGCCTCCTGGACTTGGGTCTCTATTCATAAAATCAATAGAACTGGGAGGGAGGAGTAGGAGGGCAAAGAGAGGTTTCATTTTTACTGTCAAAAAGCTCCTGGTTTTGCCTAACAATGTGGAAAGGAATATTTTTATGGCCCTATATCCCACTAAGGAAATCCTGAGGAGCAAACCCTCTCCTCCAAAGACAAGTGATACTTCTGTATTTATGGCATGGGTCACTTTTTCCACAACTGTACCTATTGATCTTTCCAGAATGGAGCAGAAGTGACCAATTTTGAAAAGACACCTGGTAGTGGACCCATGAAGTACTGAGTCACTTGCTGCGTCATGTAGGACTTGAGCTACTGGGAAGAGAGTTTCCTTCTCTCTTAAAATGGAGGTAATAAATCTCTGCTTCCCTGTCTTCCTCACCCAGTTCTTGAAGGAAAATCAACTCTATTCAAGAAATAACTGTTGAGTGCTTACAAAGGGCCAATCATTGGAACTTCGTTGTTGTTCATTCATTTCAGTTGTGTCTGACTCTTCCTGACCACATTTGGGGTTCTCTGGGCAGAGATACTGGAGTGGTTTGCCACTTCCTTTCCAGCTCATTTTACAGATGAGGAGACTGAGGCAAACAGGGTGAAATGACTTACCCAGGGTCACACAACTAGTAAGTGGCTGAGGCTGGATTTGAACTCAAGTTTTCCTGCCTCTAGGTCCAGCGCTCTGTGCACTATGGCGCCACCTAGCTGCCCTATAACAAAACAGTTCCCGACCTCGAGGAGGTTGTGCTCTGCTGTATGTTCACAGATAAATCAACAGGAATTATATACAAGTCATTTCAAGAGGGAATTAGCATTAGCAACTGAGTGGAAAGGTACACGTGTAAGCCCTATGTAGTAATTACATAGATATATACATGCACATACACACATATGTGTATACAGCTAGATATGCATTAACATTGCAACTTAAAGTCTCAGAGACTTATCTGGGGGCCCTGAGATTTTAATTGTCTTGACACAGACAATAAGTGTCACAGGCAGTACTTGAATCTAGGATATTATCATGTGCTAGGGAAGCTCTTCCCTTCTTGAAAGTTGATTGTTAAATTTCAGATATAAACTTTTTCCAAGTGGGAAATTGACAAACACTAAAAATCAAGACGTCATATGCTATTTTGTTGATTGTCTAGCCTTAGAAAAAGTGAGAAAATGTTAAATATGAAGACAAAACTTACAAGTGCATACATTTTTTTTCTGTAGATAGCCTGTTATGCTATGTTTATGCAGGTAAATGTTTATGCAGGTAAATGTTTACCTGCATACCCCTGAGGCTAGGACTTCTTGACTCCTCAATCAGCCCTCTATCCCACAGATGAGACTGACATTTAGATGAGATTTTCAAACTTTCAAAATTATGTAGACCCATCATTAGCTCATTTTGGTTATAAAGCAATATTCATAGACTGTTAAAGGTATAAGAGACCTTGGAGATGATTCTAGCTCAATTCTCTCATTTTGTAGGTGAGGAAACTCACCCTTAGAGCTCAATCAATTCTCTAAAATGACAACTTGCAAAGGAGTTAATATATCAGCGTTGGAATCAAGACTTTTCTCATTATGTGTTACCTACTCAAGTTTTTAAAAAATCTAAATTCAAAAAGAAAATGCTTTCTGCAACACTGTGTTAAAAGAATTAGGTCTTTTAAAGTCTAAGAAAAATGAAATGCCTTCTCAGACCCATGAAGTTCCCCCTTCTGTTGCTCTAGAGAGTTTACAAAGTTCAGAGTACATCCACAATAGCTCTGAGCCCCCAATCAGGAAAATTCCTAACATTCAGGCAGAGGTTTGACCCTGACTCAGTTTGTATATACACTTTTCCTTTTTGTATGTGTATTTATGCTGGAGAAAATTGTGTTACACCATTATATAATTATTACAATTTTATTATTTTATGTCATTTTATGTGTTTTTATAGAGTTTAATTACACTCAAGTATTAATTATCTTTATTTATGGTTGAGCACAAATTCAGTTTGAGTAAAAAAAAAGCATAATATATTCCCATGTCTGTTAATATGCGGGTACCAGTTTGGAAAGTCTGGGAAAGCACAGACCCTTCTCTGGGCTTCCTAAGGTCTTTGAGTGTTAATAGCAGCCTGAATCTTAAGACTGGAAATGTCTCTAGGGCAAGTGGCACTCCACAATATTGCCCTTCTCTGCCACAGCTTTTCTGGCCCAGCTTTGGTGGTCCTCACACTTTCTCTGCTGCTGAACCCTTGAAATCTCTCTCAACTCTTAATTTTTAGATCCAAGTTTAGCGCTAGTCTGCTGTTTTATTGAAGACCCAAAGAATGTGATTGTTTCCTCAGCTAATCCAAGCATTCTACCTGTTGTCAGTCTAGATTCTAGTTCATTCAAAGATTTTTCACTCTTAGTCTAAAGTCTTTGACTGATGAATTGATTGAGACTCCTCATCTACTTAAAGTACCAGGGTATCTTCTCACTTTAAGTGGGGAAGGATGACTTGATTGATTTACTCAATCAACACTCCACCCTTCCACATCCATCACTCAAGTTCTTATTCTGTTTCAAGGCATCAAGCTGCCAAATTTTCTTTCCCTACCTTCCCACTCCCAACTTTCCCTCCCAAAGATACTTACCTCCTCCATTGTCCTACTAACCTCCTAATGACTCTAGGTCTTTTCTCCTAACTTATCATAGAGTTCACCAGGCTCCTTGGTCACCATTGGGAAGAATGAATGAAATCTCACTTCTTCCAAACAGCCATTTTGTTTAAGAGGGAGCGAGGCATAGGGGGCCTTGCTTGGCACAAGTATTTTTGACCCCAATCAACTTCCCATTGCTTTCTGCCTTGCCCACCCACAGCTCCAATACCTCCAAACCTTCAGGCTTCTTTGATATAGCTATTTGTCCATGTTGGAGGAGAGATGGAGATAGGAACAAGGAGGATTAATAACCCAGTTATTATGTTCAAGTCCTTCATTGCTTAAAAGTGAATTGACATTTAATGTGTTTCTGCCAACATACTACATGCAGGTATGTGCATGCATATGTAAATATGTATACCTGAAGCACCCTCTAGTGGAACATCTAGAAAATGTCTCATCTTCAAGAAATGATTATTCTTATTCAAAGAAAGAATGGTTGGGGGGAGGAGTTTGGGGGAGAGGAGTCGGAGAATCATAGATTTAGAATGGGAAGAGACCTTGGAAGTCATATAGTCCAAATATTTCATTTTCTAAACAGAAGGAAACTGAGCTCCAGAGAAAGGAAGTGACCTTCCCAAGGTCACACAGGGAGTAAGTAAAAGAGCTGGGATTTGAACCCACATTGAATCCTATATTTGGATCCAAATCCAAGCATCTTGTTTTACTCTCCCTCAGAGGACTTCTTGGTTTTTCTACCATCTAAGAGAAGGTGGAATTTGTTTGGAAAAGTGGGGAAAGACCTAGAGAAAAGACCTCTATCATGACTCTGGGAAAGTCAGAAGTCCCTGAGGTGGGCGTGGGTGAGCAATAACCCACAGATGGCTGCTCACCCTCCACCTACATGGCTGCCTTCCTGCTTGGAGATGCCACTGTGTAGCCTGTGATCAAAGGGCAGACATGGTCAATGAACGCCAAACCTGGCAGTGACATGTTCTATTGTGTGTCCTTGGAGTCTGACCTGTGCTTTACCACCTAGAGCTGCTGATCTTTCCCACCTCTACTCCTTTGCTCCAGAAAAGGTTCCTGATTCTGGGGGTTCCTGGTAGGCTGTGGGCTGCTCATGCTTCACTACTGAAGGCAAGAAACCAGGATGGCCATTGGTCTGCAAGCTCTCCATGGAAAAGGGCAGTCTGGCGTGGGTGGAGGGCGTCTGGCTGATGGTCCACAGGAGGCTTAAATGTCTTTCTCCATGCTTCCTGAATAAAAGAGAACGAGAACCTGCTCTTAACCTAGAACTTTTTCCTTTCTTTTTTAAATCTGAGAAAAATGGTGATTTGGTGAAAAACATGATCATTTCTTTACTTTTGAATGAAAACGAGTTTTCCAGCAGACAAAGGGAGAAAGTGCGACACTTTTGCTAAAGAGTAAAGCTTTCATATTCCTTTTGTGCTAAGCCTGCAGATGCTCAGGCATCTGTCAATGCTATCTGTAAAAAAAGCTCTCACCTCCTCTGAAAGAGTGAAGTTAACCACTCAGTCAATCTGACCAAATCCACTGTCTCTTAGCCTCTGATGCGGAGACCTTGGACAGTCCTACCTGAGAACAAATGGAGTCACGTAGCAAGAGCTGGTTTTTATATAGCACTTAACAGCTTATAAAGTGCTTTACAGATAGTAATTATTTCATTTTTCTCTGTTAGGTAGGGACATTTTTATCCCCATTTAACAAATGAAGAAAGGACATTCAGCAATATTAAGTGACTTGCTCAAGATCACAAAGCCATAAAGTACCTGGGGTGGTATTTGAACCCAGGTCTTTTTACTCCAAATCCAGCTCTCTCTATACTATGCTATACTGCTTCCCCAGCCTCTCTGTAGACAATGTCAGGGATGGACTAGGCTGTCTCTGATGTGCCTTCAACACTAATATTTCATGATTCCCAGAAGTGATGGGTCGTTGTCTGACACTGATCCCGGAGATCTACTTTCCATGATGCTTTATAGCCATCATCAAATGGTGAAATCCCTCTCCCCATGGACACAGAATTTCACTGAAACACAGAAGAGACCTCAGCAGGCATTTAGTCCAACTTTTCCTTGACCAAGAATTGTCTCCAGACAGAGGATTCTCCCCAGAGGGCATCTGGCCTTCGTTTGAAGACCTTCACAGGACAGGGAGTTCACTACTTCCTGAGGAGGAAGCCCATTTCATTTTTAGATAGCTCTGATTGTCAGGTTTTCCTTCCCTGGAATCTAAACTGGTCTCTTTTCCACTTCCTCTCATTGCTCCTTGATTCTGCTGTCTGGGACAGACCAAACCCAAACCAAACCTAACATACAAAAACAATCGACCCAGATCTGATCTCCCTCACACAAAACAGACCTTCACATACTGCAGGACAGTTCTCATCTCTCCCAAATGCCCTGCCCCTGCAGACTTCCCTTGTCTGGAATAAACATCTTTCTTTCTTTCTTTCTTTCTTTCTTTCTTTCTTTCTTTCTTTCTTTCTTTCTTTCTTTCTTTCTTTCTTTCTTTTTCTTTCCTTCTTTCCTTCCTTCTTTCTTTCCTTCCTTCTTTCTTTCTTTCTTTCTTTTTCTTTCCTTCTTTCCTTCCTTCTTTCTTTCCTTCTTTCTTTCTTTCTTTCTTTCTTTCTTTCTTTCTTTCTTTCTTTCTTCCTTTCTTCCTTTCTTCCTTCCTTCCTTCCTTCCTTCCTTCCTTTCTTCCTTTCTTTCTTTCTTTCTTCCTTCCTTCCTTCCTTCCTTCCTTCCTTCCTTCCTTTCTTCCTTTCTTTCTTCCTTTCTTTCTTCCTTTCTTTCTTCCTTTCTTTCTTCCTTTCTTTCTTCCTTTCTTTCTTTCTTCCTTTCTTTCTTTCTTCCTTTCTTTCTTTCTTTCTTTCTTTCTTCCTTTCTTTCTTCCTTTCTTTCTTCCTTTCTTTCTTCCTTTCTTTCTTTCTTCCTTTCTTTCTTTCTTTCTTCCTTTCTTTCTTTCTTCCTTTCTTTCTTTCTTCCTTTCTTTCTTTCTTCCTTCCTTTCTTTCTTTCTTTCTTTCTTTCTTTCTTTCTTTCTTTCTTTCTTTCTTTCTTTCTTTCTTTCTTCCTTCCTTCCTTCCTTCCTTTCTTTCTTTCTTTCTTTCTTTCTTTCTTTCTTTCTTTCTTTCTTTCTTTCTTTCTTTCTTCCTTTCTTCCTTCCTTCCTTCCTTCCTTCCTTCCTTCCTTCCTTCCTTCCTTCCTTCCTTTCTTTCTTTCTTTCTTTCTTTCTTTCTTTCTTTCTTTCTTTTTTTCTTTCTTTCTTTCTTTCTTTCTTCCTTCCTTCCTTCCTTCCTTTCCTTCCTTCTATTCTTTTTTTAAATTATGGAATAAAACAAGCATTTCCATAACATAATATAATAAAAAAAGATGATTGCTCATGAAACTGCAAGTCTGCCCAACCTGTTCTTTCAGCCAATCCTCACATGGTAGGGGCTCTAGGTCCTCTACCTTTCTCGCCGTTCTCCTTGGGACACCCTCCAGCTTATCACTGTCCTTCCTAAGCTGGACGATGATCAGGGCAGAGGAGAGTCACAGAAACTATGTTCCTCTTAAAGCATTCTAAGATCCTTTTCATTTTGCTGGCTGCCACATCAAGCTGTTGGCTTATATTAAGCCTGTAATCAGGTAAAACAAAATAGATCTTTTTTGCCTCCATCTTGTTCTTGTGAACTTGATTTTTTTAACCCAGGTCTAAGACTTTATATCACCCCTATTAAATTTCATTTGATTCAGTTTGGACCAATGTTCTGGCCTGTCAAGGTCTTTTTGGAGCCTGACTTTGTCATTCAGTGTTTAACATGGTTGACTCTGATCCCAGTCTCTCAGAGGTCAGATTTCTGTTCTATTTATGGCCCACTCCATTCCCCCAGGACTATCAGATACCTTGAAGGAGTTGGAGAGACTCTCCTTTCTACTATTGGCTTGCCAGCTATGTTCCTCTCCATTTTATGGGCCCAATGGCTAACACTCTAGTTCTGCAAAACATAAGATTACCTTTTACAAAGGAATATTTTCTTCAAAGAAGCAATAACAAACACACAGACATTGTCCCTAGTATCTCAGGGGCATAATCCCCACTGCCATGCCACTTCAGTCTGACAGGGTAGGGGAGAGATTAAGCTCACAGTTTAGTTCTGTTTCTACATAGCCCTGGTCCTACCAAATCCATTTCCACAAGGCTGGTGTCCCTGCCAGCTTCTGCTAGTCTGGAGTCATGCATGGGACTTTGGCTTCCCAGGATCTCACAGTTTGCATAGGTGCAATATTCAACTTGGATTCCTGGACACCCCAGTGCTCATGGCTGAAGGACCCTGGGGAATAACGATTTAACGTCCCTCATCTAGAATGGAAAAGAACAGTGGGAATCACCAGAGACCTACTGCCACCTCTCTGGAGCTATGTGGTCTGGGAGTAGGGCAGGACAAGGAGAAAGAAGCTCTAAAGCCCTCCCCATCCCCACCCCTTATCTCAATAGTGTGAGTGAACTAAAAAAAACAGAAACAGAAATGAAGGAAAAGACCCCACTGGTGCTGACTTGGGCTCAGACAATTCCAGCTATGCAGTCAGTAGAAAAAGTCTCTTGACTGATGTTTGCTGGTTGACTGACATACCACAATGACATTACCAAGTCAGCATCGGTAAGGAAAGAGTTTTGATATTTTCTTCAGTAGTGACATATTCTCTCACTCAGTACTTCTTGCACAAGTTTTTGAGATACTCACTGGAGTTGGAATGATGCCAGTGAGGAGGACAATGACAAAAGGCAGCATGTGTAGTGGTTAGAGCACTTGGCTGGATGCCCTGAGTTCTAGGGCTCTCCTGATACAGACTGGCTGTGTGACCATAAGCAAGTCAATTAATCTGTCATGTCTGTGGCAACTTTCTAAGATTACCACTTTCAGCACCAATGATTGTCCATTCTTTGGTCTCGGAAAGGACCAATGATATCACAGGGTGATGTCTTGACTTGTGTGTGAATTGGATTTAAGTGAAGCCGAGCTGCACAAAGTCATTAGCCTCACTCTCTCCTCCAGAGTCATCCGAGTTCAGTGGCAAGACAAAAGTCAAGACATTTGGCAATGGCTTTATAAATAAAGTCTTTTCCAGGTCTCAGTTTGCCTGATCTGTACCTGTAGCAGGCATTTCTGCACATCAGTGCAGAAATCACAGGACCCATCCTCCCTCAACATCCCCTGGCTCAAAGGGTAGAAAGTCCCTTCACCAACACAGATGAGTAGTTCATCTGAAGCTTATAGTCTTAGAGAGCTGCCAGAGGCATTGAGAGGCTAAGGGATGGGCTCAGGGTCCCACAGCCAGGACGTGTCCAATCTGACACTTGGACCCACATCCTCCTGTCTTTGAGGCTGGCTGTCTGTCAATCAGGTCATGCTACCTCTGAGGGAACACTGGTGCAAACACTGGTCTGGACCAAAATAACATTAACAACCGTCATGACAGCAAATGAGGTGTACAGAGCAGGTTTGCCAAGTGTTTGGGGCCATCATCTCATCTGATGCTCCCAGTCATCTTGCGGGGTTAGACTGAGCCATTGTACAAGTGAAGAAACAGGTTCGGAGAGATGAGCTGACCCTCTGTGGCCATAAAGCACATGCAGATGGACCACATGTAGGACACACCCCCAGGTCATCAGCATGGCGCCAATAACAATAAAAGCTAACATTTAGGCAGAGGTTTAAGGCTGGTGAAACTTCTGCAAAGTGAGGAAATGAGTTAATATTTATAAACAAAAGAAGAGTGCTCAGCCCCGTGGCTGGCACACAGTAGACACCATGCTTCTCTTCCCTTTGCTTTGTGTGTTATCTCATGTGATCTTTACTACTCTGTGGTTATTGTGATTATTATCCCCACTGGACAGCTGAGGAAATAGTCTGGCAGAGGTCAAGCGACTTGCCCAAGTAAATGAGTATCTGAGGCAGGATTCAAACTCAAGTCTTTCTAACTCCAAGTCTGGCACATAATCCTCTGCACCACCTAGTTTAACCTAGGATGATAAAGGTAGTGAGTATATGACCTCAGCATTGAGTGAATGTCATTGATTTGGATGGTTATCCAACACAAACTTCCCAACTTATTTGGCACCATTGTCTGATGGACTGTGTCCAAACTGTGTGACCTAACCATAGGAGAACTAGCACAAGAGCCCTACATCAAAGGGGCTTCTTGGATATCCTCTCTAAGTCATGACTGGAAAAGAAGAGGCAGGATGGTCAGGGTACAAATGGTTTATCCAGAATGTTCCCAGGGATGGGTCTGGAGAACCAGTCTGGAGGATTCCTGTCTAATCTGCACCAGAAATCCTAGAGAAGGAAGCAAGTTTACCTACTTTGCTTTTACAAACTGGGTGGAAAATTGGCTGAGTCAATTCCATTACCTCTCAGCACATTTAGACAAATCAAGGACTAGGCAAAGTCATTTTTAATATTCCAAGTTGTGAACTGGAACCAGAGAGGCTCTACTTCTTCATCTCAGCCAGGGGGGCTGGGTTGGGGGTTAGATTTAAAAGGCAGAGGCCGGACATCTCCACAGGAAAATAATCAATGGGAATCAAGACGCTACTAGAGTTTCTTTGGTGCTCACATAAAAATACAACTGAAAAACATTTTTCTCTCTTCTGGGACTTAATACAAACAAAACAAACACTGGGAAAGCCATCTCCTTCCTTAATAACATGGACTGTGTGATCTAGGAGTCTTTTCAGCAACTGAGATTGCCAGCTTTCTCTGTTTGTCCATAGGACATGTTGGCTCTATCAAAACATTTACATTGTAAAGTCAGGAGAATGTGTCAGCCAATCCGGAGGTACGTCACAACATCTTGACAAAACATATGTTACAAAGAAACTCTATCAGAATAGGGAGTGCTGGTTCTAGCTGTCTCCATGTGCAGAGTATGTGTGGATGTTCCCCATTGCCTTGGGGCAGTTTGCCAATGAAATGAAACCAAATGTACCTGTTTAACAAAGGGTGGCAGAAATGCTTATTTCAAGTGGAATAGAAAGTCATTATAAGATGTCTCTGTATCACTTGCATTCCTAAATGGCATGGGAACTTTTATGGTTAGGTGGGATGTGCACTGGATTTCAAATCAAAGGACCTGCTCCTTACTCCCAGCAAGGCCTTGGGCAGATGACTTCACTTTTTCCCAGTCTGTTTCCTCATCTGTGAAGTGAATGGGATTAGGCTTGATCTCAAGGTGCCCTTTCAGCTCTGAAATCCATGATCAAAATAATGTGCCCCCCCAAATACACAGTAAAATCAAAATACAAAGAACAAATATGTAGTGGCAGATATGGCCCAGCAATTTGCCATTAAGCCTGGAGAACTAGCAGGATAGCAATGCCATCAAGAGAAATGGTGATGATGGGAGTGGAAAAGGGGGATAGATTTTCCAGTAATCAAGAACTGACTTGGCCATCTGATGACGGAACCCTTGAGATACACTTCACACCGGCAGTGGGGTCATTGGCCCTGATTGTCTTTGTTGGCAAATTATCTGACCTGTACGTTATGCCTGTTTTTTATCTGACTTCTCTTGAATTCAACACCTGCCTCAGCTCCATAAGTACAATTCTCATGAACACTAGCTGCCATTTAGAGTTTGCAAAACACTTTCCATACATTGTTGTGTTTGAGCCTTCAAGGATTAGAATCCCTACGGTATTGAGGACTAAAGAGGTTTGTTCAGGGGTGGCACAGCTAGGAAGTCCCAGAGGTAGATTTGAATCCAGAACTGTATCCACTGTGCCTGACCCTGAAGGTAGGGGACAAGAGTGATGATGAAGACCTTCAAGCATATTCCTCTCTGTCTCAGAGTCATGAGTAACTGAAGCTGTGAGTGGTAAACATTTATTTATAAAATAAAACATTTATTTATTTATTTGGGGATCAAGACACAGTGGTGAGAAAGAGGAGCACACCTTACTATTCTAGAACTATTTAAGGCTGGAGGTGGCAGCTCCAGCATGGCGTCTTTGGAGGACTTTCTGTTTCATTCAGGATTCAAAGACTTGGAGACACATGAGGAGCACCAGAAAGTGACTCATGGTGGGATGTGGTCAGTGCTCCATTCAACCTTCCAGTCTATAAGGGTTATGGATAAGAACTAAAGAAAAGGGAAGAAATGGCTGTGGCCTGGACACTGCTCTCTCTGTCTTTAGAGAATGACCTTCACCTCCTTTGAAATTTCCCCTCCAGCTGGCTCTATGTGCAATGTTTGTTCTTGTGTCCCTTAATTTGTCATGTTCAGTAGGGATGAAGGTTATACATTCTCAGGGCTAAATCTTACCCAGTCCAATCCAACGCACACTTTATTAAGCACTTGCTATAAAATGGAGAAGCTAGGTGGCCCAGTGAATAGAGTGTTGGGCTTGGAGTCAGGAAGACTCTTGTTTAAATCCATCTTCAGACACTTTGTAGCTGTGTGACTCTGGGCAAGTGACTTACCCTGTTTGCCTCAGTTTTCTCACTGTATCATGAACTGGAGAAGGAAATAGCAAATCATTCCATTATCTTTTCCAAGAAAATCCCCCAAAGTGGTCATGAAGTAATTGGAAAAACAACTGAATAATAAAGAGACTAGAAGCTAAGAATCTAACTGAGGTCATTACGATGCTCACAGTTCAGGCCTGGTTAGCTGAGGGCCTGAAGTGGGGTGGCTGAGTGTATAGAAGGAGACTGATCTGAGAGTTGTTACGGAGAAGATCTTGGGCTGGAAGAGGCCATCCCACCCAACCCTCCGTAATTTTATAGATGAAGTAACTAAAGCCCAGGGAGGTTATGGGATGTGTCCAAGGTCACACAAGCAGTAAGAATCAGAGGTGAGGTTTGAACAGATCTCTTTAAAAGCCAGTGCTCTTCCCCTATACCAGCTGGATATGGAAGGGTGTAGCAACAAAAGGGAAGGAAAGACAATTACTAAGCACTTTTTGCAAATATCACCTCTTTCGGTCCCCACAACAATCCCATGAGGCAGCTGCTGTTACTATTATCCCCATTTTATGGTTGAGGAAGTCAAGGCCAATATCAGTTAAGTGACTTGCCAAGGATCACACAGATAGTAAGTGTCTGAACTCAGGTCTTCCTGACTCCAGACCCAGCACTGGGTACACTGTGATGCTGCCGAGCTGTAGCGGAAATGGAGAGAGAATAACCTAGTCCATAAATGCCTGTCCTGACTTCTACATTCCTCCTCTCCATCTCTTACTTTCTTCCTCTGGGAAAGAGGGCAGATAGGACAAGTCTCCAGATGAAACAAAGATCAAGGACTTCCTGTTTGTTTCTGGAAAGCTTTCAGCCTGGGGAAAACTGGGTTTGTGTGTGGTGATGAGGAATCAGCCTGAGAAAATCAGGGGAAATACAACGTCTGTGATTCAGAGCCATTTATGCTGGGACTGCTGTTCACTTTATTAGTCTGGCTTAATAAATTTGAAATATGGCATCATTAGGAGACAGTCTTACTCTAATATTTACAGCCCCCCCCCCTTTTTTTGGTCAAATCATCTTTGAGATCATATACAAACTCTGACACTAGAGGGACCGGATAAGAATAACAGCCAGGAAAAGCCTGCAAATATTCAAGGTAAAAATGCAAAGAATTTCGAAGTTTAAAAAACAGAATTGCCCAACCCATCACTGGAGATACATTGTAGCCTTGTTCATGTAGCATGAACTTGTATGGGGGAGTAGAATGTTTTACTCCCCCTCAACTGCTTAAATATACCTCTGTTCTCATTAATGTAGGTAATGATGAGGATGAGGATGAAAAAGCTAATATTTATATAACCCTTTGTTCACAAAGTATATACATACCTATAAAATCTAATTTGATCCTTAAAACAACCCCAGGAGGTAGGTGCTATTATTATTCCCATTTGACAGATGAGGAAACTGAGGCCAAGAGAAGTTACCTGACTTTCCCAGGGTCACCCAGTGAGTATCTGAGGCAAGATTCCAAGTCCACTACCTGCCTCCTTAAACCTCTCCACCACTGCAGAACATATGTCCTCTATGCCTTCCTGTGTGACAAAAATCTGTGAGTACTCCGTAGAAGAATAAATGTACTGGAAATCTCCCTCTGGGTGTGTTCGTATCCCCAGGATACCATGGAACCCTCTGCCTGCTTGTCTGTTTTCTCTTACTCTTGTTACCTAACCAGCTCATTCCCTTTTCCATAGATTTAGGGCTGGAATGGATGTGAGAGGCCACTGAATTCAATACTTCTGTCTTGCAGAGGAGGAAACAAAGGCCCAGAGAGGAAAAATAACTTCCCAAGGACACATAATTTGTAAATAGAACAGCTGGGACTTGAACTCAGGTCCTTGGACTCTGCAGCCTTAGTTCTTCCCACTGTCTCCTCCTCTATCCCCAAGGGAGATTATTATCAATAAGTGTCGGCCGTTTGGTGACTTATCTAATTCATAATAATCACCAGCCGCCGTTGGCAGTACGTGGCAGCTTGCTTACACCCACCCGATGGTTTTCCACTGACCTTTGGGTTGCTCACCATTCTCATTCTCTGCAGGTGATACTGTTTCATCATTCACAATCATATTATAACAATATGGGAAAATAGGGTCGTTAAAGAGAGAGGTTCTGGTGGAAGGGAGCCACTAGGGATCGTGGAATTCATGGCGCCATTTGGAAAATACAATCCAGCCATTCTCTTCTTCCTCTTCCCCAGGGGACCCAGCACACTAGCTATTCACACGGTTCCTCCCAAACAAATGTCCTGTTGGAACAACTCCATGGACTGCTTGTTCAGCTCCACAATATCAATTCAATTCAATTCAGAAAACACTGATTAAGGACTATATACACATATATATGTATATATAAACACAGTGACTGGCATATGGTAGGCACTTAAGAAGTGCTTGTTGATTTATTTTTTTCTTTTGGTTTCCCTATCACCTAACAGTTACAGGCACATGGTAGGCACTTTATCAAAGCTTATCAATTTTTGTCTTTTTATACTCAATTCCCACTATAGTCCCTGGGCACACAACAGGTATTTAATAATTTCTGGTTGATTGCTTGATTGTAAATTCGTTTCTCAGGTGCTTGGAATGCAAAACCAAAAATGAAACATCCTCTATCAAGGATAGCCTCTATCAAGGCGCTTAAATTCTACTGGTAAATTTCTAAATTCTACCAATAGTAGTTCAATTTTTTAAAATGAAAAATGATTAATTTTTTAGGAACTTAATAGGCTGCTTTTGTACATCCCATGTTTTGAGCTGCAAAACCATAGATATCCAAAGAATTGGAAGGGATATCAGGTGTCATTTATTCCAGCCTGTACCTGTCTAAGAACTCCCTGGACATTATCTCCAACTAGTGATCATCAGACCCCAGATGAAGATTTCCACTGATAGTGAACTTCTGAGGCAACCCATCTCACTTTGGAAGAGCCTTCCATTGGTAGGCTCAAATTCATCTTCATCACCTTCATTCAACAAATCAGCGAGGTTTTGTGTTAGTGGCAGGAGAGGAGCCAGAAATGCACAGTGAAATAATGCCTGTCCTGGAGTAGCTTACATCTACTGGATGGTTACAACATGTTCCCAGAGGAGAAAACACTGAGTATCTCCAAAATAAAAATGAGGGAAAAGTGGGGGTCATAACTGAGGGAAGGCAGGGCAGGCATTAGGAAGGAACTGGCACTTCAGCTGAGCCTTGAGGGGGTTCTGAAAGTCAAAGGAGCATTCCCAGCATACACAGTGAATGGTCGAGCAAAGGTTTGAAAGAAGGAGATCAAAGGTTTTATAGAAGGTCTAGCAGATATGCAAGTTCAGCCAGAATGCAGAGGATATGAAGAGAAATCATATTATTTACCCTAGAAAAACAGTCTGGAACTAGATTGTGAAATGTTTTAAATGCCAAAGAGAAGAATTTCTATTTTCTCCTGTAGACAATAGTGAACCACCGAAGTTTTTTGGGCTGGGGAAGTGACCCACGCAGATCACCTCTCCTTCTTTGCTCCAGTTCTGTCCTCTTTGCCCAAGCTACAAAAGTCACTCCTTTCTAGCCATTCAGTTTTCATTGAAGGGTCTCATCTTTCAATGTGGAAATCTAATTTTTGCTGTGAAAGGGTCACTGGTGGCTTCAAGCAAGGCCATTTAAATATCATTAAAGAATTTCTATCACCATTCAATTTCATAAGCTGTTCACTTGCTAAATGTGCAGCTTCAATGAGTTAGCTGTCATCAGCTCCCTGGAAAATCCCAGAAAATGGGGCTCTTCATTTCCACTGTCAAAAGCTGCCAGTGTTGACAAAATTGAGTTTCTAAAAGCTGTGTAAATGAGCACAAACATGGCTGTGATATTAACATAGCAACAAGAAAGGCGATGGAAAAAAAATGAATGTTGAGTGGCAAACAGGCAGAATCGACTGCTCTTGCAAACGGTGATAATTACAATGTGTTTCCCTCTAACCTTTTTGGAGAGCTGTTCGGTTAGTAACTCTACCCTGCACTTATCTCCAGTCAATCTTGTCTTGACATACTCCAGCATAAATCATCTGACCAGTATTCAGCTCACTTGCTAGCATAAATAAAAATAAAATGAAGAAAGTTGGGACATTCTCTGAAATCCTTGACCTCTTAATGGTATCTCCAAGGTAAGGGATTCCTGCTGTAGGTCTGGGAGGGACGGTGCTCTGCATAGCTCACATCTCAGAGGTTCCAGTAAAGAACCTAGCTAGGATATTAACATGCTGGTGGATGTTCAGGGTCTGTGGAGGCAATTCCCCCTGAGGGCTCAGATGACCTGGGTCCAAAGTCCACCCCTGCCACATACTGACACACCAGCTCTCCTTTTAGCCCCCCAGGTGGCAGTCTGAGATTCTAGGTAAATGAACACTTCCCTGGCATACAGTAAGCACTTAATAAGTGGTTCCTGATTGACTGAATTGCATTGATCTGCATTGAGACAAGGAGCTCCTTAGACTAATGAAATCACTCACAGGTCCAGAATAAGAACAAAACAAAACAAAACAAAACAAAATAGTGTTAGAAGCAGCCTGGTTCCATGGGAGTCACTGACACACCTGAGTCCAAGCCCATTCTGATACGTAACAGCTGATCCCAGACAAGTCACTTAAACCTTAGGTCATTAGGAGGCAGTGTGGTATAGGGGAAAGATCTCTCTAATACTAGATCTCGGGTTCCAATCCTGCTTCTGAGCCTAACTGCCTGTGTGAGCTGGAATAAGTATCTTTACTTCCTGGGTCTTGGTTTCCGGATTTTTAAACCAAAGGAGTTGTACTATGATCTTAGAAGTCCTATGTCGCTCTAAATCGATGGTACTGTCAAATCATAGAATGTTAGGGCTCTAAAGGACCTTAGAGAATATTTTGTTGAGTTCCTTCATTTACAGATGAAGAAACCAAGTCTCAGAGAGGAAAAAATTACTTACCCACGTTCACACAGGCATAAAGTGGGAGAGCTGAACCTCATTTGCCTTTCCTGCCAAATGCCCAAGGTTGTGCAATCCTAGGTGGAAGGAATTCTGAAAACATTAAAGCTTTAAATAAACCTCAGCTATTATTATCCTCATGCCCCACATTGACTGCCCCAAATTTTCCAGGTAAGTGAGTCTGCCAGTGGCATGAATAGTTCGAGCCAAATTATTTTGGAAACTACTGATGTTTCCAGGGCTTGATGCCTCTGGATGTTTCCAGGACTAGATGCCTCTGAGGTCTCTTTTCTCTTCTTCCATTCTTTTTCCATTCGTAGGATTTGAAGTCAAGCAGCCATTTTTAATTCTTTAAGTAGTCTCTTTACCAAAATCAAAACAAAATACAACAAAAGCTTGTGCTATGAGTGAGTTTGCTGTTGACTTTTTTTCTCCAGTGGAATTTAGGTCAAGTATCAAGTCTTTGAAGTCCGTTTGGATTGTTTATTTGAGCAACTCAGTCTCATGGCGTAACATTTGTTCATTTGATCAGGGCGAGTTTTCTCAGCTGTGGTATATTAACAAACCTGTCCTAGAGATATTACGTATGGATTTCAAAATAATTTGTTAAAAAAACACCCAAAGAATATGTGTTCCCATGTCTAAGTCATGAAGCTCCCACAAAAAGAATTGCTAAAGTTCAGCAACACAACTTTCCCACCCCCCACACATAATATTTTGTGTTTATTTTGTCCATAACAATTAACGACATTTATTAAATATTTTCTCTAGGCAAGGGATTGTGTTAACCTCTTGAGGTCCTAAAGCTGCCCATCAGAGGGCACAGGGGCCGGCAACCTCCTGAATCCCTGGCCTTTGCTTTTGACCTCGAGATTGGTCCTGGGTTCATTGCTCTCAGGTAGCCTGTCTGCCTCTCCAATAGAGTTCTGAGGCTCCCCTGGCTTCTATTCCACACCCCCCCCTCAGGTTCCTGAGGAACAATTCTGAGTTTTGCTCTAGTCCAAGAGATCTTCTCCAAAAAGAAGGCAACTATGTAAAAAACGACCATGAAAACAAAGAAAACAGGGACAGAACAGGAAAGGATATTCTCACCTAGGAAAGGGAATGCTCCGAAGTCAAGAAGCTTATGGTCATCATAAACAGTTGAGAGATGGATTTTTTTCATTAATTTTTTTCAGTCATTGTTGTTCAGTGGTGTCTGACTCTTTGTGACCAATTCCATTCAGTGTTTCCTTGGCAAAGAGCCTAGAAGAATATGCCATTTCCTTCTACAGCTCATTTTACAAATGAGGAAACTGAGGCAAATAGGGTGAAATGACTTTCCCAGGTTCACACAGCTAGTTAATATCTGAGGCCAGATTTGAATCAAGGAAGAACCTGGCACTCTGCCAACCTAGCTGCATTTTTTTCAATTGGCAAACCCATACTTTTTCTCCCTTTCACCTCTCTGCCCCTCTTCCCTAAAAAAAGAAAAAATATTTGCAGTAAATATATATTTTTCCGGCAACACAAATTTATATATTGGCCACATTCAAAAACGTGTATCTCATTCTGCGTCTTGAATCCCTCATCTCTCAGTCAGAAGGTGGGTGCACGGCTCACAATGAGTCATCTGGAATCATGGCTCGTCAGCAGGATGATCAGAATTCTTAAACCTTTCAAAGCTCTTTGTGTAGTTATCGATAGGGAATAACAGAAGTCCCCAAACTTCTTCGGCCTGCTGCCCCCTTTAAAAATTACTCAGTGCCCCCCCGACATTTACTTTCTTTAATCCTTTAACAGTTTTTTTGAAATTTGAATCATTTCAAAAAATATGTAAATTTTTTTAAATGATGCGCCTTAAATTTATTAATTTATTGTAAATTTGTAGTTTTCTTCCCACATTGAAACTTTGATGACTCGATATTATGTCGTGTAACCACCCAGTACCATATTGGTTATAACCTGCATTTTGTACGTTTATTTGGAAAATAATGTAATCGCTATGACTTTACCTCTGTTACACCACAGATGAAACATGCATGGTTTTTCAAAAATTTCTTCCTTTCTTTCCTTATGCTTCCACCACCCCTTTATTTTTATTCAATGCCCCTCCTTTGCACCAGAGGCTATTACCACATACCTACTTATTCCAGTGCCCTGCAGAGGATGGTATTGCCCACTTTGGGAACCTCTGGTCTAAATTGTTCCCTTGGTTTCTGTTCCCCATCTGCATCAGTATGAACTCATACAAGTCTTCCTAGGTTTCTCTGTAACCATTCTCTTTAGCATTTCCTGAATACTCTGGGGATGACTCTTTCTGCTGCTGCCTCTGTTTCCCCTGGAACTGCTCCAGTAGCCAATAGCCTGCTGCTCAAGTGCCTAGGAATGGGGGAGATGCCAGCTTCCCTTTGACATCTCATAAAGTCCTGCACTAAAGGAAAGAAGATACAAACAGTAAACCTTCTCAAAAACAGGTTTGCTTCGGAGATCATGGGCTTATGGGTCCAGGTCTGGTGGGGGAAGAGCATCCTCCCTATTAATCTCCTGAGGACAGAGTTGTTTCTACACTTCAAGGCTGGAAGGAAGAAAAGATCTGAAGGGGGTTGTGTTCTAGGGTGGGGGAAGGGAAGTTCTTCAGTATGTCCACAAAGTTCCAACTCAGTGGTCAATTAAAAGAGTCTTCAGAGCTTTTAGGAAGCAGGGAAAGGGTCTCTGTACCTGCTCTGAAGTGAGGTTGGAGAATCCTTTCATCACAAATCCCCAAGGGGAAGGATTGTCACACAAAGAAACAAGTCCTTTTCTCAAGGATCTTCCAATCAAATGGGGGAGATAAAAAGTGCATACAAAATATAAGTACTTGTTTTTTTATTTTAAACTTTTTTATTAATTTGAATTGAAATTCAAAAAGACAAAAAAGAGAACATTTCCATGTAGTTTTGTGTTTGTCCTTCATTTTCGAAGAAGACCATGACATCAGAGAAATGATGACATGACTTGCACTTGACTTTGTTTTGAGTGAGGGAGGGCTGTGCAGGTCACCAGCCTCACTTTCTCCTCCTGAGCCATCTGAATCCAGTGACCAGATATTCATCAGGATGACTGGAGATGGCCCAGGATGCAATGGGAGACATTGGCCTTTTTAGGCTAGGCCTTTTGACATACTCACTTTGAGGGAGGTATCACTCATTGAGTGAATAAGCCTCTTTAATGAGCAAAAGAAAAAAAGAACTAAATCAAACGGGGAGGAAAAGAGAAACTGTTACTACTGATAGTCACTCTAAACAAGCCATTAAGTGGAGCTTGGGCAGGGACCTACTATTGTCCAATCTATGGGCTTCAGAGTGAGCTGGGTTTAAGGTTTTGGGAAAAGGAAGGAAGGAAGGAAGGAAGGAAGGAAGGAAGGAAGGAAGGAAGGAAGGAAGGAAGGAAGGAAGGAAGGAGGAAGGAAGGAAGGAAGGAAGGAAGGAAGGAAGGAAGGAAGGAAGGAAGGAAGGAAGGAAGGAAGGAAGGAAGGAGGAAGGAAGGAAGGAAGGAAGGAAGGAAGGAAGGAAGGAAGGAAGGAAGGAAGGAAGGAAGGAAGGAAGGAAGGAAGGGACAACCAACCAGTAAACCCCAAAGGAAGGGGAGCGGGACACAGGAGAGTGAGGATGAGCTGGGTTACCCAGAGAGCTGGGTCGCCACTCAGGCAGGTCAGTCTACTCACAGGTTGTGTTCGTCCTTTGTTTTTGAAGAAGATCATAACATCAGAGAAATGATGACATGACTTGCACTTGACTTTGTTTTGAGTGAGGGAGGGCTGTGCAGGTCACCAGCCTCACTTTCTACTTCTGAGCCATCTCCACGTACACAGAACAACATAAAAAGAGGATTCAGGATAAGACCATAAATTTCCATCTCACTTTACTTTAAAAAAAAAAAAAGTAACTAGTACTGCCCATTGTTTTCAAAGCTACCCTACTTTTCTGTGCTTCCATCTAAGTTTTCTTTTGTTCTCTGCTATGAACTTTTAATTTTTTTTCCTCCCCACCCCATCTTATAGAAGGCTACCATAGACACACACACACATACACACACATATATAATATATACATATATATGTAAAACCATATCATACACACCTCCATCTCTCAGTTTCCTCCCCAGATGTGGACAGCATCCTCCTCCCCAGGTTCCCTGCAGTTGACTTGAGTACCGACAATACTCAAAATGATTCAGTTGGTCAAAGTCACTCCCAAAACAATATTGCTGTTACTGTGTACAATGGTCTCCTGGTTCTGCTCACTCCACTTCTAACCACTTCCCACAAGTCCCTCCATGTTCCTCCAAAATAAATCAGTTCATCACTTCCCAGAGCTGAGCAGCATTCCATCATTCCATTTCACTTAAATTGTTAAATGCATTGTCACGTAATTGGGTAAAATAACTTCTTATAATTGCTTTGATTTCATTGTCATTAGTGGTATATTTCCCCTTTTCATTTTTAATACTAGTGATTTGGTTTTCTCTCTTTTTCAAATCATATTAATCAATGATTTATTAATTTTTCTTAAAACTAACTCCTAGTTTTATTTAATAACTAAATGGTTTTCCTACACTCAACTTTATTAATCCAGTCTTTAGTTTTTAAGGTTTCCAAGTTAGTGTTTAATTAGGGATTTCTAATTTCTTCTTTTTCTAGTTTTTTAAATTGTATACTCAATTTGTTGGTCCGCTCTTTCTCTTTTTTATTGATATGAGCATTTGGAGATATGTGTTTTCCTCTGATTATTGCTTTTGCTGAATCTCCTAGGATTTTATGTTACCTCATTGTTGTCATTCGCTTTAAAGAAATTATCATGTTGTTATCAACAAGTAGTTTTTTTTTAGTCATGTCTCACTCTGTGGCCCCATATGGAATTTTCTCAGCAAAGACACTGGAGTGGTATGCCATTGCCTTCTCTGACTCTTTTTACAGATAAGGAAACTGAGGCAAACAAGGTGAAATGACTTGCTCAGGGTCACACAGCTAGTAAGTATCTGAAACCAGATTTGGATTCTGGAAGATGAGTCTTCCTGATGCCAGACCTAGCACTATATCTACTGTAACTTGTAACTGCCCCTATCAACAAACAACAAATAAACATGACAGCTGGTTGGAAGGACTCATGTAGAAGATGGTGTCAGAGCTGCCTCTTAAAGGGAGGGAGGAATTCTATGAGGCAGAGATAAGGAGGCATTCCAGATATGAGGAATGATCGATGCAAAGGCATGGAGATAGGAGATGGAGAGTCATGTGCAAAGAACAGAAAGAAGACCAGTTTGTCTGGATCACAGAACATAGGGTGGGGAGTGATGTCCACAAAGGCTAGCAAGCTAGGCTTATGTCAAGTTTTGGAGGGCTTTGAAAGCTACAAAGAGGTTTCACTTCGATCCAAAAAAAGAATAGGATGCTGTTAGAGTTTATCAAGTAGGGGAGTGATGTGGTCAGACAAGCATCATGAGGAAGGTAAACTGGAATGTGGAATAAGACAGGGGATCTGTAGCAATAATCTAAGTGAGAGTGGATGAGAGCCTGAACTCTGATGGTTCCTGTGTAAATGGAGAGAAGGAGGTGGAGGCAAAAGATGTGAAGATGAACACAAGATTTGGTAAATGAGTAGATGTAGGGTTGATCAAGGAAGATCAAGGAGCTGAGGACAATTTGTTGTTCAGTTGTTCCTGACTCTTTGTGACCCCAGGGACTTGTCCATGGGGTTTTCTTGGCAATGATACTGGAATGCTTTGTCATTTCTTTCTCCAGTATGTCATTTCACAGTTGAAGAACTCAGGAAAATAGGAGTTAAGTGACTTGCCCAGAATAGTACATCTAATGAAGAGGCTGGGATTTGAACTTAGGTCTTCCTTCTTCCAAATCCAGTACTCTATCCATCATGCCACCTCCCTGCTCCAATATAGACAACAAATACCAAGATGAAACAACCTAGGTGACTGGAAGAATGTTGGTGGTATCTTTGATGGAAATGGGAGAGGTTGATAGGAAGAAGTAAGAGGGATTCAGTTTTGGACATGCTGAGTCTGAAATGTCTGTGGAACATTCGATACAAGATGCCCAATATCTGGTGATACAAGACTATAGACCAGGAGAGAAATGGATTGAATGTACATGTGGAAACCATCTGAATGGATGATCCATTTTACAGATACTTACTTACATGTATTCCTGTTGTCTTACCTGACAGGACAGTCTCGTTTGTCTTTTGGAACACCAGTGACTAGCAGAGTACTAGCCATAGATGTCAAGGAAAATAACATCTTTTTGAAAACAAGTTGAAAGTTAAAGAAGTATTTCAATATCATCCCTGACTGTGGGATGATTAGCCTCAAGAAGAAACGAGTGAGAGAAGGACATAATAGCTGTGTTCTAGTGTTTGAAGAGATGTCATAGAGACAATAATAATGTCATTTTCATCTTTTGATTGTAGGGCATCTAGATGGTGCAGTGTAGACAATGTTGTACCTAGAATCAGGAAGATCTGAGTTCAGATCTGGCCTCAGACACTTACTACCTGTGTGACCCTGGGCAAGTCACTTCACCCTGTTTGCCTCCATTTCCTCATCTGTAAAATGTGTTGGAGAAAGAGATGGTCAACTCTAGTATTTCCACCAAGAAAACCCAAAATGGGGTCATGAAGAGAACACAACTTAAGTGACTGAACAACACAGTTATGAGTGGCAAATGAGTGGCCTGGGCTGGTGTTAGGCTTGCCCTTACTAGAGGTCTTGGAGCAAAGGCTGCCTCAGCCCTTGTCATGGAGCTTGTCAAGTTTGGACTATGTGATCTTGGAGTTTCTTTCCAACTTTGAGGTTCTGAGGTGCTATGAATTGATGTTTGTAAGGAAATGGGGATTAAAAAACATGTAACTCCACTGCTCTGCCCGTGAAAAAAATAAATCATTATGGTCTGGCCTGTGACCCTCCTGCCAATTAAACCTGGACTTAGGTGGCAGCAAATGGCCAGGAGTTTCATTCTCCCTGACCCAATGATCTGGCCCAACATAGAGCAGGCTGCCTGGGGAAGCAATGAACTTTGCTTCACTGGAGGCCTTTGGGCGAAATGCAGCATGATCACTTATCAAAAATGTTATAGGAGGCTTTCCTTATTCAGGTATAGATTGGATAATATGGTCACGGAGGCCCCCTCCAATGTTCAGGTTTCATGATTCTGTGATGTATCACCCTGCAATTTTTGTCTCCAAAATAAATTATAACTGTGGTGCCTACTTACCACTCTTCACTTCCTGGGTCTCAGTTTCCTCATCTGTAAAATGAGGAGGGTGACCTCAATGACCTCTGAGGTCCTTTCCAGCTCTAGCTACATGATCTTCTGACTCAACGTTAATAACATTCTAGCAGTTGAAAATCTCCAAAAGTAGCATGAGTTACTTCACTAGGTGCTGAGGTCTTTCAGCAAAGGTTCTTTGGGAAACTTCCAAAATTTCTATGAGGTCCCTCTCCCCTCCAAAGCCAATCTCCATCAATAGCTGACTCCATAGTACTGAGTGTCCCTTTTCTAGAGTGCTCCTTGAAATACAATCCATTACCAAACAAAAATAGATATGGATCATTCATACTTAGCACATTAATTGTATTCCAGTGAGGATGCTTGTTCTTTTAAGTATGTAAATGATGTCCCTTTAAATAAATCACTATCTCAGAAAACCTGACTCTTTACATAAAGTTAAAAATAACGATTACACATATTTATGGGATGCTTCTAAATCTGCAAAGTGCTTTTCCCAATCCTGCAAAGCAATAATAATATTTATATAGGTTTACAAAAGTGCTTTACAAAAATCATCCCATTTGATCCTGCAAACAACCCTATGAGGTAGGTACTATTATTATCCCCATTTTGTTGAGAAAACCAAGACAGAGGTTAAGTGATTTTCTCAGGGTCTCATAGCCAGGAAGTGTTTGAGACTGGATTTGAACTCTGGGTTTCCTAACCCCACGCCCAGTGCTGTAGACTTTGCATCACCTAGATTCTTTTTATAACTGGGATGACTATTTTCATCCTTTTATAGCATGGTAGACCATGTTCCTTTTTAGTAGCTATTGAAGTACTCTACATCTTTCCTCCAAAGCTAGACTAGCTGAATTTGGAGAAGCGCATTGCCAAGTTGACCAGAGAATGGGTAAATTTTCTGCCATAGCAACTGTCAAATCATCTCCCAAGTCACAGAGGAATTGGAGACTCTGCTGGTGAAAAGACTCATCACACTTGACAAAGTCGTAGATACTTTAAGATCATAGACCCAGGTTTCTACAGTTATCGGTCCAGTGCCTTCGTTTTACAGAGGAGGAAACAGGCCCCAGGGTTCAATAAATGTTCATGCAATTGAATAGAGTTCTCTGTCTTAATGGCATGTTTCTGAGTCCCAATAAATTTCCACATTTCCATTTTGAGGAAAGGTGTCAGGAGGAGGAACTCTGGGGTACAAGTATGCTCAGCTATGAAGTGGGTCCATCACATACTGAAATGAAAGACTCTTGGTTTCACATCCAGAGTTCACAAGAATTGGAGACTAGCTGGTTAGTCTGTTTCCTACAATACTGAAGAGCCCAAGATTAACTCCAAATCAAACAATCCCCACCTTGGATTGACTTTCTCATGGTGAATGAACTCTAGTAGAGAGGCCAGAAGACACCATAACCTTGTTTAGCACCTAGCCTATCTCTCAGTGGCCTGGGAAACTGCAGATATTAGATTAATCTCCTGATTAACCTACTGGACTCCTTTGTTAAACAAGCCCAACCCGCCTGTCAGGTGGCTAAGAAAACAATCCCCTCACCCTCCTTGGTGACTATTGTTCTACCCCAACAAGTCCCAAAGAAAACATTGATCAATACAGAGCCAAGGAGCCTGGGAACCATCACCAAGGACATTCTAAACTTGCCCCTTGGTGGAGGGAAACTAGATATCTAAAATGGGGCAAGCAAATACAAGTAAATTCAGGCAATGAGGAAAAAGGAAGATCATGAACAACTAGGTTGGAGGGAGGGGGAAACCAGGGCAGGTTTCCTGTAGCAGGTGATACCCATGATTCTTGAAGGAGGGACCAATGAAATACGCAGAATACAGATCACATCAATTCTGAAGCCACAATCGATCTGGCAAGCTGGAGTATGAGAATGGGGCTTGCAACCGGGAGACCTGGAAGTGTGCTGAAGGGGAAAATAAAACGAAACTAATACTAAACATTGGGAGTGCAAGAAAGGCCCAAGATGGTCCTTGACCTCAAGAAGGTTACCTTCTAACAGAAAGAAAAACCTGCAAATAACCAACATACAAGCTTTAGCGACTGACTGGATAAGAAATAAGTGAGAGAGAGGAGTTAAGGACGGGACAAGGATGCAAACTTGGGTGTCCAGGAAGGAGGATGGTGCCCTGGGCAGTAAGAAGGAAATTTGCACAGCAGCATTGTGTGATGGTTAACTCTCATAGCCTTAGCTCTTCTGAACAATGCAATGATCCAAGACAATTCCAAAAGACTCGTGATGGAAAAAGCTATCTGCATCCACAGAAAGATCTATGGAGTCTGAATGCAGATGGAAGCAGATGATTTTCACTTTTTTGTTTTTTCTTTCTCGTGGTTTTTCCCTTGTGTTCTGATTCATCTTTCACAGAAGGAGTAATGTGGAAATGCATTTCACATGATTGTACACGTATCACCTATATCAAATTGCTTGTTGCCTTGGGAAGAGGGGAAGGAATGGAGGGAGAAAAATTTGGAACGCAAAATTTTACAAAACTGAATGTTGAAAACTATGTTTACATGTAATTGGAGAAAAATAAAATATTTTGAACCAAAAAAGAAGGCAGTTTGGAAGAGGGGAGGATTTGGGGACAAAGACAAATTCTGTTTTGGACATAGTGAATGTGTGAGATGTCTATGGGACAACCAGTTTGAGATGTCCAAAAGGCAGCTGGTGTCTCAAGATGGAAGTTCAAGAGAGAGGTTAGCGATGAGGGTAGAGTCTAGGAGTCATCTGCATAAATGGGAGAAGCTTCGAATTAATTGTAAACACTGTACAACTTCTCAAAGTCCATCCAGCACAGTGTTTTATGAATGTTTCTCAGTTGATTGACTGATGCAAGATAGGAACATTGACAGCTGGGGGTCACCAAGGAAGGCTTCCTATAGAATTGGGTGCCTCGGGCTAGTATGAAAAGAAGGAAAGTATCCTAAAGATCAGAGGTGAGGAAGGAGGCTATTCCAAGCTTGGGGGTAGCAGTGGGGGGAAGGGCACCCTCAAAGGAGGAGAGGAAGGAGGTTGAATGTCAGATTTAGAAAGAAATAAATCGGAAGCCTGGCTGGAACATTGAGGGCTTAAATGGAGGCAGACCTCAGAGGGCTTTGAATGCCAAAGAGAGGAGTTTGTATTTTATCGGGGAAATAGAATGACATCCTACCCAGCTGTTTTCTCATTGCTCTCTGAATGTTGGCATCCTTTACAGGAGGATACTATCCATCCCCTCCCTACAGCAGCCCTTTCCCTACCAACATGTGCCACACAGACATAGCCACTCAATCTGCACCCAGTATGTCTCAGGGCTTACACCATAGGTGAAATGGCCCAGGCTATGCCTAACCCAGCCCTGACTTTCTCTACCTTTCCCCATCAAGACTTGCTCACAAACTGGTTTTCCATCACTTGGTCACTCCCTAGCAGCACGGTGTGACGATCACAATAACTCACATTTATATAGCACATTCAGACTTTCAAAGAGCTTTCCATATTTGGTTTTACTAGCTTCATGACCCTGGACAAATCACTTAAATTTCTGGGTCTCGGTGTCCTCACCTGTAAAGTGGGAGTTGTCATGAGATCTTCTTTGCTAACTTTAAGGGTCCATTGGGGACTGGACTCATGATTTCAGGATGAAGAAACTCCCTCTACCGATGGAGATTGAGACCTTATCTGCATGTTCTGGTCCTAGAGAGATGACTAGAACCTAAGGAGTTGAAGTGATTTGTCCAGGGTCATATGGGTACTATGTGCCAAAGGAAGGACAAGAACCCAGGTCTTCCTGGCTCTGAGGCCAGCCCTTCCCTGTTTTATACTACCTCCTGTTAGCTTTGAAACATTATTGAGATGTTCGTTATTATTATCACTGCTCCCACCACCTGTCTCCATCACCATCCTACTGAGATTTGCTTTCCCACTCTTTGCTCCCAACAGAATCCCCCTTTCTCCTTTCAGATACTCTAAATTCACCCCTTGAGACGAGCCTCTGACTGCCAGGCCATATCTCCACATTTGCATCAAAGGTGCATTTCAATGCTCCTTTGATAAGCCCAGGCTAATGCAGCCGTATCTCCCATCTGTGAGTCCCTTCCTGTTTTGTCTCCTCAGCTGCTTGCCCTTCAGTTTGGGTGTCCCCAGAGGCTAACTTGGCAGAAGGAATTTAAATTCACTGTAAACCAGAACTTACTGAGAGGGAAGACATAAATACCAACTGGCTGGAGCTGAGAAGATTTTGGAATCTCCCTCCCTAGAGACCTGTGGAAATAGACTAGAAACCCATTTGGGAGGGTACCTCAGGGGTCAGCTTATCAAGAAACAGAGGGAGAATCCAGTGATCCTTTCAGGTTCTTTCTATTCCTGGCATGTAATCACAATTATTTTGTATGTTACTTAGATGAAAACTCTAAACTGGAATTGAACTCTGCACCAAAAGTGAAGTGGACCGTGTTGACTGACTAAATGACAAGATGAGACTCATTGGAAAAGACCCTGTTGTTGGGAAAGATTGAAGGACAGAGGAAAAGGGGATGGCAGAAGATGAGATGGATATAGTGTCATAGAAAAAATTAACATGGATTTGGACAGACTTTGAGAGACAGAGGAGGATAGAAGGGCATGGCGTGCTGTGGTCCATGCAGTCACGACGACTGGACAAGACTGGATGACTGAACAACAAACTGAATGTATTGCTGGTTTCAGCCAGAGTGGCTTATTTGTTATTCCTTGAACTGATTTCCATCTTTGGCCTCTATGTTTTTGCCCAGGCTGTGCCCCAAACCTCCCTCCTAAGCTCTGCCTCTTACAATCCTGACCTCCTTATGACCCATCTCAAGGTCCTCTTTCTATGAGAAACCTTTTCTGATGTCCTTGCTTGTTGGCATGAGATCATAGGATCATTGAATTGGGACAAGAAGGCACCTTAAAGATTTACTAGTTCCACCTCCTTATTTTACTGGGGCAACCGAGACTCCCAAAAGTGGGCCTTTAAACTTGCCTAAGGTTACCCTGATAGTAAGTGGTAGAGACTTGAACCCAAATCTTCTGAACACTCAGACCTTTGGAATCTAAATTCAGTGTTCTTTTCAGTGTACCAGAAGTTAGTCTTAAAGACATAGCTGCTGATTTGTGTAAATGTTGTATCTCTTCCTCCCCTCCGTACAAGCTCACTGTGGGCAGGGCTTGTTTTACTCTGGCCATCATTTCTCTACCAGCCAGAGCAGCACCTCTAATGGAGTAAATAAAGACTCGTTGCTTGACGGATTAAATACCCTTCCTCTGACCCTAACTTTAAGAATAAATCCATAAATCATAGACCAGATCGATGTTTTTCAATAAAATACCTCTCTCTAGTCAGTTCAAATTTGACATGAACCCATGTGTTTTCTAAAATTGCTGAACTGAAAATTGGATCAACAGAGACACATGCTATTGATCTAAAGCGTGTGCCATGGGCCTGTGCTGTTATAAATCAGAGTCTCCAAATCTCATTGGAAGACAAGACATGTTTCATGGGCAAACCTGTGGAAATGGGTGGAATAATGACTGTATGACCTTCAAGAAGTCATTTCCCCCTCTGTTCCTCAGTTTCCTCATCGCTTAAATGAAGGGAGTAGACAAAGTAGTCTGGAAATTCTTTGCAGCTTTGGTGTTCTATGGTTAGGAGTCAAGGAAGGGAGGATGTTGGGATTTATTCGAACCTGGCCATCTGCTTCTGTTGTATCCTTCTATGCCTTGGGACCACAATAACCTAGCATCCAGCTGATCTGACACTTGCCAGGGGTATCACCTTATCTCAACTTCCAGAACTGGGGGATCAGGGTTTTCCCAAAGCCCTTAAACATTCATTGACTAAGCTCCAAGCTACTTTTACAGCAGCATCTCCTCTGTCACCATTCTTGACCCTCCTCATCTCTTTGTCCTGTGTATAGTTTGGTTTTTTGTGTAAAGGGAACCAGTGGGTGGCCATACACCCTATGTAATGGTGCTCAAGACACCCCCTCCCACCAGTATTGCCCTGATTCAGGTGACATAGTGTCCCATCAGGTGTCTTGCTCCCGTGTTTCTCCTACTGTCTCCACTCAAATTATGGCTGTTTATGTTTTTGTCTTAACCCTTCTACTGGATTCTAGTCTCCTTGAGGGAAGAAACCCTATCTTTTTCAGGTTTGTGTACACTCCCATCCTTGTACACAACAGAGCTATCATCATTTAAATAATGTTAGTTAAATGAGTGAATTGATCACAGAATTTTAGAGTAGGAAGTGATCTCAGTGGCCACCTCTCTTAGTGTTCTCTTCTACCACATAATTGGCCTTGATGAGGGAACACCTGCCATCTCCCAGGCAACCCACACCACCCTGGGAAAGGGATAAATGTAAAGTCTTAAACTAGGGTTTTTAAAACACTAAGTTTATAAGATAAGACAGACCTAGCTAGGCAGCAGTTTGTCTGCTGAAATTGATCTAAGGGTTTTAGTGGACTACAGGCTTAATGGTGGACCACAGCCTTAGGTCACATGAAAAGAGGCACAGTAATAAGGAAGTGGCACTCCTTCTGTACCCAGCCTTGGTCAGATCACAGCTTGCTTATTGCACTCAGTTCTTGGAACTGTAGTTTTTGGAAGATCACTGATGAGTTGGAAAGTATGCAGAGAAGGGCAACCAATGGATCTGAGTTCATGTTATATGATGGCTAGCTGAAGGACCTGGATATTTTCAAATGATAAAAAGGAAAATTTGAGAGAGGTAGAAGGGGAAGAAAGGGGGAAAGATCTTCAACTATTTTAAGGCTTGTCCTATGGAAGATTAATTAAACTTTTCTACATGGTCCTAGAGGGCAGAAACATTAGCAAACTAGAGAATGGGCTGCCTTCATAGTTAGTGAGTTCTCCTTCCTTTTAAGCATTCAAATTGAGGCTTGAATGACCTTTTGCCAGGCATATGGTATATGGGGTTCCTGTTCAGGTCTGAGGTAGACTTGATGGCTTCTAGAACACAGGGAGTTTTATTTAGCAACAGTGCTAAAATGTTAATATGCAGGATTGTTGGACAGAGAATTTTTATTAAGAATTTCCTTCCTCTGTACTCAGAACCATGCTAAGATATGTGGGAAACGTAAGAGAGGTATGAGATACAGTACTAGCCCACAAGGGCTTAAAATTTGTTTTGGAGTATCTATGTTTAAACTGAGATCAAGATCTACATCACTATATATGTATATACACACACACACACACACACACACACACACACACACACACATATATATACATATATATATATACACACATATACATATACATATACATAAATAATATGTAACACAGATGGGTGGTGCTGTGGAAGGGATTCAATACTTTCTATTCCTTCCAAAAGGGCACAAAGCTGAATCTTACATAGACCTCCCCCATCTCCACCCTACCCTTCTTTATTTCTCACTTCCAGAGGCTAGAGATTTAATCGGCCACATCCTGTTACAATAATTATCTTCCTTTTATCCTGAAGGCCATATAATGACCTTCTCTGCTATTTAATCTACTTTATATGGGTCAAAAAGTTACCAGTACACTCACGAGAGGGCCCCCAGTCAGGGAAATTGCTAATATTCAGATAGATTTTACTCTCTGCTCTCATTCAAATTTTGTGTACTTTCAGCTAAGAAACCTTGGTTTCTTTATATTTAAGACAAAATTAGAATATAGGAAATACTTAGGGAAAAGATGTTGCATCATAAAATCCCTGTTATTGAACAATCACAGGGAAGGGAAATTTGGCAGAGTAGATACCTTTTCGAAGTCTCTCAGTCCCCCTCAGTATGAGTTCTTCATTACAAGATGCCTGTAGGCCGTCATGCCCACATTCATCTGCTCCTCTGCTGAGAGCATCTCAGCTCTCCTTAGTTCTGTCGTTTCCACTACACCAATGCTTTCTTCCAGTTTGACAACAAGGGCAAGAAGCACTGTCTCCCTGTTGCTGGTGTAGTTTCCGCTCAGCTCTTAAAATCCTCACTGTTTCCTCTCAGTCTGCCCTCTTGCAGACTCTGTCTCTCTCTGAAAACTCCTGGGAGGGACTCAGATCTGCCGTCCAGCTCAGAGATCATGATCCTCCAAATCAGTCTCCATGTTGAAAGGGAATGTTTGCGCCTCTACACTATAAATTCCAAGGTGTCAGTCAATACTCAAACCTCTATAATACATGTAGGATAGTATTCAATCCAACCAGCATTAAACTCCTATGATGTGCTAGGCATTGTGCTGGGCACTAATGATACAAAGGAAAAAGTGGATCAGTTTCCCAGTAGAAGATAAACTCTTTGAGGGAAGGGGCTGTTTGACTTGGATCACCTCAGGGGTGCAATCAATAGAGGTGGAATCAAAGATGAGTTCAAATCCAGCCTCAGACACTTCCTGTGTGATGCTGGGCAAGTCACTTTACCCTGTTTGCCTTAGTTTCCGCATCTGTAAAATGGACTGGAGAATGAAATGGCAAGCCACTACAGTATCTTTGCCAAGACGACCCCAAATGGGATCAGAAAAAGCTGGATACAACTGAAACAACTGTTTGTCTTGTTTGCGCATTTTCACCTTTTAGTGCAGTGACTGGCACAGAGCAGGCATTTAATAAGGATGTGTTGATTGACTCCCTCTCAGACACATGCACCAGGCAGAGCATACGTTTCTTGAAAATAGAAACTGATCCACTTTTTCCTAGCAAGTTTTGGAGGCCAGAGTTGAACTTAGGTCTTCCTAATTTCAGACCTAGTGCTCTACCCTAACCCTAAATGCCCTCCCTCATTCAAAACAAAGTCAAGTACAAGTCATGTCATCATTTCTCTGATGGCATGGTCTTCTTCAGCAACGAAGGACGAACACACGCACTGCTCTCTATCCACTGTATCATCTAGCTGCCTGGGGCAAGGGGGAATATTGATACCTGTGGAGATCAGGAAAGACCCAGTAGAGGAAATGGTGCTTGACTCTTAAATGTAACTTAAAGGTTCCAAGAAACAGAAGTGTGGAGGTAGAGCACAGTGCTAAGTACTTTATAAAACGATCTCTTTTAATCCCGAGCCATTAAATGTCTCGGCCATGGGGACATAGCTAGTATGGATCAGAGGCAAACTTGAATCCGGGTCATTCTGAATCCAAGGCCATCCCTCTAGCTATTATTCCACCCTTCTTCTCAGAGCATAATGAATAGAGGACTATGATTTCTGCAGACAAGCCCTCTAAATCAAATGAGGCTGAGCTCTGTAGCTGCGGAACTAGTGGATTCTCCTGTCCTCTGTTTCTTCTTCAGCTAAAGCAGAGCCTGGCCAGTTGCAGGAAGGGGACAGCTCCTGATCCAACAACGTCTCTGTCTTTGATTAGCCCCTCTGGCCTCAGTGTTAGGAAAAAGAGTTTGTTCTCGTCAGTGAACCTGCAGCCCAAAAGGAACAAATCTTTCTTGGAGAGTCTGGGATGGGGGCTTGCAAGCCTTTCTGCTGAGTATGACTTCAGAGAAGGAAAATGAACTTGGCTGCTTTCCAGTGCAATCGAATCCCTAACCATGGAGGCTTCCACTGCTGGTTGTAAGTCTTGGGAAACTATGCTTTAGTGAAAATCCATTAGAGGAGGTGGGCTTTGGGTTGCGTAATTGTCTTGAAAGCCTTTCCAGCCCTAGTTTCCCAGCAAGTGGTACCTCCTACGGGAAGCTGATCCTGATTCCCTCCATCCTCAGTGACTCCTCCAATGAATACTTTGTTCTGTATCTACTTTGTATATATTATATGGCTATTTATCTGAGCCCATGCTGTCTCCCGTCGCCCTGCCTGCCACAATAGAATGTAAAAGCCCCAGGGACAAGGACTGTTTTCATTTGCAGGTGCCTAGCACAAAGGGGGTTCTTATTAAACGTTTGTTGAATGATGTAGAGGACCCTTGAAGTAGCTCTCATCAGCTATCATACTAATTAACTTGGAGCTGAGCTGTAGAGAACACTACGGGTCTATATTCTTAAACCATAGACGCTAAAACACCAGGCGATGCCATAAAGGATCTCAAAATGTTCTGGACAGATGCGAACAATGGGCTGAGTCAAATAAGATGAAATTTACACCACTTATCCAGTATCTGTGATTTCATCAGCGTAAGATTCTCACCCCAATCATACAAAGAGCTGGCAGATAGACAAGCTACTGAGGTTATATACACGGTACTAATACAGTGACTCCTGACTCTCAACTCTGTAACTCAGACAGGTGACTGAAAACCAGAGAGGAAGTGACCGTCTACGGTTACCCAGACAATAGGTGTCAGTGGTGCAGCGTGAGCCCAGGTCATTCTTATTTCTGATCCAACAACTACACCACCCTGCCTTTCCATTGTGTGGATTAAATGGGGGAATATATGTAAACCTCTGACGCACATTACCTACATGACCTTGGGAAAGTCAGTCTCCCTGATCCTCAATTTCCTATTGGCAAAATCAGGAGACTGGACTAATCGACCTCTAAGGTCCTTTCTAACTCTAGATCTGTGACCCAATAAGTCTCAAAGTGTTATATAAAGGTTAGCTATTATTACAAAAAGATTAGCTGTTGTGATGATGACGATAGGATGATGATGATGGGGGTGATGGTGGTGATGGAGGTGGTGGAGGGGGGAGTGGTGATGATGATGGTGATGGTGTGGACTCTCAGATCCTTCCAGCTCTAAATCTATTGTTCTACAAAATTTAATGGAGATCATTTAAAAGCCCTTCACTTAGTTTCAGAAAATGAAAATTCACAAGTACAGAGTGGGGGAGGCAAGGCTAGACAACAGTTTGTGTGAAAAGGATGCGGGGGGCCTTAGTAAGCTGCAAGCTCAGTAGGAGTCAGGAGTGGGATGTGGCAGCCAAAAAACTCTCATTCTTAGGCAGCATCAGGGTTGACTTCATCAGGAGAGCAGGGAGATGCTGGCCTGCTTGTGCTCTGTTTCCTTCTCAGTTCTGTGGCTATGTTTGAAGAAGGACCTTGGCAAGTGGAGGGAGTCCAAAGAAGGGCAACCAGGCTGGAGAATGGGTCTCAGGTTCATGTCATATGGAAATCACATGAAGGAACTTGGGGTGTTTAGTTTGGAAAAGTGAAGTCTTTTCCTAAGGACATCATTATTGTCACAAATATCTGAAGGGCTGCTAACCATCACCTTGTAGCACTGTGGGTAGAATGCCAGTCCTGGGGTCAGGAAGAGCTGGCAAACCACTCCAGGATCTCTCCCAAGAAAACCCCAAATGGAATCAAGAAGAGTTAGACATGACTAAAAAATGGCTGAGATTTCAGATTAATTCAAAGAAAGAAACTGCTAACCATTAGGGATAAACACAACCAAAGTGGGGCTGCCAGAGAGGACAATGGGTTACCTAGCACCCTATGGATGACTAACTGACAGGGATATTAAGGAGGAAAGTACTAGCTGGCCTGGGAGGTTGTTACCAATTTTAAGGCTGAAACTGTGATTTTACAGAATAAACTTACTTTTTATTGTATTTGAGACCCTCTCTTCCCTGTTTATTCAGTTAATCATTAGCTCCCAATTAATTCCAAAGATACACATGCATGCATGCACACACATGCACACACACACACACACACACACACACACACACACACAGAGCCAGAATGACAGCTCCATAAGCCCTATTTCCTGTACCTTTCTCCATTGGTTAGTACAATATCTGCCATTACCATTGCAGGTGATTTCTCCCTGGGTCACTCCTGTTTGGACATTGCTGGATCTCATTGTTTCAAGTGATTTAGTGCTAGGCAGGACGTCAGAATTCATGTGGTCCAGGCCTTTCCTTTTATAAATGAGGAAATAGTGCCAGAGAAGAGAAATGACCTGCATGAGTAGGTAGACAGAGGCAGGATCAGGGGCAGAATTTGAACCCAAGTCCTCTGATCAAAATCTAGTATTCTTTCCATTATATCCCAGTATCTTTTCCCCTCTTTTTGATAGAGACAATTGAGCTTTTCACCGCTTTCCTGGCCTGAGTTCCTCCACAAATAATCAGGCCCCTGATAAATGCTTTTTGATGACAAGGATGGTTCTGATATCAAAAGTTTACATTTTAAAACCATCCATCTTCAGGAGGCTTTGTTCCCAGGCGGTCCTTGAAGTCTGAGGTTAGCAGAAGGCACATGTTAGCAATACTGAATCTTACATTGCATGTTAACCTGGTCAGCCTAACCAGATTGGGAAGGGTAGAATACACTGCTAATGAGGTCAAGGTCATGTGTGAGACGAGTTATGGTTGCTTTGTTTCGTGGTCACAGACTACCCTCATTCAACCATCTTGGAAAGACATGAAAAGTCATGTAGTAATGAAGCCAGTTAAAATGCACCTATCAACAATGCCTGGGAGGCTTGGGTAAAAATGTCAATGAATCAACACCAAGCCAGAAAATTGCTGTCCCTAGTTGGTCAATAGTATTGGCTTTTAATTCAGGGAATATCACTGAAACGTAGCTGGACCAACTCATACCTTGGCAGGCATCCCCTTTGAGATCCTCACAAGTGATTGATTATCTAGTCCCTGGTTGAAAACTTCCCATCAGAGGCAGCTCTGATGGGAGGTAACTCCCTTCACTTTGAGACAGCACCAATTACTAGAAAGTTTTTCTATGAATCAAGCCTACATCTTCCTCTCTGTAGTTTCCATCCAGAGTACTATCCTCTGGGGCCAGACAGAACAAATTCTGGGAAATCACTGCCATGCTCCCCCCATCCCACCTCCAGTCTTCCCTTCTCCAAGCTCAGTGTCCCCGATTTCTTCATCCTACCTGTGCATGATCCAGATTCTGGTCCCTTCCATCCTGGCTTTCTTCCTGTGGCACCTAGAAACAAATGTAGTTCTTGAGATCTAGACAATAAATGACTTCTATTTCAAGGAGAGAATATTGTTATTACTGTCTTCCATCCCCTCTTCTGAGTCTGAGACAGACGGAAGCTGTGGTTATGTTGGTATAAAGAACTCTGGGATAAGGAAACTGACATTGTAGCTTTGTAGCTTCTCTTCATCCTGCAGTCAGAACAACACACAACCAGCTTGTGTCAGAGGCAAGTGCTGAATCCAAGTTCTCCTGGCTTCAAGACCGGTCCTCTAACAACTCAGCTACCCTGCCCCTCAAGTGCTGTCTGATATATTAAGGAATTTCCTGGCTCTCTTGATAGTGAGTTAAAGTCACAGATTCAATTAAAGAAGTATTTATTAAGCATCTATCATGAACCAGGCATTGAAGATATAAACAAAACAAATAAAGAGTACCTGTCCTCAAGGACCTTACATTCTACTGGGGAGGGACTGAATATATCCATAGCCAAATAAGAACAAAATGGTTTAATGAAAGGCTCCCTAGGGAATGTGGTACCTGAGCTGAGCCATGAAGAGAACGAGGGATTCCAAGAAGCAGAGATCAGGAGTGAGAGTATTCCAGGCACAGAAGACAGTTGTGCAAAGACCAAAATGTGGGTAACAGAATGTTGTGAATGGCAAGTTGGCCACTTTGCCTGGGGTGTTATAAACCTGGTTGGGGGAGTGCAGGGAGCCTGTAAAAGTAGCCAGAAACAGTTTGTTAAGGACTTTTAATGCCAGAAAGAGCAATTTGTATTTTACCTGAATGGCAGTACAGATCGTGCTGTATGAATATCAATTTAGTGGCTATGTGGAGAATGGATCAGAGAGGTGAGAGAGACTCCAAATCAGGGCTTGATGTGTTATTTTGTTAATTGTCTAGACTTAAGAAAGTGATGGAGAAAATATGATTGGATTAAATTTAAAAAGTCAACTGTACATTCATTTTATTCCCACTCACCCCCTAGCTGGTTGTTAAATATTCTAACACATTGCTGGCTGGAAGAGATTTAACAGTCATCTAGTCAACTCATCTTTAAGATGAATCTGCTCTGCAAATCCCTGCCAAACAGCCATCTAGCCTGGTTTCTAGCCCCTTCCTCCCTCACTAAATAGTCCCTGGACCTTATAGTCTTTCAGTAACAGAGAAAAACAACTAAACTTGACTCGCAAAAGAATTAGATTAAAATTTGGAGAAAGGGAGTTATTTCTTGTTTCATTTCTTCATTGTCTCCAAATTTCCTTGTTCTTCTGCACTGTACTGGGACAGGGAAGGGGGTTTCCTTTGTTCATTCTCTCCCCCCCAAAATGAATTTTTTTCTCATGTTTTCTACCTCTCTCCTTGATGCTAGAACCAATTTTTCATTGTTTTGCTTACTCATTCATTTTGCATCTCCTTTTTTCTATTTCCTCATCCCCTCATCCATTCCTCTTCTTATAAATCCATTTATCCTCCAGTTTTCCTGCTGTGTTGCTTTTAATTATTCATTTATTAATATTCTCTCCCATTTTCTCATTTCCTCATTCATAAAATGAACAAATTCAATTCCTTGCAGAATCTTTCTTTTCCCCTAATCCCTATTTAATTCTGAATTCATTTGGCACTTTTCCTTATGGATTTCATGGTCTCTAAGGTCCCTTCCAGCCCTAAATGATGACCTTATGACCACCCTTCATCTCATTTTAGGCCTCCCCTTATTCACTGCCTATCATCTCTGAACTTCTTGGAATCCCTAGTTTTTTTCATGACACAGCCCAGATTCCTCCTCCCCTTCAGGGCCCTTCCTGGACTCCCAGCAGCGAGTGCTTCCCCTCACCCCCCCCCCCAAATTATCTTGTATTTGCATGGCAAAATGTGTGGTCACATCTTGGCTTCCCTGAAGAATGTAAACTCCTTGAGTTTATTTCTCTTCTCCTTCTTCTATTGCTCTTCCTCTTCCTTCTTCTCCTTCTTTTCTTTGTATCTGTTGTGCCTAGGCACAATGCCTACACATAGCAGATGCTTCATAAATATTTATTGCTTGATAATGGCAAAGACATCTCCCAGGGTTTTTAGGAGAAAAGAGCTTCATGAACCCTAATGTTCTATGAAAATATAAGCTCCTTTCCTGTTGTTTTTAGTTTGCATTTTAAGTTCATTAATTTCCCATGTACAAATTGTGAACTGAGAAAGCCCTATGGGAAACTGAAACGTGGAATGAGGAAAAGAGAAAAGTCTGTTGTCTTCTCTTGGAGGAAGGTGGGTGGGGTGATGTTTGTGTTTCTAGTTTATCCTTTTATCATTTGTAATAAATGTCATATTCCTCTGATACTCCACAATGTTGTCTCCAAGACTTCCTTTACCAAATACCACTCCCCCCAGGCTGTCCTTCCACTGATCATTTTAAAGCACCTCTCCTGTTTCCTTACTTCCTTACTTCATTCATTCCACACAGTCTTGGTTTCATTTTTTCTTCCTCCCTTGCCTCTCTCTCCCCCTTTGTCTCAGATCTCCTCTGTCCCTTTATCTCACCTCTCCACTGTCCTTACCTCTTTGGTGCCCAGTCTATACTTCTCTGTTTGTCTCTACCATCTACTCACACTTTCTTAACCATCTCTTTGATCCCTTAAGCTGAGAAGAACAAATGACTGCCTTGGTGCAAAGGGCATCCTTGAGACTCCTGGTCTCTGGCATGCTTTGGTTCTTTCTTCTTCTCCTGGCACTGCACATTCCCAGTCAAACATACAAGCAGTTACTTGGGAAAAGCACAAGGGCAGTTGTTGATGCTGAAAATGATTTTAATTTGTCTCCATCTAATTAGCTTGATGCTGCTGCTGCTGTCCCACATGCTGCTGACCAAGCAGATGGGTTATCTCCCTCTCTGACTGCTGAAGCCATGGCAAGCCTGAAGATGAGCAAGCAAATTGAGTGATCTTCCCTCCCGGACCTTGGCTAGTGGATTTGGCAGCCCCAAGGAGGGACTATGGAGGGGAGAAGGTGAGGAGAGCCTTCTCTCGGTGGCTTGCCTCCAGGGACAAATTGGTATACCCACCACATGCTGAAATAAGCATTCATAAATCCAATATCACCCTAAAAATGCTAGGCTTTGCTTTAAAGACAATCAATTGAATTCCAGAAACACATATTAACAATACCAGGCCCTGGAGACACAAACAGCACACAAAAAACACTCATTGCACCCAAGAAATATACATTCTTCTGGAGAATATAACATGTACATGGATAAAAAAATACAAAACATGCACAAACTAATATCAACCAATTAATAAGCAAGCATTTTATTGAGTGGATGCTCAAGGAGGACCAGAACCTCTGCTGTGAGGGCTGCAGAGTCCTTTCCAGGGCTGTTCATCTGCCTTTAGTGTCCACTTTCAACCAACTCTGACCTGTGGCTCCAGGAAGCTGAAGCATACCCAGCAGCCACACCCCACAAGACTATCCTGGCAGGCAGCCCAACCAAACTGAAGGTAACTGAGGGGTCTCAAACCCATTGATGAATTAGGGCAATGTGGAGACTTTCCCTAGTGGAATGGGCAGGTGAGAACTATTTGTTCCAATGAAGGTGGCTGAAGCAGGAGCTGTGGGGCATTCAGAGCTTGGCCAGATGTTGAAGACACCAAGGTCTTGCATCCCTTGGATGCCAGGCCATTGCTAGTCTTGACTTTGTCCTCCCACTGGACTTTGATGACTGTAGAAGAGAAACTGAGGCTGGCAACTCTGAGCAGCTTTATCTGCCTTAAATCCAATTACCTCACAAGTCAAGACATAGCCCTTATATCATTGATCTTCTTCAAAAGCAATGACACTGTGCTAGGCACTGGGGACACACAAACAGAAATGCACCAAGCTCTACTCTCAGGGACCTTATATTCTACAAGGGGACGACATGTATGTATTTAAATCTATACAAAAGAGAGACACTGAGAGCCTCCTCTAGAAGCACAGACAACTGTGTCATTGGAAAAAGTCTTCGGTAGAAGGTGACCTCTGACCTGGGCTTTGAAGGAAATTGAGGATTCTTCTGGGTAGGGGTGGGGAGGGAATTCACACTAAGCATGAGGGACAGCCTGTGTTGACCCAGGAGAATTATCTCCCTGGAATCCACACTATTGTGAAGAGGATTTGGGGAGTTAAATCAAGGGAGTTGCTTTTAGAGTTCATCATAACCAAGAAAGACATGAAAGTGGAAAATATGGTCTTCTGTTTAATAAATTATTTAAGTAGTCAGATTAAAAAGGTGTGTGTGGTGGTGATGGTGGGGGTGGGGAACCTGATACATGAAATGGAACAAGTTAAGAATCTGTCCTGGGAGAAGGGAACAGGTAAACCTCTAAGATAGAGAAACGGCAGCATCACCTGTGACTTTCTCTGTTTACCTCATTGAATGCTCTTAACATCCTGTGACAAAGCAACAGCCTCCCAGGCTTGCTGTCTGGGCTACAGGCTGATCCCCTTTCTAGCAGGAGGTTTTCCATTTGGGAGGCAGTGTGACCCAGGGACAAGAATCTGGTGCCTTGGGGTTGAGTCCTAGCTTTCCTGTTTACTAGCTGGGTGATCCTAGGGAAGTCACTTCACCTCTCTGTGCCTCAGTTTCCCACTCTGTAAAATGGGAATAATAATCCTTACTACCTACATCATAATATTGTGATGAGGTAGCTTTGTAAACTTTGAAATACTCTATAAATGCAAATTATTTTTATATTATTACGAGTATGATTATTGTTATTATATAGGGCAGTTAGGTGGTGCAGTAGATAGAATGCCTGGCTTGGAGTCAGGAAGACTCATCTTCCTGAGTTCGTCTGACCTCAGACACTTACTAGTTGGGTGACACTAGGCAAATCACTTAATCCTGTTTTCCTCAGTTTCCTTATCTGTAAAATGAACTAAAGAAGGAAATAGCAAACCACTTTAGTATCTTTGCCAAGAAAATCCCAAATGGGGTCATGAAGAATCAAACACAATTTAAAAAACCACTGAAATTATTATTATTTCCTGCCTTTTGGGGCTTCTGTAGGTCTGAGAGAGTATGACACTGAAGGTTCAGCCTGTTTACTTGGATCTTCAAGGAGAGGGATTAAGGAGAGAAACATGTTGTTCCCGAACTGAGCAAGGCTAGGTGAGGAGTCTAGACCAGAATCACATTATCCCTCATGATATAACCCTAGGGCGAGAAGACCAGGTAGATTTATGACATTAGAGAAATGCACTTCTCACTTCAGCCCTCTCTGGATCCTTCCTGGGATCTCCCTTCTCTCCATTCAGTGCCCTTCTGTGGGGCCTCATACCTTCTATCATCTACCCCTTCGCAAGTCTCCCAAAGTCAGCCCCCTCTGGCAGAATCTCACCAAACCATAGTCCTTCTTTCCTCAGCTCTTACTGCAGAGCACCTTCTTTCAGCTGACAACTGGCAGATCACTCACCTGACACACTTATCTAAGCTAAAGAATTCAAAGGAATGCTAATGAAAGCCATGGCCTCGAGCCACAGCTCTTGGCTCACAGATATAGGTTTCCCCTCAGTAATAATACTCTCTGGCATATGCCTTCACCCAGAGCAAGCTCTGGAAACCAGAATTTGATTGGCTTTGTCTCCACTCCAATTTTTCCTGAGCACATCAGAATTTGGCACTTGTTGGACTAAGGGCCCTCACCTCCTTTATAAGCACTTGGTCTCGAAAGCTAAGACTGGTTTTTATCTAGTCTGAAAGAACATGCAAAACTCTTATCCAAGCCTATAGTCAAGTCACCACCCCTTCCCTTTCCCAAGAGCCTCTGCTTTCCCCAGACTGTAGTACTCAGTCTTTAGAAAGATTAATGGAAATGGAGTAAAAACTGGGGGGCTTCAAAAGAGTCCAGCAATGCCCCCTGGGGTGGGTCCAGCTTCCAGTGGAGTCTACAGAGTTCACTAATTTGGTTCCCCTTCATGTTCTCTGTGATTCAGTCTATCTGGGCTGCTGACTTTTCCCTGTGTGTCGTATTCCCTTCTCCCTCTGCATCCTTTAGCCTGCAGTTCTCTGTGTCTAGAAGGTGATGATTCACTTGCTTAAATGGCACTTATGTATCTAGTAAGCATTATGAGTGCCTACTATGTGCCAGCCACTGTGGTAGAGGCTGGGAACACAACTATAAAAAAGAAACACCCCTTGCTCACAGTGAACTTACATTTTAATTGGGAGACTAGTAAATTGATGTGTATATTTGATACATAAAGAAAACAAATACAAACATCCAAGGGAGAAGGAGAAACACTAGGAGGTGGGGAGACCAGTAATGGTCTCATGTAGAAGATCGTGTTGGAGCTGGGCCTCCAGGAAGAGAGAGAGTCTGTGGAGCTGAGAGTAGAGAGTTGGACTACAAAAAGGCTCCCACATGAGAGCTGCAGGGTCAAACAGGAAAAGAGAAAGAGGGACAGCTGGGCTGGATCAACACAGCACCCACTATGTGCCCAGCACTAGCCAGGGGCTCGAGAAGCAAAGAGAAAAATAAAAGAATCCTTGCTCACCTCACTTCCATCCCATCATATCCCCCACCTCCTTCAAAACTTAGCTCAAATAGGACTTGTTTCAGGTCTTTTCTTATCCTTCCCACTTCCAGAATGATTTGTTCTCTCTCTCTCTTCCTCTCCTTCCCTCCCATTTCCTCCTCCTCCTCCTCTTTCTCCTCCTCTTCTTCTCCTTTTCTTTCTCCTTCTTCTTCTTCTCCTTCTCCTTCTCCTTCTTCCTCTTCCCCTTCCTCCTCTTCTCCTTCTTCTTTCTTCTTCTCCTCCTCCTCCTCCTCCTCTGTCTCTCACTTTGTATTCCCTTATATATACCTTAGACCTACTTATTTACACTCCTCCCCCATCCCCAATGGACTATAAGCTCCTCGAAGGCAGTTTTTTTTTTATTTTGACTTTGTATCCCTCAAGCCTACTATAGAGATTTATGCAAAAATTCTGCATATATTTGTTTAGTTGAATTCAATGGACTGGCCCAAGGTTGCACAAATAGCAGGTGTGAGAGCTGAGATCCAAACCCTGATCCAAAGTGAGTTTATTTCCTATTGCTCCCCTTCATTCCCTTCCAATTCAAAGCCTGAAATGAATGAAATTTGGATGAATTTCAATGAAAATGGAATTACTTCAGCAACTTAATCAGAACATGCCAATATCCCATGAATGCTGAACCTGAACTATTTTTAACATTGTTTTCTCCTGGAACCGAAAAAAAGTCTTAAATTAAATTCAGCTTATGCATAATAACATATTCAATTTCTCACTAAGTAGCATCCAAAACCCCATCATTTAAACATCCATTTTCTTGCAGTGTTCTCTCTCTCTCTCTCTCTCTCTCTCTCTCTCTCTCTCTCTCTCTCTCTCTCTCTCTCTGTCTCTCTGTCTCTCTCTCCATCCTCTCTGTTGTTGGAACTCATGGGATGCTACAATGTCACTTTGGCAAGTGACCCAAAGGAACATGGAGAGATGCATGTTGGGTACAAGTAATTGCAGAAGGTTCCTCTCCAAAGTGATATAGTACAAGAAAAAACATAGAAGAATATTATAATATAGGATATGGAAGAAAAGTGGCAAACCAGTCATGCTGTCAGAGGGAAAGGTAACAGATTAAAGCTCTTGAGATTGAATTCAGTTGAATGGCTGGCTGGAATGCAATCATCGGTCATCATAGGAATCTGTGACCTAGAGATGGAAGAGAATTCAGAGGATCTAGTCCAACACCATCATTTTACAGAGAGAGTAAATAAAACTCAAATGACTCATCCAAGGTCATAAAGGGAGTAAAGGAACAAGTAAGGGATTTGAACTCAGATCCTCTGGCTCCAAATCTAGAACTCCTTGCCCTGACTTGTGCTTTCCTGTGATCACAAATTAATCAACCAGCAAGAATTTATTAAGCTTGGGTATTGTGTTGCTTGCCTTTTCAATGGGTGGAGCAAGGAGGGAGAAAATTTGGAACTCAAAATTCAACATTCAAAAATGAATGTTCAAAAAGATGTTATTAAGAACTTACTACGTGCCAGGAAATGCACAGAAAAGTAAAAGCAATCCCAGACCTCAGGAAGCTTATATTCTAATTCTAATGACCACAGCGCTAAGAGGATCTACAAGACACTTGCAGAATAGATACAAGGTAACTTTGAAGGGGAATAGATACAAGGTAACTTTGAAGAGGAGTAGATAGATACAAAGCAACCTTCAAGGGGAGTGGATACAAGGCAACCTTGAAGGGGAATAGACACAAGGTAACCTTGGAAGGGAAGACATTAGCAGCTGGGAAGCAAGTGAGGGTCAGCAGGGTCCTAATGAAGGTACTGAAGTGAAGGAAGCCAGGAATTTTAAGAGGCTGAGATGAGGAAGGAGAGCGTTGAAGACATGAGGGGTATCCAGGGCACAGGTGAAGGAAGGTTTCCCTAGGACTAAGGGTTTCTAGGAGAATGTGGGCAACAAGGACCAGGGGTTGGCAAGATTTGGATGGGTCCTGGCCTATATTGGTGAAAAGAGTGCCCACCTCCCCGAGATCACACATCACTGAACTCAGAACGTTTCTTCCTTCTGGCCAAAGAGCTGGGAAACAGTAAAAGGCAGACGCGGAGGGGGAAATAAAACGAACATTTTTATGTGAGTAATTATTACTGCTGGTTTGATTTTTAGCTTTAATATGCTAGGCAGTTCCCTTGCTTCTATAAGACTGCTATTTTCAACAGCATTTTATTGATGGGTTCTCCAGTGTTAACCCTTCTCTTTCAATTTGACAACTGAGAAACTAAAGCTTGCAGAATCCTTCTCGGAGAAGGAGGAGCCATAGCTGCGTTCAGAAACAAGCAGAGCTTTTTATTCCTCTTCTCAAAAATCTTCTCTGGCTCTCTATTGCCTCTAAAATAATATATAGGGGTTTTTTTCTGCCTGGAATTAAAGCCTTTCATAGTCTGGTTCCTACTTAACATTCCCCTGAAGTAAAAGTAGCTGGGGCACTTTTTAAAAATGAGAGAACATAAAGGACAGTCTGAACACAGATACCAGAAAAGCCTGAAGTGGGAGTGACTCATTCCCTAGAAAGTCATTTCCTCAGAGATGGGACTGGAGGGAGGGGCAGGTGATCCAGGGGTAATGGCACCTTACAGTAGTAAATGACAACAAAGGACCACTGGTGAGGTGCAAAGGCTTCTCTGGAAAGGAAGCACACTGCTCCTATGCAAGTCAATACCATGCATGACAAACCCCATTTATCTGATGTTAGTTAAGATTCTTAGGGATGGGCCAGATAGTTCAGAGAGGGAGAGATTAGAGGCAAGGATGCCAGTCAAGAGGCTTCTACCTTAACTCTGGCCAGATTGCTGAAGACTCAGACTAGGACAGCAGTAACGGGAATGAATGGTAACTCAGGACAGGTGTTAGAAAGGAAGACAGACAGGATCTGGTGATTGTATCAGATGAAGACAAGGGTTCCTCTGCCCCTAGGGATGTGCACATGTGACTGCTGCTCTTGCTCAGAATTCCATATGAGTCTCTCCAAATTCCAACCCTGCAGAGGTGTTGAAATGCCTGTTGACTTCGAAAGGGACCAGGACCAACTCTCAGACCGTCATCGACAACAAATGAGCTTCTTTCATGTTTGGCCTCTGTGATGCTGTGGTTCAAATCCAGAGCTCTTCCAGAGTGTCCCATGAGGACATGGGAAAGGCTGCCTCTGTCTCTGTAGTTTTAATGATGAGTTGGCATGTCAAGTTATTCCATTCTCAGGTTTGGAACATGCTTCCCAGCTCCCAAGAGACTCTCCCACAAAACCAAACTCAGAGCATTCATCCCCTTTAGTTTTCTTTCTTTTCTCATGCTCTCAGAGGCACTCAGAAATCTACAGGTTTGGGGAAAAGGAAAGGATTGTTCTCAGCACTGAGTTTATGCCTTTGCCAAAATATTATCCCAAAGATACACATATAATTGTTTCTCTGAGATGGAAACAGGAGGCCCAAGACCAGTCCAGTGTTTCCTGGGTTAGCTGAACACCCAGTATCCAGGACAGCTAATAATAGGGCTGAACCTGGAGTCATTCCACTTCTCTGTAGCGCAATTTCCTCACCTGAAAAATAACAATGGATAATGTTTTAATGAATACCTAATTATATCTACCCCCCACAGGGTCACCAAGGAACTCAAATGACAAAATCTGTAGAAGACACATTGTAAACCTTCAAACATTATATAGATACCTGCTTTTGCTGTTATGTTCTGTCTGAGACTTGTTTGTAGTATTGGGAGAAAGCCTGGATCTGAACTCGGAGTCCCTGGGTTCCAACCTTGGCTCTGCCACTTATTAGCTATTTGACCTTAGTCATCACTTAACTTTTCTGGGTCTCAGTTTCCTTAACTCTAAAATTTGGAGATTGAACTAATGAACCTCTGAGGTCCCTTCTAGCTCTATATCTATGGATGTCATGCTCAGGTTTGGGTTGGATTGGTTTTGTTTTCCCCAAATCTTTACTTATCTGTTGTAAATCAAAACCAAAAATGAGTCTAAGACAGAAGTCATTCACTGAAGAAGTCTGAGGGACTGAAAGGCATTTTCCTTGCACTACATTCCATCCTCAACATCTGCTCATCTCTTCTTATAAAGATGGGAAATGTAGGTTGGGGTAATGTAGGTTTAGGTGGGCTCTTCTGTCCTATTTCCTGGATAAGCTGTTGGCCTCCATTGCGGAAGACTGGAGTTGGTGCTGGAGAATCTGCCAACTCGAGATTTGAAGGGTGGGGTGACAACAAATGAGTTCAAATTCCAACTCTGTTCCCTACTACTATGACTTTGGAGAAGTCACTTAATTTCTCCGGGCATCAGTTTCTCTGTCTGTAAAATGAGGTCAGACTAAATTCCTATGAGACCTCTTTTGGCTTAAAAAATATATGATCTCATACTCAATAATGGGCAAAAGTATTTAGGATTTAAATAGAAGGAACTCATGGTGTGGAAACATCTTTTCCCAATGCAAATTGCAATCCATCTAGGCTTGGCAGATTTGTCTTTTGGAATTGCCTGAACCACGTGTAGCTGAAATGCACTGTATCCCCATGCCCCCAGTGAGTGGCACCAGGGCCAGAAGGGGTGTTAGAACCCAGGTTTTTCTGACTCTTAAGTCCAGCACTCAGCTCCCATATACTTCAGTCATATTCCTTATTGTCCTGACCTGGCATGAAATTTTGCGCGTTTAAATGGCTCTTTAGAGACAGAGACAGAAAAGCATCACATGGTATCCAGATGGCTGTGGTTAAAGTATGCAGGGTCGTGTGGGAGAGAGGGGGGAAGGGTTGATTTTCCAATTAACACAGCTGGTGCTGGGGTCTGGTCCCAGGGAAAGACAGCAGGCAGGTGAGGTGAGCCCTGGCAGAGCAGAGCCCTGGAAGGTCGGGGTCCTATGTCTCAGACACTAGCCATGGGAGCCTAGGGAAGTCACCTCATCTCTTGATCCCAGGAGGGGTGTGGACATCCTCTGTCAAGGACCATTCAACCCAAAAAGTTCAGATAAGAAATAACTTTAATAAAAACATACTCAGTGACCCACCCACTACCTGCAGGCACAATCTGCTGGCAGAGTTCTGTGGGGATCTTGGAAGCTCTCCACAGAAACCATAGAACTGAAATCAAAGGGACTCCAGCTAAGTTTCAGGCCATTCTACTGGGGGCAAAGGAAGGGAGAAAACAAGCATTTGTTAAGGACCTACCAGGAGACAGGCATGTGCAAGTGCTTTACAAATATTATCTCATTTGATCCTCACAGCAAGCTGAGTGGTAGGTGGTATTATTTTCCCATCTTTACAAGTGAAGCAAACAGAGGTTAAGTGACTTGTCCAGGGTCATGAAGCTAGTAAGTGTCTCAGACTGGATTTGAACTCAGGTCTTCCTGACTCCGGATCCAGCTCTTTATCCAAGTCACCATGTAGCTGTCACTCAAACTGCCCCCAGGTTTATTCTGAGTCCTGGTTCACAAAAGCCTTGGTTGGTGGGGTTAACTCAGGGAATTCCGGGTGGGTGGGAGAAGGTCAGCATTAGCATCCTGATCAATGCACTCTGAACCTCAGCTTTCTCATCTGGAAAATAGGGATAATAATAATGATCACATCAGATGGTGTGTGTAAAGCATGTATAAATTCCAGCTGTCCTCCTCATTATCTATTTCTCTAGTCCTGGTTCCAGGGTCAGCAGGAAAGAGGGACATAAGTTGATGCCCAAAGCCATTTAGGAATGAGTACTTTATTTTTTCATTGTCATCTAACTCTCCCTAGGGACCTTGGGAATACCTGGGAAATTAAAAACCTGTAAAAAAAAATAAAAAAGGAGATGGTGGGCATGTACAACTACCAACCAGCATGTTTACTGGTCTTGGGAATCTGGAACATTAGAGCTAGAAGAGAAATTAAATGTCATCGAGTTGAAATCTCTCATTTTACAGATGAGGAAACTGAGACCCAGAGAGTTCTCTAAAGTCCCAAAGTTCATCAGGGGCAGAGCCAAGGACAGAACTCAGATCCGCTGGCATCAGACCATGAATCCTTTCCTTCTCTTGGGCAGCTAAGATAGAACTTGCTCTGGTGAATGGATAATGGCTTACAGTCAGAGAATCACAGGGGTTAACGCTGAAAGAGAGCTGAGATATCCTTAAGTGCCCCCTCCCCCCATCACTTACAGATCCCCCCATCACTTACAGATCATCAGCTCGTAGACCTAGAACTGAGTGGGACCCTGATGCCATCTGGTCCAGCCCCCTCATTTTTCAGAGATGGACACTGAAACCAAGAAATTCAGTGACTTGCACAAGGTCACATTTCCGGTACACTTTCTATTTTCTCATTATTCAGAGACTGGCTAATGCTTTAATCCCCCACTGCATTTTCTACCTTCCCAGCTTCACTGTGCAGGATTCTCTCCTTTTGTCTCTACCACATAAACAGATTTCACAGTGAACCAGGTCCTGAAAAGACCCTGGCAGCCTCATTAACACCTGCTTGAAAAATAGAGTCCTTGTAGGTCAGAATTCCTTTGTAATCTTCCTTGTTTTTCCAGAACATCTACGCAGCAATGAGACCAGTTTAAAAATAAAAGGCAGCTGCTCATCACACATTCACAGCTTTTTTTCCTCCTGCTTCCTTTGCCCGGCTGACAGGAAATCAAGTTTGCACTTTCTGTTTTTTGTTTTCGAAACATCTCCCCAGCACCAGGCTGATGAGCGGATTTTGGTTTGGATGTGGAGGAGGCTGGAGGAGGAAGGGGAGAATTTTGAAGCCTATTTTCCCTGGAGAAGCTTGGGTGCCTGTCTTAGAGGTCCCTGGGCCAGTAGGTACTCCTAGGTGTAGGGGAGTACCTGGCCTCCTACAGGCTGAGCCTGGTTCTAAACTGGGACGTCCAGTCCTTAGTGTCATCTACTGGAAAGAGCACTGGACTTGTCACCCACAGGGACTAGGACTGAATATTGTCCTTTTAGTAACTTAACTTTTCTGTGCTTCAGTTTCCTCACCTGTAAAATGAAGGCAGTAATGAGCACACACACAGAGACCTATGCAAAAATGTTTGGCAAACCTCAAAGTTCACATAAATGGTAGCTATTATTATTTCTATTTTACTGATGAGGCACTGGGGCCGCAGAGGATTTGAATGACTTGCCCATGGTTAAAAAAGGTAAGTAGAAGAACCAAGATTTGAAACCAAATCCCTCTGAGATCATTCGGCATCCTTCCCAAGTGACTCGCAATCTCTTTGCGTGAATAGACATGTATGGAGGCAGTAGAAAGAATGCTGAGTATAGAATCAAATGGTCTGGGTTCAAATCCCAGCAGGTATTTAGTTACTAAGTGATCTCTTCTCCTGTTCCTTTTAGAGTCTCAGTTCCCACATTTGTAAAAACCAGGTGTTTAAATGGTCTGCAAGGTCTCTTCTAGCTTTAAATCCCCTGATTCCCACTGCTACTTGCATCTGTAGTAAGAGTGCCCCAAAACTCAGAATAGACTTTGTGGAGAAAAGGTCATTTACTAAAGCCACAAGAGAAAACAGCAAATAATCGTGCTGTATGTTGCTGAACCTTACTCCATCCAGGGAAGGAGATAAGAAACCTAACTAACAAGAGAGATTATTCTGTGCTGACAAAGTGAGGCCGATAGAATCACAAAAAAGGCCGAAGAGAGGAGTAGCAGCTCTAGCCAGGACTGTCATTTTTACCCGTGAACTCAATAATGTCTCCCCAACAAAAGAGAATTAGTATTTTTTCTTCCAGCAGTTTGTATGTTGTTTGCTCACTGATGAAATTTCATCTCCATTCAGCAAACACTTCTCAAATGACTGTGTGGCTGATCAAGAAGTGTAGGATGTTCTGAGTTCTGGTCATTAGGTTCAGGAAGTCTTTCCACACATTTTCCAATCAAACAGTTGTGTCTGATGAAAATTTGCATCAAAACCAGAGCCATAACGAAGGTGGGCTAAGAGAGACTGTTTCATGGTCCCCAATCTCAAGGTCATTTTGGGAGGCTGACATTCTTTCACCTCATGGTCTTTTGTCAGCTGGGCTACTTGGTGTCACCTTTCTCCCTTCCCTAGTCTAGAAATAGCAGCTAGGTGGCCAAGTGGCTAGTGCACAGGCCCTGGAGTCAGGAGGACCTGAGTTCAAATTCAGCTTCAGAGACTTGACAGTTATTGACAAGTCACTTAAATCCGAATGCACTCTGGAAAAAAAGAAAAGAAAAGAAATCGTTAAGAGAGAGAGTGAATAACTGGCCCTCACAAACATACCAAAGGTCATTCTCCAAATTCTCTTGACCTTAGCATCCCTGTCCCTCCACCTGCCTTATCTCTGCTTCACAGGAGTGTGGGTCCAACTCACTGCGGACAAGGCATAGAAAGAAACCCACCCACCGACAGATGGCCTTCTGCATTATCAGCACCCAGCCGCACTACCAAAGACTGCTTTTGTGTCCATTTCCAGGACTTCTGGTAACAACAACAGCATTTATATAGCACTTTATGGCTTAAAAGAATTTGGCAAATATTGTTTCATTTCCTCCTCACAGCATCCTCACATTGATATTATTATCCCTATTTTACAGATGAGGAAACTGAGAAAGACGGAGGTTAAGTAACTTGCCCAAGGTCACAGAGCTAGTAAGTGTCTGAAGATAGATTTGAATTCAGGTCTTACTGACTCCAGGAAGTGACACCTCTGCCTAGGGATCTACAAACCCTGAAAAGGAAAGGAGACTCAGTCATCAGCCCCCAGATGCTAAAAATTCCTTAGCATCTGAGTCTACTTTTTAATCACCCCACTTCCCAAATCTGGAAAACTACAGGCTATGGGCACCTCATCTGCCCCCTAGTTCAGCAGTGTCTGACAGTGAGGTTGGCAAGCTTTAAGAATGAACATGTTCTGTTGAGAATATGAGTGCCTCTCATGTGGGTAAATTATCACTTTCGCTTCTTACGTAGGCTAGATCTGGCTATCTCATTTCACCCCCTGCCAGAGCACCATATAATCCTCCCCATTATTAACCTTGCCACCCCCAAATGGGACAACCTGGCTTCATGGATGTCAAGTAGAATTTATATTAAAAAAAGTTTCTGGCTACATTTAATAACATTTGCATAATACTTACCCTTAAATGCAGCTAAAATATGACAGATGGGGTTGGCCCATGGTTGATTACCCAACCAAAAGACAGTGGGATGCGATTTTAAAAGTACAGTCATCTGACTACTTTTGTTCTAAATAAACAGCTCAAAAATCCAAGACAGGGTCAGGCACCTGGGTCCCTGACAAGCACGCAGTTGGCATCAGATGTTCCACTTGTAAACTGACTTCATTACATTTTCTTTTTGTTCCCAGATTAAAAACTTGAAAACAGCTTTGGGAGGGGGGATCATGCTAAAGGAAATAGAAGCTGATTTGGGGGATTCACTTGCTTTCTTCTGTCAGTCAACCTTTTGCTTCTTTGGTGCTGGGGCCGGGGGGGGGGGTCTTTCCTAAGAAGACTCCATTCTGACATGTTCCTCTTTTTTTAAAATAGCACAATCAGATTCTGTTACCGGAGTTTCAGGTTTTGGCTCTCTCCATGAGGATGATTGAAACAGGTCAGAGGAACCTCTTTGCCCCTGACTAAGACAGAACCACCAGCTTTAACTGGAGCCATCACAACAGCCTCATTGGGGTCCCAATGTTTAGTCTTTCCCCACTCCATTCTATCCCTTACATGTCTACCATGATTAGACTGCCAAGGCACAGATCTTACAGTCACTTTTTTTGGCTCAAGAACTAACTTACCTCTACAACACAAGTTCTTCATTTGGCATTTGAAGTTCTTTCCAATCTAGCTTTGACCTACCTTTCCATCTTCCCTGCACATTATGTCTCCCTGATATTGCAGCCAAACTGGCTTGCCTGCTCCGCTGCCCCAGCCTAGGCACACCATCTTCTTCCTCCATGACTTATCCTAGGCTATCTCATGCATTGTCACCTCTAGCTCTTGGAGCCCCTGCCTTTCCTGAAGGCTCAGCTCATATAGAGGCTCCCTTGGTTTTCTCTCCCTCCCTCCTCCTCATATATGCATGTGTATATTGATCTGTCTCCCCAACAGAATATAAGCCCCATACAAGTAGGAGCCCTTTTCGTTTTGCTGTGTATCTTGGCACCAAACAATCATTGAATACTATAGATGTTAATAAATGCTTATTGAATGAAATCAGATCAAAGAGCAAGGAAGAAACTAGCTGTTCATCCTGTCTATCCCTGCATCATATTTTTTATCTGAGTGCATTGGTGATATCTGCCACAGAAAGAACTATACAGCTTGGCTGATTTATTTCTGTCACTACCTTCAATGTTCTGTGTTTTACAACTAATCTTGAAATGTTTCCATTGCCCAAAGGAAGGAGAGAGAATTGAAAAGGAAGTGTAAAAAAATATGTTGCTCTAGATTTTTGATGGAGACTCAAGAAGAAAGGAGAAAAGAACAGGAAATGAAGGGGAAGGGAAGCCTTGTGAGATGCTTTGATGAAGAAAGCAATGACAGGAAAGGAAACAAGGCTTTCCTACCTCAACAAACCTGGCTTGCAAGGAAATTGAGTTTTGAAAAAGGCCTGAGGAGAAATGCAAAATAAAAATTTGAAAGGAAAAAAGGAGATTTATACATGACCATGCTGAGTAAATGTTAGAAGAAGATGTGCTGGGCTATGTACCTGCTGAAAAGAGCATGATGGAGGAAGCAGTAACCCTACAGGGATAGCTTCCACTCAAAAAAATCACCACTAAGGGATGATGCTAAAAAGAGAATGGGAAGCTTACTTAATTTAAGTGTCACAAAACACGTGCCTAATCTCAAGATTACTAAAAAAAAATGGCCATACTGTGTCCTAACTAAAATGGTAAAAAAATACTTCAAAATATACACATCTGGGCATCTCTTATTCTTAGAACAACTGTATGAGAAACACAAGGTTCAGTCTTGGAGGGGGAAGGAATATTTATCTAATAACAATCAGTATTACTCATGTTTGCCCCCACCCATAATTTGTCTCTGAGAACATTTGAATTTAGCGCCTTTCTAGCTTTTCTTATGGAATACTCAGTTACTCTCTACTAGCAAGAGGTCCTAACAAACATTTGAACATAAAGTATCTTTATAATTTGTAAAGAACAGAACTGGGACCAGTATGCAAGTTCCCTAGTAGGCTAAAGGGACAGAAGTAAGGAGAAATCCTCCCTTCCGAGGCTAAGAGTGCTGCCAATCTCACTCCCTACGTGAATAAATGCACAACATCAGTAGGGGAATTCTCAATAACACGTCTAGACTTTGAATGCCATGGAAGGTGCACTCTCTGTCTCTCTTGTGCTTGGTTCCCCTAACAATCCTCTTCATCTGCTTCCTCTTCACCTTATTCTGAGGTCCTTTTTAACTTGCAAAATCAAAGATTCTATGATCCTTCTTTCCTCTAGACCCATTCCCTTCCAATCCATGGCATGCCTTATGTTTGCATGATGAGAAATTGAGTTCTTTTGAAATATTGCTTGGGTAACAATGAGTGATATAATCACCTGTGTATATCTGGATGTCTAATCCTGAAGCCACTACTTGAACCACTGCATTTAGTTTGTATTTTCTGATATATATATATATATATATGTACACCACGTATATAAGCATATATATATACTATGTACATATATATATATTTCTCCTTCATTAGAATGTAAGCTGTTTGAGGATGGAAACTATTTTTGCCTTTTATTTCTCCCTCCTGCATTTTACCCAGTGCTTGGGACAGAGAAATTGCTCAAAAAATGTCTTGCTGATTGACTGACTATGCCATGAGTGATCTACCCTACTTGTAAATGTAACTGCCCATCAAAGCAATGGAGGTGTTCTTCTCTATATTTCAATTCTCATAACAGGACAAACATCTATTAAACACCTAGTGTACCAGCCACTGAAGCTTGATGCTGGATATGTAAAGAGAAAAAAAATGGCTCCGGGATCTCTTCAAGCATCTTAATTCCTATTAGGCAGGATACCACATATACATAGCTAAAGTTAGTCTATGGTGGGGAGTTAAGGTTGGCAGAGGAGATAACCAGACAAAATCTTCTTTGAAAACATTTAGGGGAAATGGCTTTCTTCCAGGGAGGAGTGAGAAAGGCTTCATGGAGGAGGTAACAGCTGAGCTGAGCCTCAAAGGAAGAGAATACTGTTGAGATGAATCAAAATATCAGGCCACTGATTATTCATTATTTAAGACCCAGCTCAAAGTTTGCCTCCCTCATGAAGCTTTCCTGGATCTCTTTTGACTAAAATAATCTTCCCTCATATGGCTAGCCACAGTATCTTGAACCTATTAGACTGCACAAAGCCTAGTTGACATTGAACAATATTTATTTGAACACTTGTTTTATTTTCCCCAAACTGTGTCTTATTCATATTTGAATATACCCTACTGATAAATATTAAGAATTGATAAATATTTGTTGAATTGAATTTAATAATATTTTAAGTGAATAATGCAAAGATGCTGTGACCTTGGGCAAATCACTTAATCTTTGTTTGCCTCGGTTTCCTCATCTGTAAATTGGGGATAATAATACCACCTACCTCCCAGTGTTGTTGTGAGGATCAAATGAGATAACATTTGTAAATCACTTCGCACAGTGCCCAGCATCTATATAAATGTTAGCTATCACCATCATTATCATCATATCAATGATTCAGGTAGCCTTGGTTGGGGCACTGTTTCTCCTGATGAAGATGGAAAACCCTTCAGATCTTAGCAGACAGTCTTGAAAAATTCCCATGGCTAAAATCATAAATGTTCAATATTCTGATGATGACCTTCTAATCTTAGCCAGATTGGTCCTCAGGTGACAGACAGAGAAAGTTCATTAAAGGCCATCCTAAATAAACAGAATAAATACATATGCATTGCTTAATTGATCTCATTTGTCCTTTACAACTCTGTGAGGGAGATGATGCAAGTATAAAATATTTTCATTTTATACGTGAAGAAGTTGAGACCTTAGGTTCAATGATTTGCCTAGAATCGCATAGTTGGCATATGGTCTTCCGGGACTGAAACTTAGATCTTCTAGCCTCAAATTTATTTCTCTTGTCCATTGTACCGTGAAGAATGTCTCTAGTGTGCAGCCATTCAAATGTTGTTAGCCTGGGAGACCTGGGTTCATGTAAAGGTAAGCTATGTGATCCTAGGCAAGTCACTCTTTGAAGCCCAGATAAGATCATAAGATTATAGATCACTTGCACTTTCTTTTGGTGAAAGGGATTACCCCACTACCTAAGCACAGATCCTTAAAGTGCTGAATGTTTTCTTATTGTTGCTTCCAGCACTTTGGACAGAAGTCATTCCGTGGTTATTGGGAGACCCAGCAATGGTAACTCACCCAATACTTTCTTCAGTTCTCCTGAACGCTTCCTGTTTCTGATCATGGAAATGTGAACAGAAGGAGATTGGGAGGAATTTCTGGGGTGGAGCCAAATCTAGGCATACTAGATGCCAGCTAAATACCAGCCCGTGGGAAGGAGGAAACTTCTATTGGTTCCCTTCTCTTTCTCCTCCCACTCATCATCCCTGGGACCCCTAGCCCCCTGCCCACAGCCTAGATCCTTGAGTAGGAGTTCTTTTTATCACTCAGAACACTATGGTGTTAGTCCCCTGGCACAGTGAAAAGGTTGCTGGGTTTGGCATGGAAAGATCTGAATTGGAATCCTGACTCTGTTACTTATTATCTGGGTGATGTTGGGCTAGACCACTTTCCCTTTCTAAAACTTGATTTGTTCATCCTTAAAAATTAGAAAGTTGGACTAGATGTTGTCTAAGCTTCCTTCCACCTCTAGAACTACTCTTCTGTTTTCTCACAGTTTCTGATCCTTTGACTACCCTTCTTTATCACCTTCCCCACTTTGGCTTCATTGGCATTCTCACTTTACCTTGATGTCCTGGTCTGCTTCTTTAATATTCTTTCCCTAGCTATGACTGGAATCCCTTTTCCTCCTGGTCTATTGCCCAGGAACTGGGAAGTCTCATCCCTAGGTAATCCCTACCATACAGACCCACTTCTACCTGTCCCAGGACATCATGTAAGGAAAGTATGGAACACAAATTGATTTCACTAAGTGCAAATTCAATGGTACATAATAATGTGATCTGGTCCTTGCTCTTGCTCAACAGTGCTACTCAAACTTTATAGAATATCTATCTTGTTCTGTTCCATCCTTGCTTGCCATCCTTTATTCTCTCCTCTTACCCTCACCTACATGCCTATATTCACTCTTCCAGCAAGTAACGTAGCCTTCTTCTTTCCAGTCACCTCATGTGAGGCCCCCTCCACTCTTTCATCTTTCTCAGAGATACCACACCCTCTCAGGTTTCATTCTGATTTTAAAAGAGGAGATGGTTCCATGACTCATAAAGTTGGTCTTTCCCCCTCTGCTCCTGCCCTGCTTCCTGCTCACTTCCTTCAGCATCCTGCTTTACTTGCTATTCCTTTTCTCTTGGGCATCTTCATTTCCCCCCCTCCAGGTTCCTTCCCACCTTTCCATAGACAGGCTCAGGACTCACTCACCCTATTCCTAAGAAACAAGACAGAACACACAACAACATTGCCTTGAATCTTCTAAGCATTCTCAATATCCTAGAATCTCTCTTACCTCTACAATAAACTCATAAAATAAGCTGTCTACTCATTACCTACTCATTCCCAAGCACATTAGAAATGGTCTCTCACTCCCACTATTTGGACTGAAATTCAGCAACAGTACCGATGACCTCATAATCACTAAATCCAAAAACGCTTTTCTTTCTTATCTTATTTTATTAACATCATTTGCTTTTCTATCACCTTCATTCCCAAATCATTGTTTCCTATCAACTACCTGGGAAGGCATCTCTTGCAACAGTTAACATTGGCCTCCACACTCAACACCTCCAAGTTGTAGTTCCTTCCCGTGAGCTCTGTTTTGGTTCTTGTAGGGACACAGTCTGCAGAACTGGAAGGGCCCTTAGGAATCATCTAACACCTCCCTCCCTTATTTTAAAAATGAGGAAACTGAGACCCAACTTAAACAACTATCCTGAGGTCATTGAAATGGTAAATAACAAGGCTGTGATTAGAACCCAAGTTACAGGACAATGGATGGCTAAGGATGGGAGAGATCTCAGAAGCCTCTTAGTCCAACTTCCTCTTTTTATAAGGGAAGAAATACAGTCCAAGAGTTTGTGACTTGCCCAAAGTCACACGGAGAGGAAATGGCCAAGGAGGTGCAGGGTTCTTTGACTCCAGAGCCAGAGGTTTTCCCTGTTTCTATCCCTGGTACCTCCATTCACTCGTATCTCTGATAAAGTAAAGTTTAGCTTCAACTTTTGATTCTTGTTCATCTCTCAGTCAGTGACCACATCAAATGGATTTCTCTAGATTAAGATAGCATCTTCCTTCATGTGTCCTTTGTAGCTAATTTTGTTCTGATAGTCAAAATGACATTTTTTGCTCAAAGTTGTTCTTAAAACAATATTGCTGTTATTGTATACAATGTTCTCTGGGTTCTGGTCACTTCACTTTGTTGTTTCATGCAAGTTTATTCATGTTTTTCTAAGATCATTGAGTTCATCAATGTATTCCATCACAATCATATACCACAACTTTCTCCAATTGATGGACATCCCTTCAATTTCCAGTTCTTTGCTACCACAAAAAGAGCTGCTATAAATATTTTAGAACACAGAGGTTCTTTTCTTTTTCCTCTGATCATCTTTGGAATGAAACCTAGTAGTGATATTGTTGAGTCAAAGGTACAGGCAATTGAATAACTCTGGGAAATCTATCTTTTTTCATATAATTCAGTCACAATCACCTATGAAGCACCTACTGTATAAAAGGCACTGTGCTAGCAGCACAGTAACAAAGCCAAGTCTCTTCCCTCTATGAGCTTATACTCTATTTCTGCCAAAATAATCTTTCTTACACATAGAGAGATTACTTTTATGTATAGAAATATCTTATATGTATGACATTTACTTACATCACCCTCTTCTCCAAAACCTCCTGTGGCTCCCTGCTGCCTCTCAAGATAAGCTCAACCTCCTTGACCTGATATTTGAGCTGAATAAAAGCAGGTTTTGAGGGTTTGGGAGGCAGTTGACTGCTTTATTTCACAGGCAGATTACTGAACATGCCTGACAGGAGCTAATTAAAATGCTACTTGAAACTAGCTTTCTATTGTCTCTGCTAATGAGAAGAAATAATGGCCTGGCTAATTAAAAACAACAACAGCAAACAAACTAGCAGTCCAGCCAAGCCCTCAGGACTTAGGTTTATTCCCCTCCATAAACTTGGATACAGGGAGGAAGCAATGAGAGGCAACAGATTTCATGTTCTAAATAACAGTCAACTAGAAGAAGGGAAGAGGAGAACTTTGGGACCTTGGGAGAGGGCAGAGTCCATCAGATGAAGGTCATGGACCAGAGGAGGGAATGGCCCCCAATGTGCAGACAGCTTGAGGGCAAATAGGCAGTGGTTTATTTCATTGTGGTTTTCCTTGATTTAGGAACTAGGGGACACTACGGTGCAGAGTGCCTGACCTGGAGTCAGGAAGACTCACCTTCCTGAGTTCAAATCTAGCCTCAGACACTCATTAACTGTGTGACCCTGGGCAAGTCTTTTAACCCTGCCTCAGTTTCCTCTTCTGTAAAATGAGTTGGAGAAGGAAATGGCAAACTGCTCCAGCATCTCTGCCAAGGAAACCCCAAATGACAGTGTCAGACATAACTGTAACAAGTGAGCAACAACAGATCATTGATTTAGCTGGAGGTCGAATAGAGCCAGTTTCACACAAGATATGGAGAAGAAAGATTTTAAGGAAAGGCTGATAACAAATTGTAAAGAAGATTGGGTATTTTCCAAAATGTCCTTTGGGGGAGCTTTCCCTTAATCACCATGGGGAGGGAGGGCAAGGTGGGGTAGAGGCATAATGGAACTTTCCATCACCCCAGTTTCTTTTCTATGACTCACCATCTTACCCAATTAAGAAGGTTAAGTCCAGACAGCTGGTTTTACAACAGAGAAGATATGGGGGAGGAAGTCATTGTTCATAGGATCACAGAATCAGAAATCTCAAGCTGGAAATGACCTTAAAGGACATTGAGCTCACCTCTTTGTATAAGTGAGGAGACTGAGTCCAAAGAAGGAGAATCGATTTGCCAAGATCCCAGTTCTCCTTCTCCTGGGTCAGGATGTCATGCTGAATTATTAGACATAACTGGGATTTTCATTGTGCCTTTCCAAAGTTTACAACATACCCGAAGCATGCCATTTGGTATTCTATTACCCTTCCGAGCAGGTATGCACATGTTATTATCCTCATTTTACAAATGAGGAAAACTGAGGCTCAGAGAGGTCATAAGATGACAAGATCCTCTTAATTTAATAGATAAGAAGCCTTTAAAGAGTGTGATTTACCCAGGGTAATAGAGCTAGTTTGTGTTTACTGTAGAATCGGAACCCATGTCTTCCTCATGACAAGCCCAGTGCCTTATCCTTTACACCACTTCTGACTCCAGGTCTGGTAGTCAACCTGTCAACAAGCATTTTTTAACCAGTTAGAAAGTGGAAGTATTGCATTAAACACTAGTGACACAAAGAAAAGTCTAGAGTAGCCCCTCCTTCTCTGCTGTGTTCCTCCAAGAAGTAGTTCTCCTCAGACTCTGAGACCCTAGATAGCACCAATTCCTAGTTCATATGGGTCAATATTGGACAGAGGATTACTGCCATTTTCCTCAGAGTTCCAACACAGCTGTGACATTTTTTTAGCCAAGCAGATGCCAGTACTAAGGCAAAGGGAATCCTCCATTTTAATGCTTCATGGATCACCAGGGCCAGTGACAAGTAGGACAGTTAAGAAGAAGGGTCCGGATTTTAAGGCCAGATCTTCTGACTCCAAATCCTGGGCTCTTGGAAAGCACCATCAGTATTCTTGGCATTTGAAAAGACTGATGGTTAGATATTTACATGTCTACAGAATCTCTGAAGAATTAATTTAGATATGAAGAATATGGTTCATGAGTTGCCATGGTTAAAGAGTTCATTACTAAGATTCAGACCACTGGTGCCAAGCTTTATGGAGCCACTTTTAATTTTGTTATCTTTCAGATTATAATCTTGTCTCTAGGTAATTATTGAGGTACTTATGATTCAGTCATTCTGGTGATCTTCCTCTGTTTTTTCTCATTGTCTTATAGAGATGTTTAAAATGTCATCTTTAATCAAGAAGTCTTGAAAGGTTTAGACATTTGAATAACACTTTTCTAGGGAGGGGGTGGGGAAGAACTAGAAGTGACAAGTTGATGCTGCAGAAAGATAACTGGAGCTGTCCAGGAGCAGAATGAATGCTATTTTGGAAAGAGTGGGCTTTCCTTCTCTGGAGCTCTTCAGTGATATGTCAGATAACCCTGTGTTGGGAGGGGGGCTTTGTGAGGGGAGTCTTGCTAAGGTACAGGTTGAACTAGATGATTTGAGGTCCCTTCCCACCGAGAAATTCTGTGAAATAATCACCAAGGCAAGTCAATCAATTGATCAGGACTCATATATTAAGTGTTTATTCTGTGCTAGGCACTATCATAACCAGTCGTGATACAAAAAAAGCAAATCCTGTCCTCAAGGAACTAACACTCCAAAGAGGAGATCACACACATAATTTATGATACTACATGATACATACCAATTAGATGGACCTTAACTTTGGAGGGGAAGGCACTATTAGCTGGGGGGGGGGGGGGGTACTAGGAAAGGCTTCCTGCAGAAAATGGCACCTGACCAGAATCTTGTAGGAAACCAGAGATGCAACAACACAAAAGTCAGGAGGAAGAGAGATCCAGGTGGGAGGGAGACAGAATGCAAAGGTACAGAGATGGGAAATGGCTTGTGTGAGGAACAGAAGCATACCAGTATGGCTGAACCATAGTGTGTGTAAAGGGGGCCAATGTGTCTTCAAACTACAAAGATTGAAAGAATCCAGGTTGCAAAGAGCTTTAAATGACAAAGAGAGGGTTTTATATTTGATCCAGGAAGAAATAGGGAGCCATTGGCGCTTATTGAGTAGGAAAGGTGACACGATCAGAACAGCTTCAGCAAAATCACCTTGACAGATAGATGGAGCATGGATTAGACAAGGGAGAGACTGGGGACAGAGAACATTTGTAATAGTGTGTGTGAGAGGTGAGGAGAGCATGAACCAGAGTGAGAGCCAGGAGAGGAGAGAAGGGGATGGATAGCCACAGTAGTTGTGTCAGAGATTTGACAACTGATAGGACAGGGAGTATGGGAAAACTTATCAGTGGCTGAGTCATGTATTCGTTTATTAGTTGTGCCTGTGGCTGAGAGACAGGGACAGAAAAAAGGCAGAAAGAAAATAGAGACATACAGAAAAAGGAGACAGAAAGAGAGAAGAGAGAGGGGGAGAGAGATGAAGGAAAGAAGGAAAGAGGGAGGGAGGGAAGGAGAGAGGGAATATAGGAAAGGGAGAGGGAGAAAGAGAGGGAGATGTAGGAAGAGAGAGAAAGGAAGGGGAGGCAAAGGAAGGAGAGAGAGAGACAGAGAGACAGAGAGACAGAGAGACAAAGAGACAAAGAGAGAGAGAGAGAGAGAGAGAGAGAGAGAGAGAGAGAGAGAGAGAGAGAGAGAGAGGAGGGGAAGGGAAGAAAGAAACATCGCCAGATTTTTCTGCAGCAATAGAGCTTCCTCACATGCCTGGTAACCTTCTTCCCATGTTTATTGTTCCCAGGAGTGACTGACTGATAAGACAGCTCCTATGCCCTCCAGTCGGTTGCTAGCCACTGCCACAAAGTGATTATCATCTACAGTACAGAAATCTCACGCCTCCCCTAAATCAGGGCAGTAACTTCTGAGAGTTCCTTGGACAGTAAGGTGATCAAATCAGCCAATGCTTAAAGAAATTAATTCAGACTATTTACTGGATACTTAGGCTGAAGCTTAAATACTTGGGCCACATAATGCAAAGATAAGACTCAATGGAAAAGACCCAGATGTTGGGAAAGACTAAAGACAGAAGGAGAAGGGGATGGCAGAGGATGAGATGGCAGACTTCAGGAGATACTGCTGTGCCATGGTCCATGGAGTCACGAAGAGTTGGGCATGATTGAGCAACAGAACCATGACAAAAACTGCCAGTTAATTCCCTAGCATTGCGGCCTGAGGATGGGGTTGTAGTTTGGCTGGGGTGGCAGGTCCTCCCAGGCTCATGCCCAGCTGCTATCACAGAAATGCCAGGGCTTTGCTTCTTCAGCATAGAGCTCTGGCCTTGGCCCAATTGTGGCACAGTCATTTCTCATTAAAAGAAATTTTGCTAAAGATTCTGATGCTGACTTTTTAGTCATGTCCAGTCCATGAAAAACATCCTGGGCACTGTTAGCAAGGAAGACATTCTCTGAAAGCATTTCTTGCAACACTATAGTAGAAAGAGGACTGGATTTGGACATGGGGAAACTGGGTTCAAATTTCAGCTCTGCCACTTGCCACTCATGGAACCTTGGGTAAGTCATTTACCTTTCCTGGGTCTTGGTTTACTTCCTCATCTGTAGAATAAGAGGTCTGGATTAGGTGGCCCCAAGGCTCTTCTAGCCCTAAATTAACCCTTCTGTGTGGGCTGCTCTGCTGGAGAGCTTGCTGAGCTCTTCAGATACCAAGGAACAAGATGCAGTGTAGGGTTGGTTAAAGAGCCCTGGATTGGGAGGCAGATGACATAGGTTTGAATCCCAGGTCTGCTACTTTTTACCTGTGTGACCTTGGACAAGTATCTTATTTTGCCTTCTCTTTGGTAAAATAAGAGTGGGAGTAGGGGTGGGAAAGTAGGCTAGACAGCCTTTAAAAGACCTTCCAGCTCTCAGTCCTAAGAACCTAAATCATTTGGGATTCCACCCCAGAAAAGACTGTCCTTGGCCACTGGCTTTCTGTATAAGCTAATTTTCAAATCTTTAGTATTTAAATGCACTCCTCAAGGTGCTGGTCACTGCTTAGGAGACTATTAAGCTTCCTGGATTTGCTGGATTCACAGATCTTCTGCATCTTCACTTCCTAAGAACTGTCACGTATCACCAGCTCCTGCCACTCAATCCAGATGCCAGGCAATGGATCAGTCTGTTCACTGGATCAGTCCATAAATATTTTTGAAGGGCCTATTATTTGCCAGGCACTGCACTAAAGGCTGAGGATACCAAGAAAGGCCAAACATAGCTCTTTCCCTCAGGAGCTCAACATGCAAACAACAAGGTACAAACAAGTTACATATAAAATGAATGGAAACTAGCTAACTGACAGAAGGAACCAAAAGAAAGAGGGCAGAGAAAAGGCTTCCTGGAGGTCGAATTTTAGCTGGGACTCCACGAAGAAGAGACAAGGAGGGAGATCCAGAACCAAGAGGGATCTTAGAGAGTGGTGAGCCCATCCCCCTCATTTGACAGAGGAAGAAACTGAGGCCCAGTGCATGGCAATGATTGGCCTCAGGTCACTCAGTCAGGATTCAGGCCCAATGCCCTTTCGATTGTATCCTGCCTCCTCCTTCCAGCCTTCCCCTTCTGCCACACTCAAGGGAGACTTGCTGTCCTGTCTGTGGGATTTATTCATAAGATAAAAGCGCAAGGGGAATTCAGAAGCATCACTTTAGGAGACAAGGGAGTTTAAAAATCTCTCCATTGTTAACTACACCATTCTGTTCTCTCTCGGACTGTGTAAAACCCCAGGAACCCATTATACGCTCACCTCTCTGCCAACAGGCAGGTATGGTGTGCTTTTCATAGTTCAAAGAGGGGAAAATAACTAGCATTTTAACAGACAAAGAAATATAATATTAAACAAAGAGGGAGAAAGGACCAATATGTCGGGGTTTGGGGGAAGGCTCCCTAAAGGAGATGACTGCTTGACAGAAGTTAAGGAATAAATGTGAGGAGGGGATGCATCCAGGAACGGGGGAAGTCATGTGTCACTGAAAAGGGACAAAATACGGAGCTCAGGGAACAAGCAACAGGACTGGTGCAGCAGGAAAGAGATTGTGTGTGTGTATGTGTGTGTGTGTATGTGTATGTGTATGTGTGTATCTGTATATGTGTGTATGTGTATCTGTATGTGTGTATGTCCATGTGTGTATCTGTATGTGTATGTGCATGCATGCATGTGTGTATGTGTGTATGTGCATGTGTGTGTGTGTGTGTGTGTGTGTGTGTGTGTGTGTATGAGACACATCTGGGAAAAGACACTAGAGCCAGGATCTGAAGGGCTTTCAAGAAGCCTGCATCTTGGCCCAGAGGCACTAGGGAGTTATTGAAAATTCTTGAGTGGGAACGTGACACGGTTCCACCTATGTTCTGAAGATTATCTTTGGTGGCTGTGTAGAGGACAGAGATGAGACTCAGGGAAACCAACTAATATAGTTTGACAGTCATCGGGAGAGAGGTGATGGAGGCCTGAACTGGGGGGGAGCCAAGTAAGTGTAGGAAAGGCTGGACCCTAGAGTTGAATGAATATAGCCAGCGTAAGGCCACATTTTAGGTGGATCCCCCGTGAGTATCAGTGAAACTTTCTTGGTTCATTCTAGTAAAAGGATCTTCCAGCTGATCTCCCTGATCCACATTTGCCTTCTTCTGATTTATTTGGCATTTAAGAGCCAGATGAATTTTCCTAAAGTTAGCTTTTATCACATCACTACCCTTCTCAAGACCCTGCAGGGGCTCCCTATTTCCTGCAAGTCCAAGTCTAGGCTTCTCTCTTGGGCTACTTCCAGTGACTACCATGATCCAGCCCCACTCACTTCCTAACCAATTTCCATTTTCTCCACTATCCCAAAAATTGTCCAGCAGCTTTAGTCAAGCAATTCTCCTAAATATTATACCCACACATTCATTCCTTTTATCTTTGCTTGTGCTTTTTTTTCTCTCACTATGATGCCCTCTCCTCCTCCTCCTCTCCTTCTTCACCTACTAATCCAGGGGTGGGCCAGTAAACGTTTAGTAATCAGATCTGGGGATTGGGTGGTAGATGTACATGCAGCTCACTTTGTTATTAACATTTCCTCCATCTCTTTCTTAATTCTAGATAATAAATCAAGCTTAGATTTGTAGCATTTGTCCATTTCCAAGGTGTAAATGATCACTCCGAAAATTTAATAATTGGCTCCAGTGAGCCAGCTCAAGCTGGCTCCAGCACAATCCTATAACTCATCCTTCAAGGCTTGGCTGCCTGCCCTCTCTTCCCATGCAGTTTTCCCTGCCTATGCAAGACCACAATGGTCAATCTCCTCCAATAACTCCTCCTGCAGATCAGACCACAAAGTGTAGCTCTTAATTCTGTTCTGTCATGTGGTGTTCTCTGGTTCAGACATTCTGGTCCTGAGTCCCCCAAAATACTATTATCTCCTTTAAGAGTTTGTTTCCCTTGCAATCCCCTCAGCACCTAACACAGAACTGAGATCACATTGGACTCTCAGTAAATACTTGGTCATTAATTGAAGAAACTGAGTCTCTCTAAAGAAAGCCAATATTATTTCCATCTCTATAATAGAGAGTTTGTTGAAGTTTGATTGGAAATAACTGTAAACTAAGGGGGTGTTCATCAATTGGGGAATAGCCAAACAAATATAATGGATACAATTAAGAAATTATAAGAGAACAAAAAAACCAACATAAGAAGGCTTGTACGAACAGTAAGCAGACCAGGAGAATAATTCATATTATAGAAACAACATTATTTTGTTTTAATCTTATTTAATATTTTATTTTTCCAATTACATGCAAAAACAATTTTAACAGTCTTTGTTTTCAGATTTTCAGTTCCAAATTCTCTCCCTCCCTGCCTTTCTCCCATTGAGAAGGCAAACAATTTGACACAGGTTATACATGTGTAGTCATGCAAAATGCATTTCCATGCAAGTCATTCTGTGACAGAAAACACAGACACAAAAAACTCCAAGAAAAACAAAGAAAATAAAGAAAAAATATCTTCCATCTGCATTCAGATACTACCAGTTCTTTCTCTGAAGATGAACAATATTTTTCATCATAAATTGTGCAAAATTGTCTTGGGTGTCCATATTGCTGAGAATATGTAAGTTATTTCGAGTAGATCATCATACAATATTTATTGTATAAATGTGCACAATGTTCTCCTGCTTCTGTCTGTTTCACTTTGCATCAGTTCATGTAAATCTTTCCAGGTTTTTCTGAGTGCATCCTGCATATCATTTCTTAAAGCACAAGCATATTCCATCACAATCTTATACAACCTGTTCAGCCATTCTGCAACTGATGGAAATCACCTCAATTTCCAATTCTTTGCCATCACTAAAAAAGCTGCTAAAAATATTTGTGCAAACACAGGTCCTTTTCCTTTCTGTTTTTTATCTCTTTGGGATACAGACCTAATAGTGGTATTGTTTGGTCAGAAGGTATGCATGGTTTTATAGATCTTTAGGCATAGTTCCAAATTGCTCTCCAGAATGGTTGAATCAGTATACAACTTCATCAATACTATATTAGTGTTTTAATTTTCCCAAATTGCTTCCAACATTTGTCATTTTCCTTTTCTATTATATACTCAGTCTGACAGGTGTGAGGTAGTAGTTCAGAGTTGTTTTAATTTGCATTTCACTAATCAATAGTGAAATGGAGCATTTTTCATATGGCTGATTATTTGATTTGATATCAAATAGCTTTGATTATTTTGTCTGAAAATTGCCTGTTTATATCCTTTGACTATTTACCAATTGAGGAATGGCTCATATTTCTATAAACTTGACTCCAACTATTGTCTAGGCTCTTTTTTTAGTTAGCCCAATAATTCTTAAATTATTTCTCCTGGATCTATTTTCTAGATCAGTTATTTATTTTTCCAATGAGATATTTCATACTTTCTTCTATTTTTCATTCTTTTGATTTTGTTTGATTGTTTTTTTTGTTTCATAAAGTCATTACCTACTACTCGCTCAATTCTAACTTTTAAGGAATTATTTTTTTAGTGCCTCCTTTTCCATTTGGCCAATTATTCTTTCTAAGGAGTTCTCTTCAGTGAATTTTTGTATATGTTTTTGTTCCTTTTGGTCAGTTTTGCTTTTTAAGGCATTCTTCTTGCCATTGAATTTTTGTGCCTCTTTTACCAGTTGCCCTATTCTGCTTTTTAAGGTTTTATTTTCTTCAGCATTTTTTTGATGTTCCCTTTACCAAGCTGTTGACTCCTTTTTCATGATTTTCTTTCATCACTTTTATTTATTTTCCCAATTTTTTCTCTAGTTCTCTTACTTTATTTTTAAAATCCTTTTTAAGCTCTTCCATGGCCTCCTGATATCAGTTCATATTTTTCTTTGAGGCTTTGGATGCAGAAATTTTGACTTTACTGTCTTCCTTAGAGTGTTTTAATCTTCCTTGTCACCATAGTTATTTTCTATGGTCAGAATTTTTTTCTTTTGTTTGCTCATTATCCAGATTATTTCTTGACTTTTAACCCTTTGCTAAAGTGAAGCTCTGCTTCTCAAGTGGAGCAGGCACTGTCTCAAACTTCAGGTGTTTCTGCAGTTGTTTTCAGAGATACTTCTAGGGACTTGTAAGTTTTTGACTACTCCAAGGTGACATGGTCTAGGGAGAGGTGTGCCTACTGTTCTGAGCACTTATTTGTGATTAAGCACAAGCACTCTGTTCAACCCTGGAACTGTGTAAGGGTATCTGCTCCCCTGTGGCCACAAGTTCTGCTGTGCTAGTGTTCCTTCTCACACTGTGACTAAGACCCAGGACTTCAATCCAGATCCAAGTATAGGCAATGCAACAGGGTCTGCTCCTGGTGCCAGCAAAGAGATTCCTGTAAATCTCCCTCTGACTCATTGTCCAATTCCCTTACTGTCTGTGGGCTGAGAGGTCTGGAAACCACCACTGATACCACTGATTCAGTCACCCCAAGGTCTGCTCCTGCTTTGCTGGTACCTGGTCTGCGCTGATGCAGCCTGCCTTGGATGGTGCTCCTCTCTCACTGTGGTGCAACAGACCTTTTCTGTTGACCTTCTAAGTTGTCTTAGGCTGGAAAATTGTTTCACTTATCTTTTTGGGGGTTCTGCCACTCTAGAATTTTTTTAGAGTCACTATTTAAAGGTATTTGGAGGGGTTTGCGGGAAAACTCAGGTGCCTTTAACTCCACCATCTTGGCTCCAAATCCCCTAGCATCAACATTATTAAAAGGAACAACTTTGAAAAATTGAGGAATCCTGACCAATGCAATTATCACCCATGATTCTAGAGTACTGGGCATCAAAGCTGCTACTTGTCTCTGGACAGAGAGGGAATGAACTACTAAATAAGCAATGAGAAACATTTATTTCAGACCAGGCCAGTATGGGAACCTGTTTTTCTTGACCAAGAATAGTCAAGGGATTGTTACATCGATGTTACATAAACTGTTACAAGGGATATTGTGGGGCTTTTTTTTCTGGGGGTAGGGAAAAGAGGTGAGAGGGAGAAAAATAGATCCTTGATAATTGAAAAAAAGTGATTTTTTAAAAAATTCAATAGAGACTAGACAATATAAACTGATGGGACTGGACAAGATGGTTTCTTAGGCATGTTATAGTAAAGGTGTCTTTTAGTTATGGTTTGAATTAAGCCACTGAGGTCTCTTCAAACTCTGAGAGTCTAGGATTCTATGATTCCTTCCATCCTGAATAGTCTATGTCTACAATGCTAGATGGTACAGTGGCTAGAGTGCTGGGCCTAAAGTCAGGAAGACATGAGTTTAAATCTGGCCTCAAATACTTACTAACTGTGTGACCCTGGGCAAGTCACATAATCTTGCTGGACTCAGTTTCCTCATCCATAAAGTGAGCTGGAGAATGAAATGGCAAACCACTGCAGTATCTTCCAAGAAAACCCCCAATGGGGTCATGGAAGGTCAGATGTGACTGAAAAAAATGACCAAACAACAGCAACAACAACGCCCAACCATCAGATGAAATGGAAAGAGCCATAACTTAGAACTGTGACACCTGGAATGGACAACCTGGAATGCTCCCGGAGTAAATAGTGCGAAACACACCAGGCATAATGAGCAGGAAACTCACTTTCAAATCAGTTTTCTGGATAAGGTTGTTACAGTAGCACAAGAAGTTAATAAGACAAATGTAACTGAGTAAGTGGAGGAAATTAGTAGCAACGGTAGTTACTACACTGCTGAAGGAACATATGACAAAAGTATGAAAATCCAATGTATCACTCACTTCCTGCCAGCAATATGATGAACCTGAGATGCAAAAAGAGGCAAGAATTTTTGGACATGATCAACATGGAAATTTATTTTGCTGGATTATGCAGTTGTGTATTGAGGGTTTTATTTTTCAGAGGTTTTTTTTTTTTTAAATTTGTTCAGTTGCAGAGGGGGGTAATAAAAGAAACAGATTAATGTTTTAAAAGAAAAAACAATAAAGGATATTTACGATATAATGTATCACATTTATTTCATTATAATTTATTTCTCTGCAGTAGTGTTGCTCTAAAATAAAAATCAGGCACTGCCAAACAGGAAAAATAAGCTGCATCATTCTGCTACTAAAAAAACCCCCAATGTATTTCAATATGCTGCCTTAATGGAGTAGAACTGTTATTGATATTTCTTATTGAGAAAGAATGAGTTATATTTATTGAAAAAGAAATGTGATCAGGACTTAAAGTGGACAGCAACTGTATTTTTAGATCATTGTATTGCTAAGACACATCTTCTATGTAGCAAAATCAAACATTTTTTAAAGGAATGTATGATTTTTGTCTGTGAATTTCAGTATCTTTTAGCAAAGCATCGATTCCTCCATGCTAGTTATGGTTCTGGTCCAACACTTGCTGTGACTTGGAGTAAGTCTGCTGTCTCTAAAGTACCTGGAGAGCTGTTAAGGGGAGAGGGATTTGGTTTATTCTGTTTGGCCCCAGGAGGCAGAATTAGAGGTAGAAGTTGCTAAGAGGCTAATTTCAGTTTGATGTCAGTAAAAACATCCTAACAATTAGACCTGTCCCAGAATGCAATGGGCTGCCTTGGGAGGCAGGGCTTTTTCTCCTTGAAGGTCTTCAAACAAAGGCTGGATGACTATTTGTGAGGTGCAGTACAGTGGGGAATATTTTTGAGTATTTGTTGGAATAGCTGGTCTCTAAGGTCTCTTCCAGCTTTTTGACTGTGTGATTCAGTGATCTGTAGAATGCAGTCCAGAGACAAAGGTCTGGTAGCTCAATGGAAAGAAAAGCATCGTGTAGGAAGGAGAAAGGGAGAAGATGAAGAGATGACTATGGAAGGTAGCCAGCCACATTTGTTTCAGATTATTACTCTGCCCCAAATCACACTCAGCCTCAGTTTCCCCATCTCTGAAATGACCATCATCAAATTGCCAGTGTATACATTGACATTATGAGGAAAAAAACACTTTGCATATGCAAATGCTAAAGATTCAAATCAATTCAACAACTATCTATCCAGGACTTACTTTGTTCAAGTCAGTCTGCTAGGGGCTCAGAATATAGACTAAAATAAGGTCATTGCTACCCTCAAGGAGATTACATTCCACTGGAACAACTTTGAAATGAAGTACAGTGGCTAAGCTCAATGCTTTAGATTCTAGTATTTAATACCAAATTGGCATCTTGAAATTATGGTGCTGGAGAAGACCTTTGAGAGTCCCTTGGACAACAAGGAGGTCAAATCAGTCAATACTTACAGAAATTAATTCAAATTATTCACTGGAAAGTCTAATACTAAAACTGAAGCTTAAATACTTTGGTCTCATAACCAGAAGATGGGACTCTTTGGAAAAGACCCTAATTTAGCAAAAGATTGAAGGCAAAAGGATGAGGAGACAGCAGAGGATGAGATGGATAGAAACTGTCGTGGAAGCAACAAATATGAGCTTGGACAGACTGTGGAAGACAGTGGAGAAAGAAAGGCCTGGTATGCTACCAACCATGGGGGTCACAGAGAGCTGGAGATAACTGAATGACTGAACAGCAAAAACCTAATATTGATGAAATACTAGAAGCTTTCCAGAACCCAACATTCTTGTCATTTTAGCACCAATTCAAATGAACTTGTACTGATGAGTATGAACTTGTGACCTCTTCAATATAGGAGTTCTTCCAATGAGTCAGTTCACCACCCAGAGTAACGATGAGCCTGCCTACCCTCTCGAACTCTCATCCAGAGTCTTCCATGAGTTTGTCACTGCGGATGCATCCAGTGTCTTAGGTGCCTTGCTTTACCTTCTCCTGACACTGGGAGGATAGCAGTGGATTCCTGTGATTGTAAGACAAGCCTATGGCCCATTGTATTTAGGGTCTCCATTAAAGCAGCTGCCCAGATAGGGTCTCCATGGGGATGGAACAGAATTGTAGGCTGCTGTATTAAAATGAGCATGTTTTTTCCTTCTAGCAAGCAGCTAGAATATTCCTGGGCTATTTCCTGCTGATTTACAATTGCTTGCATAAGAAATCATAGCTAAACTGCATTTAAATTTATCATAACTAGAATACTTTCAATTGGTGTATTTGTGGAACTCTTGATCTGCGGAAGCATAATGCACTAGATCCACAAGTGCAAGTCAATCCAGAGAACGTTGATTTGGTCTCCCTGCTTCTCCTAATGGTTTTTTCCCTCACTCTTCATCCTTCTTGACCTCTCTGCAGCCTTTGACACTGTCAATCTCCCTCTTCTCCTGGATATTCTCCTCTCTGAGTTGCCATGACAACATTCTAATGTACTTACCTTTTTTCAATTTTTAAACATTTTTTAAAAAGTTTTGAGTTCCAAATTCTAACCCTTCCTTCCTTCCCCCTCCCAGAGACAGTAAGCACTCAGATATAGATTACACATGTGCAATTATGTAAAACATTTCCATATTAGTCATTTTGTACAAGACTCGAATAAAAGAAAAAAGTGAAAGTAAGTGACAAATCGCATGCTTCCGTCTGTATTGAGTCAATATCAGTTCCTTCTCTGGAGGCAGATAGCGTGCTTCATCATCAGTCCTTTGGGATTGTCTGGGATCACTGTATTGCTGAGAATAGCTAAGTCATTCACAGTTTTTCATTGAACAATATTGTTCTTACTGTGTAAAATGTTCTTCTGGTTCTGTTCATTTCACTATGCATCAGTTCACATAAGTCCAGGTTTTTCTGAAATCATCTTGCTTGTCATTTCTTAAAGCACAGTAGTATTCCATTATAATCGTGTAATACAATTTGTTTAGCCATTCCCCAAAGGATCAGCATCCCTCTGATTTCCAGTTCTTAGCCACCACAAAAAGGGTTGTTATAAATATTTTTGTACAAATGGATCCTTTTCCCTCTTTTTGGATGTCTTTGGGATGTAGACCTAGCAGTGGTATTGCTGGATCAAAGGGTATGCACATTTTTATAGCCCTTTGGACATAGTTCCAAACTGCTTTCCAGAAAGGTTAGATCAGCTCACAACTCCACCAATCTATTTTACTTCTCTGATGTCTCCATCTCAGGCTCCTTTGCTGGATCCTCCTTGAGATCAGGCCCACTAATGATAGATATCCCCAGGTTTCAAGCCTGGTCCTTCTCCTCTCCTTCAATGTTATTTCACTTGGGGATATCATCAACTTCCATGGACTGCATTATTGAATTATTCATTATTTCTCTGTTGAAGATTCTCAGATCTGTTTATCCAGCCCTAACATCTCTCTTGACCCCCAGTCTCACATACCCAACTGTCTATTAAACATCTCAAAGTAAAACTTGACATGTCCAAAACTGACTAATTATCTTTCCTCCCAAGTCCTCTCTTCTTCCTATCTTTCATATTGCTGTAGAAGTCACCGCCCTCCCAGTCCCCTACACTTCCAGCTGGAGTGTCCAGTTAAACTTACTCCATCTCACCACTCATCCCCATATCCAATCAGTGGTCAATTCTTGTCATTTCTTTATCATCTCCAGGATCAGATACCAAATCCTTTGGCATTCAAAGCTCATTATAACCTGCTCCCTGCTATCTAGTCCAAGCATTGATTAAATTCCTACAACTGCCACATACTATCTTGGGCCCTGTTCATACAAAGACCTCAAGGTCTTATATTCTAATTGGGGAGAATTCTAAGGCTTTTGTACTAACCTTTGATCACAGCTAGAATCAGCTCCCCCTTCATCTCTGCCTTTCAGATCCCTTTGCTTCCTTCAAAACTCTGCTAGTGACAGCTTGTGCAGTGATGCCTTTCCCAGAGCCCCCAGGAATGACAGGTATTCTCCTTCCCCAGTTTATTCTGGGTTGCTTACATACTAATTTGTGTTGGTGTTATTTCCCCCAATAAAATGTAAGTTACTTGAGACCAAGTTGTTTCATCTTATCTCTGCATTTCCAGCTCATGCCCCACTAGCTTAGCTTTCAAGAAGTTGGGGTCTCCTTTATGCCACCATGAGCCTTGAGATAACAACAATTCCTATTTAGATAATGGTTTACTAAGTGCTTTTCTCCCAACAACCTGGAGGTTGGCAGTGCTAATATTATTAGCCCCATTTTACAAGTGAAAGAATCAACCAACTCATAGTTTCAGAGAGCTTGTGACTTGCCCAAAGCCAGCTAGTTAGTCTCAGATCAGGACTGGGAATGCAGTCTAACAGTGGCCAAGGTGTTTGATATTGAAGAAGAGCCAGCTACTCCCTCCCTCCGTTCTCCTGGTTCCCTAAGACTTGTTCTTTCCCAGCTGTATACTACAACCTCTCTATTCTATATAATCAACATTTCTACCTGAGTTTCAAAAATGCTGAGTGCTTGGTTGCTGTAGTATCTAGAAATCTCATTACGGTGCAGAGGATTTTTAATAATAATCACTTGATTGTGTTTTACACGATTGCACATATATAACCTATGTCAAATCGCTTATCATCTTAGGAAGGGGGAGGTGAAGGAGGGAGGGAGAAAATTTGGAACTCCAAAAAATTTTAAAATAAACATTAAAATTTCTCTTTACATGTAATGGGAAAAAATAAAATGCTATTTTTAAAAAGAAAAAACCTAATACATATTCCACTAATAAGATAGGAACATATGGGGACAAATTTTAAGATTGGAGTGGAATGGAACAGCAAAGAGCACTGATTTTTTAGGAAAGAAAATCTGGGTTCCAATCCTTCCTCTGCCATGTACTGACTATGTAACCTCAGGCAAATGCCCTAGTCTCTCAGAGACTCCTTGTTCTCATCTGTAAAATGGAGATGACCCTTGGGGTATCTGCCTCACAAGACTGTGGTTAGGAAAGTGCTTCATAAACTCTGAAGAACTATAGGAATAAGTTTTTCCCATTATCGTTATTGGTAAACCTCATATGACATAGTTATTATCTATGTGAAATATCTTACAGACTCTAGGACAGAAGCATTCATCGTAGGATTTAGAACTGAAGGAGACTTTGTGTAGCCCCTTCACTTTCTCTGAGGAAACTGAAGCCAGATAAAAGAAACAATTTTTTCAAGGTGAGGTAGCTCGTAAGTGATGGTGGTGGTGGTGGTGATAATGGTGATGGTGACACTTATATAGCTCTTGAAGGTTTGCATAACACTTTCCAAATACCTCACTTCATGCTCACAACAACCTTGTTAGGTTGGTGCTATTATTATCCCCATTTTATAGAAGAGGAAACTGAGGGAGACAGAAGTTAAATGACTTGCTCAGAGATGCCCAGCCAAGAAGTTTCTCAAGCAGGACTTAAACTCTCCTGACTGCCTAGTTGTAGCTAAGTCTCCGAGCCTGTGATTTGCTCCCAGATTTCTGTCTCCAAATGTTGTGCACTTTCCCCCACACCACACTAAGCCTTTTCCTGCTGCAGGAGAAAGCGAATGAGCAATTGTGAACACTTCTTCTGCCTTTGGCCCCCTCCCCCTGCTCTAATAGCTTTGCCCCTGAGAGCATGGCGGCCACCTGGCTGAGGAAATGTAGATGGGCGGTAGGAAGAGTCAGTGACACAGAAGACAGGAATGCGGGGGAAGGGAAACAAGGTTCCTGTTTCTGCTGTAGCCTCTCATAAATCCTACCTTGCTCTGTCTTCTCCCCCATTACTCCAAGTCACAGGACCTGATTTTAAACCCTACTTCTGTCATCTAGTACCTATGAACCCTCAGAAAATCACTTAGATTCCTTGGGTCTCATTTTTCTCATCTGTAAAATGAGAGGGTAGGACTAGAGGGTCTTTAAGATCCTAGAGAAACCCCTGGACCTCAGTTGCCTCATCTGTAGAAGAAGGAGGTGGGACTAGATGGTCCCCAAAGCCCCTTCCAGATCTCACTCTATGATCTATGATTCCTTGGAACTCTTGCTCCACAAATAGTCCACTTCTAGCAGCTGTCCCCACTCCTTCCCCTGCTCTGGACCTCTCCACCTTCCCCAGACTCCAGCTGTCTTGAACTCACACTTTACTGCTGTTACTGGAGAAAAGGACCCTACTCCCACTCCTCAGTCCTCCCCAGTCTGTTTGCCCAGGAAAGAAAAGGCCAGTTGACCTTCTCTTTCTTCCCCCCTTCCTCCCTGCCCCTGGCAAAAACAAATAGACAGCCCTTGACCCAGAATTCTGCCACTCATTTCATCTCCCCAAAGTTGGGGGAAAGAGGGAATCAACCTCACTCATTCATTCAATTAATGAATCAATCAATATGAATGAAGTGCCCACTACATGCCAGGCATTGTGCTAAGCACTGAGAATACAAAAAAAGGCAAAAATCAGTCCCTGCCCTCAAGCAGCTCACAATCTAGTCCTTTATGAGGCTGGGTTCCAACTCGGGTTGCACAGGGAACCTGCTGCCTCCTTCTCTCATACACACTCTCAGCATATTTAATAAAAGCACTAAGGTGGGCTTCTAGATCTAAGGCAGAACTTCTTTATCTGGGGTCCCAGCTTTCTAAAAATCTACTCTGGTGACTGTGATTTAATACAATTGGTTTCCTTTGCATTTCTATGTACCTTATATGGTGCATTTAAAAACATGACTCTGAGGAGTTTGTCACCAGATAACTGCCCAAAGATTCCATGACATCTGGAATCTTGCAGTAGCTACTGGAGGGAGAAGGCACTGCCTGCCTCAAGTCTTTCCCCTCTCAGGTCTATTTTCTAATCAGCTGCCAAAGTTAGCTTCCTAAAGGGCAAGTCACCTCCCCTACTCAATAAACTCCATTGGTTCCCTATAGGATCAAATATAAAATCTTCTGCTTGGTATTCAGTCAAACTTACATTTTATAGGAGATGGAACTGAAACCAAAAGAGGTTCATCCACTTTCCAGGGTCATACAGGTTGGAATTAGTGGCAGTGGTTGGGATTTGAACCCAAATCTTCAGTCTCCAAAGCCAACATTCTTTCCACTGCCTCCTTGGTTTTCCACCTTTGCTCCTGTTTTGTATCTTGGCTTGGAAACCATTCTGTCTCAAACTGGCTGAACAGTGATGATCTATGGAATCAGTGAGGTGCTCTGAAGAGAAGAGCCTTACTGTATGGTCCTGATTGCATCTGGGGAGACTGAGTGATGAACTGTTCCACATCACTTCACTTTAATTTAGCCATCCTTCCCTTTACCTTGAGTCCTGGGAGATGAATGTCCTGACTTCATAAGCACCAGGAAGTCATAGTGTGACCTAATTCAGAAGAGGTTTTAAATAACAAGAAATATGTATGTATAAAAGAAATCTCTAGTGGTGTATTCTATCTCTAGATAGAACCCTCTACTTTTCTATCTTTCAATCCTTCCCTCTATCTATACCACCAAACCTGCATCCATTCCTTTATCTATCTCTCCATTGTTCTATCAATTCTCCCATCCCTCTCTCTATTCCTTCTTCCTTTCACTGACACATTTTTCTATACATTCATCCTTTCATCTACCCTCCCTATATTCACCATTCGTCCATTCTTCTATCTATTGTTCCATGTACTCCTTTATCTCCCCTGTTTGCCCCAGTTTCTTCATCTATAAAATGAGTTGGAGGAGAAAAGGGAAAACCACTTGAGGATCTCCGCCAAGAAAACTCCACATGGGGTCATCAAGAATCAGATGTTATTGAACAACAACTGGATTTGCAGTTCTAAAAAAATCTATCCTTCTGTGATTCTAACACTTGTGGTCTAGATAGGTATCATACCACCTACCTGCATGGAAGATGGATGGAGCAGGGGAGGGAAGGAGGGAAAAAGAAAGGGATAGATAAATGTATCAAGGGATGAAAAGAATGGAGGGAGGGAGGGAGAATTAGACTGAAGGATGTATGAAGGAATGGAGGGAAGTCTGTAGGGATGGAAAGGGGCAAGAATGAATGGAGGGAAGGAGGGTCACCCAGCTAGTAAGTGTCTCAGGCTGGATTTGAGCTCATGAAGATGAGTCTTCCTGACTCCAGATCCAACGCTCCATGCACTATGGCACCTCCTAGCTGTCCACATAAAAGGAATTCCCACTATACTATATCGGATGAGTCAATGTACAGACTGCTTGAAGACTTCCAAGCCTATCCCATTTTGGGCTGCTTTTGCTGTTAGGAAATTTCATGGTGGTGGTGATGGTGGTAGTGGTTATTAGAAGCCCAAATTTTCCTCTTTGCAACTTCTGTCCACTGTTTCTGGTTCTGTCCTGTAGGGAAAAGCAGAATAAATCTAATCCTTCCTCAGAATGGCATCTCTTGAAATGTTTGAACAGCTCTGATGTTCTCCCTGACTTTTCTTCTGGCTACACACTCCCAATTGCTTCAGCATGCTCCTCATGTCATGAGCTCGGGAACCTTCCCCAATGCTGGCTGCCCTCCTTCAGACACTCTCCAGTTAATAATATCCTTAAATTCTGCTGCCCAGACAGAACACAAGGCTCCAGGTAAGGTCTGATGCAGGCAGCATGCAGGAAATGCATCACCTCCTGACTCCTGGAAGCTATTAAATAAAGCTATTCACTTACTGCTTCCCAATCCCCCAAGATCTCATTGGTTCCTTTGGCTACCATATCCCACTACTGACTCATAAGGAGCTTGTGCTCCATTAAAACCCCAGATGTTTTTCAGAATAACTGCTCTCTCGGCCTCCCAAGTACAAGACTCTACATTTATCCCCACTGAATTCCATCTTATTGAATCCAGCCCAATACTCTCCCCTGTCAGAATCCTTTAGGATCCTGACTCTGCCCTGCACTATGTCAGCTCTCCCTCTCAACTTGGGGTCATGTGCAGATTTGAGGAGCATGTGATCTATAGCTTTATCCAAATCACTGATAAAAATGATAAACAGCCCAGAGCCAAGAACAGATCTGTGGGGCACTCCACTGGAGACTTCTTGCTATGACATCAAGCCATTAACAGCTGACTACTCTGTGGGCCATCCAACCAGTCTGTATCCATAGGATTTCATTATTGTCTAATAACTGTTTCTCTATCTTCCCTAGAAGAGCATGACAGACTTTATCCAAAGTTTTGCTAAATTTAGGGAAACACTGAAGCTTGTATTCCCCTCATCTACTACCTCTGTAATCCTGTCAGCAAAGAGAAGGAGATTAGGCTGGGCCAACCTATTCTTAAAGAAGCCATCCTGGTTTTTGGTTTTCACTGCTTCCCTTTCTCAGTGTTCACCGACTGTCTCTTTAATGATCCCTTTTAGAATTTCCACAGGATTTGAAGTCATGTTTGCTCCTTTGCAGGGTTTCTTTTCTTCCCTTCTTTGAAAATTAGGACATTTACCCTTCACCAGTATTGTAGTAACTTGGAAGACCTAAATTCTAATCCTGTCTCAGACACTTTGTAGCTGTGTGTCTCTCTCTGGGCAAGTCACTTAGCTTCTGTCTGCCTCAGTTTCCTCATCTTTAAATAGGGATCATAATATCACCTACCTCACAGGGCTACTGTGAGGATCAGCTGAGATAAAACATAGGGCCCATTTGGTTATCTGTAAAGCACTACATAACTGCTAGCTATTGTCATCTCACCGTCCCTCCATTAATAGAGGGAGTATTTCCCATCTCACTGAGTTCGTATTCCCATGTAGTCAGAAAGGTTCTCTGATCAGCCACACCCTGGAAAAATGCAAACAGAGAAGACTAGTCCTGACCAGATAGGATCTCTGTATCTTCCTGATATCATGGGAAAAAGAAAAAAGAAAAAAAAACAATTGAAATCTCAACTAAATTGTTGATATAACTTGAGAAACTCCAGGATAAAGTATATGTATTCCCCCTCATGTCAAGGGGAAGGATTAAATCAATTCCCAGGACTCCTACACAGTAGAAAATGTGCTGATATTTTAAAGGTCCCAAGTTCCACTGTGCAGAAGTTGCTAAGGAAGGTGACCAGAGATGAACCTGGAGTCCACAAAGTTTGCTTCCTAGCCAGATTCAGGGGCTTTCAGATCACTGGTTCAGAGAGCTAGATGGAAGGATCTCAGGGGGTCACTTAGTCCAGCCTCCTAGTTTTATAGAGGAGGAAACTGAGGCCCAGACAAGATCGATGGCTTGCCCAAGGCTGCCTAGGTGGTAAGGGGCAGATGTAGAGCTATGGTGCTTGAGCTAGAAGGAACTTCATCACTCCAGCTAGTTCAACCTCTTCATTTTACAGATGCAGAAACTGAGGCCCAGAGAGGTAATTAACTTGCCCAAGGCTGCCCAGCATAAGTGATAGAGACAGCATTCGAACTGAGATCCATTGCCTCCAAAACCAGTGCCATCGAATCCTGGTTCAGTTTCTTAAGCCCTTAGAAGTGGAGGTGGTGATGTTTCTTCTTTGCCTGGCTGGCTCCCCGAATGACAGGGGCTGAAAGATGCAAGCAGGGATGAGTCTGGCACAGTATGGACTCTGGGAGGAATGATTGGGGCAGCCACCTGTGCTGGAACCAAGACTAGGACAAGATAGAAACAGGGTTGGATACATCTGACTCAGTCTTACAAAAATATTTCTAAATTACTAGAGGGGTCTGTAACAGTGGGGCCTATTCCTTGTCTTTCCTGCCTGTGACTGTGAAACCTGGGTGTAGCTGATTGCTTTGGAGAAATCCCAATGCTCTCCTGGTTCTGAGACTCGCCCTCCTGGAGACCCAAGTAAGGTAGGTGCTTGAGGAATCTGGGGGTTGACCTCAGCAGAGGAAGAGAGGGGAGGGGAGGGCAGCCAGAGCAGGCCAGGCATTGGGGAGAAAAGGGGGAAAGGACTTGAAAAGAATGAACCTCCCACTTCCTGTCCCACATCGGCTCATCTGGAATTTCCATTTGGTTTTAACCTATTCTTAGGCTCTTCTCCATGACAGCCAGCGAGAGATTTAGTAAACAATAAAAATGATTTATGTGGGAATGGACAGTAACTTCCTGGTTAATGATATCTCCAACTCCATCCTCTGAAATCTTTATTAAACAGTTTTATTTAAAAATGGCATTGAGCAGAGCCCATGATTTGGCACCCAGGCTCAGAGCTTGCCCAGACCAGGCTGAGCATGGGGGCAGGCTCTCTCCACCTCCATCAATAGCTCTTTGATTCATGAGCCTCTGGAAAAATTCAGACTATAGCCTGGATACAGCTTAACAGATGTGGGTAAAAAGGTCTCCAGCTGCCATGCCAGAGGTCAAGGTAGCAAAGAATTTATTGACTACAAGACAGCAGCCTTGAATCTACTCCACAAAAACTAGAGGGGAAAATATGTAAATAGATTGTAAGAAGACTGAGCTTGTGCAGTCTGAGAGTGGGCATCAGAAACCTGATCATATGGACTTCTCAGGATTGTAGTATTGATGGAAAGCAAAGTTCCCCTGGTCTGCAAGTGAGAGATCACAACAGTTCAGAGGAGGCTTGGCATGGGGAATTCAGATTCAGGGTCTCCAAGCAAAGGGTGAGGATGGCAGTAGTATGATGGCAGAGAGAGAGAGAGAGACAGAGACAGAGACAGAGACAGAGACAGAGAGACACAGACAGAGACAGACAGAGAGAGAAAGAGACAGAGAGACAGAGACAGAGAGAGAGAAAGAGACAGAGAGAGAGAGAGGGAGAAAGAGACAGAGAGAGAGAGAGGGAGAAAGAGACAGAGAGAGATAGAGAGAGGGAGAGAGACAGAGAGAGGGAGAAAGACAGAGAGAGACTTAAAGAGAAAAGGAAAGGAGAGAAAGGAGAGGAGAGGAGAGAAGAAAGAAGAGATGAGAGGAAAGAGAAGAGAGAGGAGAGGGGAGGGGAAAGGAGAACAGAGGAGAGGAGAGGAGAGACAAGGAGAGATACACACGCAGACATTTGGTTGTTGTTTGTGTTCATCTTCTGTTTTCAAAGAGGACCGATGACATCATGGATGCTGTCTTGACTGGGTGATGCGAGACTGAAACTGTGGTGTTGGGATGCCTTGAGGTTTCCATCTTGCCATCTTGCCTATTCAAACTTCTGAGAATGGGGTGTGGCTGTATCAGACTGGAGTTGAAATCAGTGAAGGGTGGTGAAGGTTTAATCCCCCCACACGCACTTTCATAGCACCTTAAAAAGCTGTCCTACTGTTGAGATAAAATTGTAACGGCATAACTTCTATGTGAATTTTACTTGTCCTTAATTGTGAAGGTATGGGTGAGGAGATGTAATGAAATTAGTCAGTTAATGGCTTGTGGTAAGAGACAGAGAGATAGAGAGACAGAGACAGAAAGCAGATGCACCACCTGGATTGGTGAGGAGGAAGGGAAAAGATTCTCCTCACACAACTTGGGGCTTGATCCATATGAATAAGAGCTTTGTTAGCTGCATTTGTTCATTCATTTTATTAATAAATCATAAGCTCCTTAACATCAGAGACAGATTAGAAGCTCAATAAATAGGGAGATGGTTTTCTCAGAGGCAAGTAGCCTCAAACAATTCATTCCCCTCGTTGTCCCTTCTCTTTACAAGTCTGTCTCGGGGTGGCTGGAATAGAGTAGCTGACTAAGGGAGAATTGCAGCCCGCACCGACCTGAGTTGGGGAAGACTGAGAAAGACAGCACACCTTCGTTCCAAACTGGGGGTAGCGATGGGGGTGGAGAGTAGCTCTTTATACTGCCAGCCTTACTCAACAGTGTTGGTTACCCCAACATAAGGGGATCACAGTAGGTCATGAACTAAATCAAGGGTGGGGAATATGTGGCCTTGAGACTGTAGATCTCCCCGAACTAAATGATTTAATTCTCCTTCCTCTTCATGAGCATTTCCCTCCTTTCCCCAGGGTCCTAAAGTTCCCCGTACTTGTGTTATCTTTTGGTTGATGCTTCTGGATGGGAAAGGACCTTGAGGATGCCGAAGAAGCAACTACCCAACATTAGAATGTATCCTTTTTCTCCAGAGATCCATACAGGCATCCGCCCTTATGACGTTGTCCTATGACTTAGATATTCCCAGGGTAAAATAGGCAACCTCCCAATTCAAGTGAGTTGAGCCCCACTTTCATCCCCGGGGTCCCTTACCAACATCCAGAAATCCCCCAAGAAAGAAATGAGATTGGGCTTGTTAGACAGGCAATCTTCTTTCCCATTAGACACATATTGTCCAAATAATTCATGATAACAGCAGACGGCAAAAATCCAAGTGTTTTGTTTCCCCATTAGAATCTTAAATCCCTAGAGTCCCCTGCCTCTCTTCGAGCTTCAGGGCCATGCACACGATCCTCTTCTCTCTTCTAGAGGCTGTCATTGTTCTCATACTAAAAGACTGGGTCACCAAATTCTCAAACTTTGCGGTGTTGCTCAATCTACCTGGTGACTTTCCACTGTGTTGGAAATGCCCTTCTCTCCTCACAAGGCACAATTTCAAGACCATGGTACCCAGTAACAAGATTCATCTTTCCAGAAATCAGGGATTCAGGAAACTCCACCCCTCAAAACAGAAGGACCCCTAGTCCACAGTCTCTCAGCCAAGAGGTTATGACACTGCCATTCCAATTCTGGGGTCAGGAGCTTCTTTTCTCAAACCATTTTATTAAGAGTACATGCAGATCCCATAGAGCTCTTCCTCTAGCCATTACTGACTCCTAGGGGACCACCGTCCCCATTCCCAGTACCCAAAACTCAGGTTTGCTTTTAGAGTACTTGTCTGGCTTCCTAAAGGGAGAAAAAGGAAAAAGACAGACACCTTAACCAAAGATTTCCTTTACAGGCAGACACAAAGGAGTTGTTCCTCACACAACCATCTCCAAGTGGGCTGAGCAAACAAATTCAACCCCAATCACGGAAGACCTTTTTGCATGAGGTACATTCTCATACATTCCACAGGAAGATACACACTGAAGGACACTGAACTTGGAGTCAAAGGACCTGATGAGTTTCAGTTCCATCTCCATCACTGATTACTTATGTGACCTTGGACAAGACACTTAACCTTCCTTTTCCTCACCTAGAAAATGGAGAGAGCTGGACTGGGTGGCCCCTGCTTTCACTGCCAGCTCAGGGATCCACAAGCTCAGTCACTCATCCCAAAATGGGGTTGGGGTACCTCCCTCTAAGCTCATCAAGCTGATCTGAGAGCTTCCCCCAGTCAACCTCCTAAATCCATAATCCAATATAACAAATATTTATTAAGCCCCTACTATAGACCAGGTACTGGGTTAAGTTCTGGGTCTAGAGAAACAAAAAAATACCAGTCTCTGTTCTTAAGGAGAGAACATTTTAACTAAGGAAATGTAATATATACAGAATACAGAGTCCATAAGAACAGCCTCGTTACATGAGAATAATGAAAGGCAGATGCTGGGAATAAGTGATGTAAAAACAAAAGGTAGCATGAAAATTTTAAAGCAAATAGTAGTAGAAGCAAATATCACAGAAGAACATGGGGCAAAGTCCAGTGAGAAAATTGGAGGAGCTGTGGAGTACTTCTAACTGGACCAATCAAGGACATCTTGGGGGACAAAGATGCAGCTGAACTATGCCATGGAATCAAAGAAGTATCTGAACAGAGAAGGTAAAGAAGGTGACTGGGGAGGGCTCACAAAGGCAAAAAAGAACAGAAGAAAACCAGGGACCAGTTTGGAGCATCCAGTATGTGAAGTGGAATCATGTGGAATAAGGTTTGACAGGGAAGTGGGAGCCCAGTTGCGGAGGGTCTTAAATGCCAGGCTAAGGAATTTATATTTTATCTTATAGGTAATCGGGAGACAACGAATGTATTTGAGGAGAGGAGTGACATGGTCATAAGTATGATGGAGGAAGATTACTTTGGCAGCTATGTAGGTGATGGACAGACCTGAGAAGAGAAAGATTCTAGTCAGGGAGACCACCATGAGACAGATCATATCAAATATTTCCACACAAAGCATTTGATTGGTAGTTAATTGATAACCCTTTTCACTACATCAGAGTGTAGCTTGCGATTTGCTCCCAAATGTGATATGAAGACAATGAAGAAAGGGACAAATTGACCAATAAAAGGTCACACCACTGAATCAGTTCCCTACCATTCCAAATCAGATCATTAAACAGTGTCGAAGAAAATGGATTTAGAAATAAGTGATAGTGTTAATCTCCTCATCTGAGAGTATCCCTCTGCAGTTGTGGAGCTTTTCCCTGAGGTGCCTCAGCTGTGTGTGCCATGCTAATAAATCCCTCTTGGGGATATGGGAAGTGGGAGCAGACAGGGAGCAGTTGTGCCAAGCAGCACATTTACCTCCTGGTCATTTCAGGTGGGGACTTGAAAGAAGTGAGAGGGCCTTTGGCTTGAAGAAGAGGACACTCATGGCAGCCAGGGAGGCTGTCCTCCTTTGGTTGAAGGGCTCTTTCACAGGGAAGAGGGAAGGGTTATTGCAGAATCACAGACTGTATTGCATTGCAAAGGACATTCTAGTCCAACTCATTGAAAAAGGAATCCTTACTCATTCAACCTCTGCTTGAAGACTTCCAAGGTTGGGGAACTCACTACCTCCCCAGTCAATCCATTCCATCTTTGAAGAGCCTTGATTGCTAATGAGACTTTTTTCTGGCCTCAACCTCCAACTTGCCTCATTGCTCCACTGTCTGCTCCTCTGGGACCAAAGAGAAGGAGTCTGGTTTCTTTTCCAACCTACAAGTCTTCCTTTACTTAAGACAGTCATTGTCTCCCTCAAGTCTTTTCTTCATGAGGAAACACTTGCTCCTGTTTCCAATCCAATCTGTCAAGTGTAATTCAGGGCTTGCTTCCTGCCAGGCTCCAGGCAGGTGCTGGGACACAGAGGTGAGACTGAAATGCAGCTCTTATCCTCAGACAGTTTCCATTCTTCTAGGAGAGAAGTATATGAACTATATACTTCTTATACTTTTATATACTTTTTATAGTTTAAACTATAGACTTTTATACCTTATATAAATATATAAACTATGTACTTTTTATACTGTTTATAAGTATATAAATAGATTAGTGTATATATAAGAAAATTTGAGAAGGGTGAGTTCGCATATGGGGAAAGGAGAGGAGGAAGGACTGTAACTATATGAGACCTCATAGGGCAGAACCAAAGAGCAAATGCTGGGAGAAAGATTTCCACCCAGTTCTAGATAAAACAAAAGTCTTTTCAAAGTACGTGCTGTCCCACAGGGAAGGGGCAGGTTTGAGAGGCAGCAGATTTCTCCTCATTGGAGGTCTTTGACCAGAGACTAGCTGACCACTTGTCAGATATATTGTCATGTGGATTATTAGTCAGACATGAATTGGGACATGTTCTAGGGTCTTTCTTATTTCTTCTTGACATTAAGATGCCATTACAGTACATGAGCTATTCAACGGTTTCTTCTTGCCATGTAATTATTTAAGAACAAAGGCAGAGATCATCTAATCTAAGCCTCTCATTTTATGAGGGGAAAACTGTAGCCTAGAAATATTAAGTGACTTGCCACACCAACTAGTGGCAGAGCCAGGAATGTGGCACCAATATGGTGAGCCCCACAGGAGTTAGGGGATATCAGTCTGTCTAAGGAGGGTGAACCAGCCTCTGGAAACAGAGTACATCCAAGCTTCTGTTCCAACCAGCAGTGGAATCAGTCCCAGGAGTGACCTTCCAGTTTGCGTAAGATAGGAAGACAGAATCTTCAAATCAAACAAACACTACATGTGCAAATCATTAACAAAAACCAATTTGATTCTCTTTGTTTTGTCATTTTGCAGCTGATGCTACTAGAACTGCAGCCCAGTAAATGCAGTGTGGTCCAATACTTTACAAAATTGAATGCTTTAGGAACTGACAGTTCAGATACCAGCTAATAACAAAGTGGGGCAAATGGAGCCACTGGCCTGTTTTTAAAGCTTTGGGGTTTATATTGAAAAGAAACTTGCCATTTAAGTGGGCAACTGATGTTCCACTACCTCAAAGGGTTGCTGAGCAGCATCCCATCAGGTGTTCAAAACCCTGAGAAAGGAGTATGAGGTTAAAGCAGGAAGAGAGGGAAGTGGGGGAACAGAAAAAGGATCTAGGACCAGAGGTGTCCTCTCTGGAAGAGAAAACACTGCTGGTTCTCTGGGTTCTTGGCAGACTAAGTAGGAGAAGGGAGGAATCTTAAAAGTAGCCACCATGTTTGGGAATATAGAATTCTATTCTAAAGGGAAACCAGTATTGTCAGTGCAAAGATAAGACACTCATGAACTATAATTTAGTGAAAAGGAAGACCCCAACCTATTTCAAAAGAAAGAACAAGGATTAGAATACTTCAGGAAGTCCTCTCTCAAGAAACCATGCTTCCTAAATTCAGTCAGTCAATCAATAAGCATTTATTAAACACCTACTTTGTGCCAAGCACTGAAGAAGACAGCAAGATATTTGTAGGTGAAAACGTGAGTTATGGTATAGGCTGTGTCTACTAGAAAATCAAGGAACATCTTGGGTGCCCCACAAGTGAGAGGTACAAACTGAAACTCTTGGCATTAGGACAATGCTCTGAGCTCAGAGCTGAACAGGAGGCAGAGAGTGGGCTGGATGGCTGGAGAAACTGCACAGCGTTTTTAATAGCCCCTAGCTTTTCTGGGAAATGAAAGCCCACTTTTTAAAACATCATCAATGTTCCTCCGGAGATGCTCCAGGGATAACTTCAAGTCAGGAATGCTGCAGTCTCCAAAGAAGTGAAGTTTGAGGATCACCCGAAAGTCAGGTGAGCTATTTCTAATGGGGATGGGACAGTCAGACCATGCCAGATCTCAGGACTGGGATTGGTCAGGTTTAGTTTTGTGTTTTGGAGGGGTAGGGAGCAAAGTTCTTGGGGAAGTTGGTCGTTTCTTAAGAAGGTTTCTTTAGATAGTGGTTTACTCACAGGACACAGGAGAATGAATGAGAGAAACGGACAAGAATGAGCCCACCTCAAGTTAAAAGAATCCACACTTTGCTAATGAGAACCTGTTTTTTACTAACCAGCCCTTGCAGTCCCTGCAAAGGATATAACTGCACTGCCTTAAATGTATTAAGCGTCTTTCTCCAAACAGCTCCAAGTACTTTACAAGCATAATGTAATTAATCCTAGCCAAATCCCAGGGGGTGGGGGTGAATCAGGAGGGGAATAAGAAATTGTTCTAATTATTTTGTAGGTGATTCAGTGAGTCAGTGGCAGAAGTAGGCAGCAAACCAGATTTCTCCAGTCTCAGATCTGCTTGCTATACTCCTAAAATTCGGGAAATCAGACTCACGGAATCCTTGAGGTAGAAAACTAAACTATCCAGATCCGGCAAGCAAGCTTATCCCACATCTATGAGACAGACAGACCCAGAGATGGAGAGACAGACACCGAGAGAGAAGACAGAGAGAGACAGAAAGCTTGGAGATGTCTGGCAGCTCATTCTGTCCTTTGTTTAAGAACAACTGTTTGATTCTTCCATTGATGTTTTAATGTTTCTTCACTCGTGCCATAAATTCTTCCATTGTCAAACCCAAATCTTTCTTGCTATAATACCAGAATCACAGCATTGTAGAATCTTAGAGTTAGGGGAACCTCAGAAAACATCTCTGTAGCCCACCCTATGCCCGACTCAGAATTCCTTCTACAGCCTAGGATCAGAGCTTTAGGTTTGGAAGGGACCTCAGACATCATGGAGTCTCATATTCAGATGAGAAAACTGAGATCAAATGAGATGAAATGACTTGGACAAAGTCATTCAGGTCACAAGGCAGGTTTTGAACCTATATCTTAAGGTGGGAAAATTGGACCATGTCAGAAACTATTTGCAGTTCCAGACATTTGGGCTTACTGTATAAAATGAACACCTGCCACCTCCTCCATCCCCAAGACTTTTGGATTGATTGGTCTTTACCTAGAAGCCCATGGCAGCTTGTCTTCTTCCTCTTCTGACTTGTATATACCCCAAGTTCTGACTTCTCAAATCTCACCTTCTATGGGAAGTCTTCTCTAAGCCCTCTTAATTCCACTGCTCTCGGTCTATTATTTTTATTTATCCCGCATATAGCCTGCTTTGTATCTATCTGTTTGCATTTGGTCTTCCTCCATTAGATAAACTCCTTAAGGGCAGGGATTTTTTTGTTTTCCTAGAACTTAGCATAGAGCCTAGCACATAGTAGGAACTTAATAAATGCTTATTGATTGCTATCTCTCTGTCACTATCTCTCCTTTCCTCTCTCCTTCCCTGTCTTCTCTCTCTCTCTTTCCCTCCTCTTTTTCTCTCTCTCACTATTCGTCTTCCTTGTCCCCCCTCTCCCCTCCTGTCTTTCTCACTTTCTTAGTCATTATCAGTCTGTCTCTCCAAGTGGGAAGATGATGACTGCACAGGGCATGCTAAGAAGGACCGAGCGCATGCCAAACGTACCAGGACAAAGCTGTCCCAGTTCTCTCACCACTACCTAGTTTCGCACACTCATGCCAAAGTCATGTTTGATTCTTAAATACCAAACTGACTTTGCCCCTCATTTACCTTTGCTTACCTGTGACCTTGCCTGTTTTTTTCTTCTACATTTCTGCTTGTGGTGTTACCACCCCTCCACAGTCTCTGTGGCATTGGGGCAATTCATATGGAGTTGCTAAGGACATACCTCACCCTATTTTTAGATAGTCTGACTCTCCAGTCAGTTTGGGTTACTTCGAATTCTATTCCTGTCTTTTGAGGCATTCACAACTCAGAGCCTTGGGTTTGGAGACAGAGGACTTGGGACTGAAAGGTCCTGGCCTGAAAAGTGCTGGCCTGAATTCAAGATCTAGATTTGAATTTTGCCTCAGGTAAGTGGTGATTGTGGAATGGTTCACTTCATTCATCTCTCTGTATGCTTCAGAATCCTGGAGGATCCAGCTCCCAGGATGGCTGAGACTCCAAGAAGACTTTAAAAGCAACACAAATATCAGCCAGTATATACTTTGCATCACAATTATTTTAGGTTCTGAAAAGAATGTTTAGGAAGCAAGTATACTGCTAAAAACAAGTGCTGAGGTCAAGAAATTGGTATCATAAGTAATTGGAAAGCAGATTATGAAACATCCATCAACTTCTTTTAGGGCAGATGTAGTAAAACATTTTTCAATGATGTAATTAAAGAAAATAGACATTTGTAGTAAAAAGGTCAGGGGCCCTACTTACAGAAACATTAAACTGCTCTGACCACACACTTGAAACTAATGAACACCAGTTCATTCAAGGAGACTCGGTGACTCAGAAAATTGGTAATGGATTCTAAGTGATTTCTGTTCTAGGTCACCTGTGTGAGTCTCAATAGGATTGGCCTTTAAGAGTCACCAAAAGTAATTTGAGTTTGAAGGCTAGAGTCCAAAAACCATCCCTCTGTAATTACTGAAGCTGGCTGGGATGAAAGGGAAGTGATTGATCAGGGACACTGAGAAATGGACTGAAGTAACTGTGAAATGAATATTCTCTTTCTGCCTAAAAGGTGTCTTTTGGGGTCAGTATAGCAATAATTCTACACTTTGTGGAATATCAAAGATCATCATTTTTAGGATCCATTCATTTCTCCTAAGAAGGAATGGAAAGAGAAGAAGAGGAGGAGGAAGATGAGGGAAAAGGAGTTGGACTGGATGACCTCTTCTGTCCCTCCCCAGCATATAATCCATCTTCTGTGTGTCTCACTTGAACTCACAAAGGTACAGTCAAAGGAAGCATTCGAACCTGCCCTTCCTGATCTCAATCTCCTTCTCACCACTTTCACTGTATGTAGCTAGAGGAGAACTCAGGCAAGGGGAGAAGCTAGAGCAGGCAACAGTCATTAATTAACAGCTATTAAGCACCTACTATGTGCCAGACACAGTGGACAGCAGAAGGCAAGTGGAGGGGCTGTTCTGTGTTTGGTTCTGACAGATGAGGAGATTTGAGGAGAATGGAGACGTGAGGATGATGAGGAGGAGGAGGAGGAGGAAGAGGAGGAGGAGGATGGTGATGGTGATGGTGATGATGGTGGTGATGGTGATGGTGATGGTAATGATGATGATGGTGATGGTGATGGTGATGATGATGATGGTGATGATGAGGTGGAGGAGGAGGATGGTGGTGGTGATGGTGATGGTGATGATGATGGTGATGATGATGATGAGGCAGAGGAGGCGGAGGAGGATGATGATGGTGGTGGTGATGATGATGGTGGTGGTGATGATGATGATGGTGATGGTGATGATGGTGTTGATGGTGATGGTGATGATGATGGTGATGGTGATGGTGATGATGATGGTGATGATGATGATGAGGCAGAGGAGGTGGAGGAGGAGGATGATGGTGGTGGTGATGGTGATGGTGATGGTGATGATGATGGTGATGGTGATGATGATGATGGTGATGATGGTGGTGGTGGTGGTGATGGTGATGATGATGGTGATGGTGATGATGGTGATGATGGTGGTGATGGTGATGATGATGGTGATGGTGATGGTGATGATGATGATGGTGATGGTGATGATGATGATGGTGATGACAATGATGGCAGCTAACATTTGCATAGCACTTACTATACGCCAGGCATTGTACTAAGTACTTTACAATTATTGTCTCATTTGATCCTCACAACCATTCAAGGCAGATGCTGTTATAATCCCCATTTTACAGACAAGGAAATCAAGGCAAATAGAGATTAGCGACTTACCCAGAAGTCACAAAGTTAGTAAATATCAGAGGCTGGATTTGAATTCAAGTGTTCCTGACTCCAAGTCCAGTACACTGTGCTCCTCCCCACCCCCAAAGAAAGCAGCTGTGACTCCTTGAATTAAAAAACTCAACAAGCATTTATTAAGTGCCTACAATATGCCAGGTTCCACTTGTTCAACACCCTTACATGAGTGCTTTCCTGATTCCCCTATTTATGAGTGTCCCCTCCAGTCATTTAACTTTTCAGTGCCCCAGGCAACTCTTGACTCAGTTGCTGAGAAGGTACTGACCTGCATTGATAGATCGAGTTTCCTCACCTGGGAGTGCCCTATACCTATGAAATCACAAGCCCAGACCTTATGCTTATTTAGAAATGTGCCTGTTATTTCTCCAGGCAGAATATAAGCCCCTTGAGAGCAGGGACTCATATTTGTCTTTGATTCCCCTTGCTGGTACAATACCTGTCACACAAGTGCTTAATAAATGCTGATTGCTTGATTGCATTGGCCTGCCCTCAAGGAGCTTATGTTCTACTAAGGGAAGAGGGAAGATTACATTGGATTTAATATGTTTCCTGGACTTCCAAAAAACTGATTTCAAAAAGAACAGAGAAAAAAGATGAGGACCCTGTGAGTGAAGACTTCAGGGGATATGGCATGCAAAGGATGAGGCAATCAAAAAGACAGAATTCTAACTCCATAGTTAGGAATGCTGTCAATGAGGAAATGAGGTGGAGGCATTTGGTACCATGAAGTTACAAACACAGGAGTAGGAAGAGGCATGGGAAGAGTCCAACAAATGCTGTCCATGGTACCCAGGGGCAGCTCAAGAAGAAGTTCAGGAATTCATGGGGAAAAGTTCAACCTTTATGGGAACTTCCTGTATCCCACCTGCTCTCTGTTTGTTTTCCTTTTACCAGATGTGGGTTAAAGCTAATTCACTCCTGTCACTACATTTCCTGCTTTATAGCTTTCAGACCACCTCTAGTCTGGGTCTCCTATTTTTATACCACCTTTTCCTACACTTTGAATATCAAAATACACCTCCATACCTCAATCACCTCCAATCCCTATGACCTGGGACCAAGTTTTGCTTAAACAATTCAAGCATAAGGAACATGCCCTTCTATTTAAATTCTAGGCTTCATCCACAGAATTGCAGAATCTTAGAGGCAAGGTGGGAGTGGGAAATTACCTTAAAAGTCACCCAATACAGCCTGGTCACTTTACAAATGAGGAAACTCAGTCCCAGGGAGAGGTTAAGTGATTGATCTGAAGTAACACAGTAAGGAACAAAACTGAGATTTGAACCCAGATACTGTGACTCTTAATTCAGCACTCCTTCCACAGCACAGCACTAAACTATAAGCTTCTTGAGGGCAGGGCTTGGTTTGTTTGGAGGTTTTTTTGCCTTTCTTTGTGTCCCCAGTGCTTAGCACAGTGCTTGGCACAGAGTAGCTGCTTAATAATTGCTTGTTGACTGACTAGATTGGGGATTCAAAACCTTTCTTTGTGTGTCATAGATCCCACTGGAATGGCAAATTTAAAATAATGTTTTAAAATGCAATAAATAAAATATACAGAATAAAAAAGGAAACCAGTTATACAAAAATAGTTACCAAAATAAGTAAATACACATCGAGTTAAGAAGCCCTACATTAGTTGGAGGCACTGAACCAGGCATCCCCTCTAGGCATGTACAAATCACCTCCAACAGATGGCTAGCCAGTTGCTGTCATATCTCCAGGGAGCCAGATACAAGGCACGACTGGTCAATCTACCACTCCTGGAAGCCAGAAAATAGGGCTGCCAAAACCTTTCCAAGCATGCAAGTCATCCCTCCTATGGGTTTTCAGTTGGAGCTTCTAGCATCAGTGAAGATAGATTCTTATAAGGTTCACAAAAGTCTAGAGCTTTCTCCTAGAGACCTTCTACCAACATTAGATGATGCTGAGAATTCATGGTCTGAGACTTTCCACTTCCACAGGAGGCACAGAGTCTCCTAGAAAGGATCCAGGCTGAAAGCCCCAATGTGATAGCCTGCCTAGACCTAGACCTACAAGACTTCTACACATAGCATCCCTTCAAGTTTCAACCCTGAACATGAAGCAGCTGTCCGGGAGGGCTGGTGTTTGGATGGGATAGGCAGTTGGTCAGCTAACATTAAATGAGCGATTACTATATGCTAAGCACTGGGAATAAAAGACAAAAGGCAGCCCATGCCCTCAAAGAGTTCCCAGTGGGAGAAACAGCACACAAAAAACCAGTTATCCTTCCCACATCACAGGGGTTAGGTGGTGCCCCTGTGACCTAGAGCATCTGCACACAATTTTGGTGGCCTTCCCCTCATACCAGTCTCAATCACTATGGTATTAAAAAATAACGTATGTAGATATAAAATACTACACATATAATTTATGCATTTCTGAGTTTCTAAGCTTTTTCTGTGTCATCTGCTGGCCTTTGTGTGTTGTCCACGGCTTCCACAAAATTCCCCCAAATTCTCATTTAACTTCTTATGCTGACCCACAATATATCAAAACTATGATGGTGAAAGTTGTGATATGGAAAGGATAACTATGAACAAAGTGTATAGAGGACAGATGGGAAATAAACAAGGTGCCAGCACTGAGGGGGATCATGAAAGAGTTTCTGTAGAGGATGAGATTTTAGCTGGGACTTGAAGGAAGATTGGAGGCAGAGATGAGGAGGGAGAGCACTCTAGGCATGAGGAACACCCAGAGGAAATTTCTTGAGTCAGGGTTTGGAGGCAGCTGGGTGGCACAGCAGACAGAGATCCAGGCTTAGAGTCAAGACCTGAATTCAAATGCGACCTCAGGACACTCACAAGCTGTGGGATTCTGGGCCAGTCATTTAACCCTGTTTGCCTCAGTTCCTCATCTGTAAAATGAGCTGGAGAAGAAAATGGTAAACCACTCTAGGATGTTTGCCAAGAACACCTCAAATGGGGTCATAAAGAATCAGAAATAACTGAAAAATGACTGAGTGACAATAAGAGGATCTGGAGCCTTGTTCCTGGAATAGCAAAGAGACTAATATCACTGGATGGAAGAGTTGGGGGTGGGGAGGGGAGAGAAGGTGGAAGGGTTGCAATGGCAGAGATGGAGCCCATGCCCCAAGGATGTCAGTTGATGCCCATCATGGCAAGCAAACAAACCATGCTCCTCTGGGCATTGTGCCTCATTCCTACTTTTGTTTTCCAGGACCCAAGCTCCAACTTGTGCCAAATCTGACCAGACTCTTCACTCCATGTCTCCTGTTGGGTGATGCTCCCAGCTCAGTCCCTAGGGTTTGTTGTCAGCCTCCTGTGGACTGCTGTTGATTCTATGACTTATTCTGCCTGCAGCCTGCCTTGACCCTGAGCTTTCAGTGAGCATCCCCAGACAGTCAAATCTGGTAAAATAGCCATGAGCCTCGACAGATAGTATCAAAAGAGAGTGAGACTGTGCAGGGGAACTCCCCGCTGTACTCCAGTTTTGAAAGGAAGCAGATTAATACTGGAAGCAGGAAATAACACCAGCCACAGTCACCTCAACAACATGTAACATGCTCCTATTCAAGGCTAGGCACTGGGATAAGATACTGAGATTAAAAAAAAAAAGCCTCTGCCTTCAAAGAATTTACTTTTCACTGTGAAAGCTGGGAATGAAGGTGGAACAAAACATGGAAATCAGTGAGTAAAAGACAAGATATTTAGAAGAGTGAGGGAATTCTGAATAGCTCAGTAGTTGGCTCAGTGAATAGAGAAAGGGACTTGGAGAGATTTAATTAAAAGAGATAAACAGGGAAACCATAAAAGGTACCATAGAAAATAAAGCAATGTCAACATTAAACCCATATGTACAAGTTGCTATAGCATCTAAATTTTTAAATAAGTTAAATGAATTACAGGAGCAAATAGCTAGTAATACTATAATAGTAGGGAACTTCAAACCTCCCCTTTCAGAATTAGACAAAATAACCAAAAAATGAATAAATAAGTTTAGGAGGTAAATAGAATCTTAGATAAACTTTCACATCTATCTGGAGAGAACTGAATGAGAATAGAAAGAAATATACCTTTTTTGTGAGCAGGATATAAAAGCTTTATAAAACTGACCATATATTAGGGCATAAAAACTTTTAAAATGGGAGAAAATTTTTATAGGCAGTTTCTCAGATAAAAGTCTGATTCCTCAAATATATAAAGAACTTTGTCAAATTTGTAAGAATGAATCATTCCCCAACTAATAAATGGCAAAAAGGATATGAGCAGTTTTTTGATGGAGAAAATCAAAACTATATATAGACCTACCAAAAAAATTCTCTAAATCATTATTGGTTAGAGAAATGCAAAATAAAACCTCTTTGAGATACTATCTTACACCTATCAGATTGGTTAAAATGGTTAAAATTGGCTAAAATGATAGAAGAGGAAAGTGACAAATTGTTGTGGAGGGGATGTGAAAAAATTGGGACGTGAATTCAATGTTGGTGGAATTGTGAATTGATTCAACCATTTTGGAGAGCAATCTGGAATTATGCCCAAAGAGTTATGAAATTTTTGACCCAGCAATACCACTATTAGGCCTGCTTTGCAAGGTGATTAGGGAAAAGAAAAAAGAACTTAAATGTTCTAAAATATTTCTTGCAGCTCTCTTTGTGGTGGCAAAGAACTGAAAAGTGAGGGAATGGCTAAAGTTGTGTTATATGATTGTGATGAAATACTACTGTGCTAAAAGAAATAGTGAGCAGGTTGATTTCAAAAAAACATGGAAAGACTTGCATGAAGTAATGAAGATTAAATGAGCAGAGCCAACAGAACACTGTATACAGTAACAGCGATATTGTTCTAAGAGCAACTTTGAATGACTGAATTATTCTGAATATTATAAATGCTCAAATCAACTATAAAGGATCTATCAAAAAAGATGACATCCATATCCAGAGAAAGAATTGATAAATAGAAGGATGTACAGTATGGTTTTACACAGGCACACATACATACATAATATTATATCACATATTAATTATATATTATATTAATTAAATTCTTATATATTACATGTGCATGTGTCTGTACACATGTGTATACACACACACTCACATACACATACATACATATTTGTGTCTAATGGTAGCCTTCTCCAGGGCAGGGTGGGGAGAGAACAAAAAGTGCACAGCAAAGAGCAAAAGAAAACAGTAGAAAAAGCAGAGTAGATTTGAAAATGAGGAATGATATTAATTGCATAGTTTTCAACAAAAAGTAAACAACGTAAAATGGAAAGTCATGGTTTTATATTGAATTTTCTTTTTATATTGTGCTGTATAAATGCATAAAAAGTAAAAAGTTTAAAAAGTTCAAAATATATCTTTTCCTCTCCTTATAAGGAAAAAGGCAGCAGAGTGTTTTCCCTAGCCTGATCCCATCTGCCTCCAGGTGTGTGCAGAGCCGACCCCCCTTAAAGGAGTTGGCTCAAGCCTCTGAACTTTAAGATAAAAAATAGTAGAATTGTCTGATGGGAAAAGGCCGTAGCCCAGCTGTGACTTCAGCAGAAGATGGAGGAAACGAGAATCCCCACAACTAGGCGCCCAACATAACCCTAACCCTACCAATGACCACAAGTCATCAAGTCAAGTTTGCAATCATTTATTAATTTTTGTGTCCATTGTTATTCAGTCATTCAATCATGCCTGGCTCTTTGTGACCCCTTTTGGGGGTTTTCTTGGCAAGGATACTCAAGTGGTTTACCATTTTCTTCTCTGGTTTATTCTACAGATAAGGAAACTGAGGCAAACAGACTAAAGTGACTTGCCCAAGGTCACACAGCTAGTGAGTGTCTAAGAGTCAAAGGCTGGATTTGAATTCAGGGTCTATCTGATTTCAGGTCCAGTGCTCTATCCTCTGAGTCATTTAGCCACTTCCACTATGTACCAGGCACTGTACTAAGAGCTGGGATAATTGCAAGGTAAGAAAGACAGTATCTGACTACAAGGAGATCACATTCTAATTGGAGAGATAAGGGGATAGTGAAAGGAGGAGGAAGACAAGGAGAAGGTTTCTATTTTCTAGACTCAGGAACAGATCTAGGAAAGAAATAACTGGCCTAAGCACTTCCTGGAATGGCGTTGCCAAGCAGGAACTATTCAATGGGAGAAGAGGACGAGCTGCAGGGGTGGTAGCATCTCCAAGGTGAGAAGGCCCTGACGATGAAGGTAGGAAACAGTGAAGTATCGCCCAGCAAAGATGATGCAACCCCTGAGAGCAGGCCCAGAGAAAGCGGCATGACCTTGTCATCCATCAGAAGATGTCTGTCACCCTGAAGTTAGAGAGACCAGAATTAAAGGAATACCCCGAATATCTGCCCTGACCACAAGTATCTCCTGTGTGTGTGTTCATGTGCACGTGTATGTGTGCACATGTGTGCATGTATGTGTGTACATGTGTGTGCATATGTGTGTGCATGTATGTGTGTGCGTGTGTGTGCATGCCTCGCCATGCACCCCGAGGTAACCATCACTCCCTCCACATGCTCTTTCCACACACATTCTTCAGGTATGTCCATTCTTCCCATGAAAAATGTTTGGGTCTTGGCGAGGGCATGTGCCATGTTTATGGAAGAAAGTTTCTCTGTATTTTTTTAAGTATGCTATTACATTAAGTGCATTTGCTCCAAACTCCTCACCTCTTCTCTCTAAGAAGTCAAAGGAAACATGACTGCACGGACACATTGTTATGTCGTTGTAGTTGGAAGTAGACACGGACCAGCGGGCCTGGGAGAGCTCCTGTGGGGCCTACACACTGAAGGGAGGGGGCACCTCAGGTTTGTCTGCAGGAATCAGGGACGGAGGTGATTCCACTGGGGAGGAGCACAGAGAACATGAGGGATGTATGGAATAAGGACTTGAAAGTCAGGTTTTTAATGAACTCATTGGATCGGATAGAAAAGAGGAGTTTCAGACAAGCTTAAATGCTGAATGGATACATTTTTGTTTTATCTGACAGGTATCAGGGAGCCACTGTTTATTTCAGCTGAGGAGTGACAGGGTCATCTCTGCTCCTTGGGAAGACTGTTTTGACAGAAGCATGTAGGACAGACTGCAGGGGGAGAATGGAAGCAAGGAGGCTCTTCTTATGAGAGGGGGAGACAGAAAGAGACAGAAACAGAGAGAGACAGAGAATGAAAGAGGCAGAAAGGCGAGAGAGAGAGACAGACAGAGACAGAGAGAGGCAGAGAGACAGAGAGAGAGAGAGGCACAGAGAGAGAGACAGAAAGAGAGAGAGAGAGAGAGAGATACATAGAGAGAGAGAAAGAGAGAGAGAGAGACAGAAAGATACTGAGAGACAGACAGACAGGGGTGGGGGGGAAAGATAATGAATGATGCAAACCTGAACTCCTACAGAGTGTAGGTGATGTGACTGGACAGAAGAGAATGGATATGAGTGGGGCTATCAAAACAGAATGGACACCACGTGGTGGCTGACTGCCTGTGGCAGGAAAGGAAGAAGAAAGAGATGGGGACCAATCCAAGGCCATGAAACTGAGTGGCTGAAAGGATAGTGATTATCTCAACAGGAAGCAGGGAATTGGAGAGTAATTATCTGGAATTTGTGAAAGTTCTCACTGTGTTGCTAAAAAAACAAAAAACAGCCAACATGGCTTTTTTTACACCACATCTGATGCAAGGACCAGGGCATCCTTCTGTTGAGAGGTGGTTGGGTAGAGTGGGGAGAATGCTGTTAGAAGTCAGCGGGACCTGAATTCAAATCTCCCCTGGAACACTTGCCACCTGTGTGGCTCTGGATAAATCACGTTCTTTGCCTCTCAAAGTTTCAAATTCCTCATCTGTAAAATTAGGGGTTTGACCTTTATGGCCTCTAAGGTCCCTGGGATCACTGTTTAGGGAAAATGGAGAATCAGCCAGTGAACACTGAGCTATGGAATTACACATACAAGCAAAATCCCCCAAAAGACAGTTCCGGTCCTGGAGTTTACATTCTAATGAGCAAAGACAGTATGGGAAAGAGAGCTGAAAAGTGGAGAGAGGAGGGATTGGAAGAGGGGGAAGGTGTATGACAGAGAAAGGAGTCCAGAGAGTCAGAAGGGGAAACTAGAGAGGAATATGAGAGCAAATGCTTCTCTTAAAATGGATGTTTTTGGGGGAATCATCAGATAGCAGATGGGGTTATAGAGTGCAGAGAAAGCTGCTGTGGCCTCACAGAGAAACATGTCCAGCAGGACAGAAGAGGATCCCAGAGAGGAACCAGCTGAGCCCCCAAGCATTGATTCATTGTTAATCAGGTGCCAGGCACCGTTGGAGGACAGAGAGGTGATGTCTGATGAATGACTCCCAGCCTAGGAGGAAGTCCTTAGTAGAAGACCAAGACACTCAGTGGTGATCCATGTTTTTTCAGTGGCTTTAAGGATATTCATCAAATGAATGGGTGCCAGGAAGCAGACAGGAAAAGCTAAACCTGCAGTGCCACATGAAGATCCACCATCAGTCTCAGCAGCTTGTTACACGGAGCCAGACCAAGAAGATGAAATTAAATGGGGATAAATGTAAAGCTCTGCCATCAGTTAAAAAAATCAATTTCATGAGCACAAGGAGGAAACTTCTCTGTGAAAACGTCTGAGCATTTTCACTGAGCCAGCAGGGTGATGCAGCTGCAGAAAACCAGGGACACCAATGGCTGGATGCAATCGGTGGCTATATCTAGGCCTTGGGAAACAGTCACCCCACTGTGCTTGGCCTTGACGAAGTTGTATCCAGAGGTTTGTGTTACATCCAGAGGTTTATGTTACACCGTGGGCCCCATGTGTTAAGGAAAAATATCGACAAAGCAGAATGTCTCCAGAGGAAAGCAACCAGCATGAAGAAGGGCCCAGGGACCTCAGCTCCTTTGCTGGTAGAGGCAGAAGTGAGAGATAGACAAGGGATAGTCTTGCAATACCACACAGTCGTCAGATCTCCGAGCTGGAAGGTCCTCGGTGACCACAAAATTGGGCTCATACCTGAACATCAATCCTCCCTGTAATGCACCAAACTAGTGGCCATCCACCTGAAGACTTGGGGGAGGAGGAACCCACTGCCTCAGAAAGCAACTCAGTACCCTGGAGGGCAGCTCTGGGAGTGAGGAATCTCTTCCTTATGTTGTAATAAAATCTGCCTCTTTGCTCTTGCCACCCAACACTCCAAAATCTGCCCTCTAGGATCAAGGCTAAGCCCCTCATTCTACAGGAGAGTCCTCCAGCCTGCACGAACTAAGATGATCCACCCCCCATGACATCCCCCTATGTCCACTTAGAGCAATCATTGTCTTCTTTCAAGGCCTAAGGACATGGAAGCAGACATTCTGTCCCCAAACTAGAGTCAGCACCAATGGGTAGAAATTGCAAGGAGACTCATTTGCAACTACCTCTATTACATACATATATGTATATGTAAACATTTCAGCTATACATAATTATTGTATTATGTATACGTATAAAATATAAATTGACGCTATATTTCAACATAAAATATCCCTATACATATATCTGCCTATAAATCACAGGAAAGGAGGTTGACATCCAGAAACATTAAAGGTCCCTTGCATCTCTAAGGGTCTTTAACTCTCGATCCAAAATCCAGGAGGTAGCCTGGGGCCCGAGGATCATGAGTCCAGCAAAGAGTTTGGGCACCAAGAGTCAGAAGGGAGGCATTCTCCTATGACTTGATGAAGCTGGGCTGGCTCTTAAGGGTCTCTCTTTCTCTTTCTGTTTGTTCACTAACCACACTTTTAATAATGCAAGCTAGAATTTTGCCAGGAATAGAAGTCTAACTCAATTTATTTTCTCTTTATTGAAAAATGAGACATTTGCCTGGCTTCCATCCGATGGCAATTCTCCCGATTCCCATGATTTTCCCAAGAACACTGACAGTAACTGAGCAACATCTACCAGTTATTTCAGTGCCCAGGAATGGCATCCATTGATATGACTTGAACTCACTGTGGACAGGAAAGGGCCCTCTCACCTTTACCTCACTTATTTCAGTTTTCACCTACAAGTTAATGCTTCTCAGGACCAACAGAAATGGAACAAGAGATGAATACTTCTACATTCTCTCCATTATCCCCCAATCACCTTGAACCAATAATCATATGCTTTTCATCACTTATTCAATGAACAATCACCTGCTATGTGCCTGGCACTCAACTAAGCACTGGGGCCATTGCTGGCAGGGAAGCTGTGCCTTGAGAAGTCAACCAAGCTCATCCATGGACAAGTCTCAGGACTGGATCCTTCAGACTGCTTCCACCTGCTAGACCAAGGCAAACAGCAGATCAGCACAGACCTACATAAACAGCTGGGCTGGGCTGGGCTGGGCTGGTGTTATCTCATTACAAGGGGAACTAGAAGCTATAAACTGACTCTTCCAAGATCACAGTGGGTCTTCATAAAGAGCGCAAAGGGTGAGTGAGCCAGGTCTCCATCTTGTGAGGCTGGTACTCTGCCCACTGCCCTTCTCTCAGAGCCTTGGTTTTCTAGGTTTTCCACCAAGCAGTTCTCACAGGGCCTAAGCTGGCTTTGAAAACCCTTGGATGACAAGAAGCTAAAGAAACAAGGTCATAAAATGGAGAGCCATCTCAATGACAACTGAGCATTCAGAGCAAGGCTTCAGATAATTCCAAACCTGGCTGGAGCTCAACATGCAAGGAGGTGGAGATTCCTAAAGCTTACTGGAGCGAGCACCTCTCCCTGCTTGCTTAATAGGATCACCTTCTATGTTCCTAGAGATGAGAGAAGGAAGGAAGGAAAGAAAGAAGAAAGGAAAGAAGGAAGGGAGAGATGGAAGGAGGGAGGGAGAAAGGAAGGAGGGAGGGAAGGGAGGAAAGAATGGAGGATGGGAAGAAGGAGGAAGAGGGAAAGGAGGGAGCACAAAGTAGGAATGAAGAAAGGGAGGAGGGAGGGGTAAAGAAGGAAAGAGAGAGGGAAGGAGAGAGGAAGGAAGGAAGGAAGGAAGGAAGGAAGGAAGGAAGGAAGGGAAGGAGGGAGGGAGACAAACGGAGAGAGGGAGGGGGAAGAAGGAAGGAGAGAGGGAAAGAAGAAAGGAAGGAAGAAAGGAAGGAAGAATAAAAGAGAGAGAGAGAAGGAGAGAGAGGGAGGGAGGGAGAGAGGGAGGGAGGGAAGAAAGAACATTTTGGAGCTCTGTCTCCTGCTGCAGGACTAACAGAAGAGCTGACTGGGCTTCTCCATTCTTTCTCTACCCCCTGCCCAAGAAGGAAAATATTTTCCAGAATAAACTAATCTCACTCAGACATTCCTATTTCTTTAATACACCAAAGACAACTCAGGCTCTCCAATGAATTTTGCCAGCATCCACATGGGCTTTGGCGGGCTGGGGCTTTCTGTGTCCTGAAGCCGCTGGTGCCCACAGACCTCTGCTTCCAGCCTGGGTCAGGCCCCTATTCCATCCTGCAGCAATCCCAGGGCATTATTACCAAGGATGAGGTTATAAAAACAGGATATTTGATTTTAAGCTTACTTTTCTACTTATTGTACAGCAAATTCCTCTGGCTCATATCAGACAAGAACAAAAAGACTATTTGTGGTAAGAATAGAAGTGTGTGTGTGTGTGGGCTTATATAAAATGAACCAGGGTTTCTGCATTCGGAAGCCATATCTAAATCTCACTGATATCACCTGTCAATGTGTACACCCCATCCCTTAGGGAAATCAAGGGCTTCCTAGAACATCTATCACAAATGCTGGTTTAAGGCTGATGGAGATTGCTGCCAGTCTGAGAAACCCGGAATGACCCACCAGTGAAAAATATACAACTTGTGTTCCCATGTCTTTAAACACATGTGTGATTCTGGGCAAGTCATTTCACCCTATTGGCCTCTGTAAAAGAAACTGCAGAAGGAAATGGCAAACCACTCCAGTATATTTGCCAAACAAATCCAAAATGGGTCATGAAGAGTCAGACATGACTAAGAATGACTGAATAACAACAGGCATTTTGGTATGGGAGGCTTTGGGGTGAAGGGAGTAGAGTTCCCAAGGCCAAGGAGACCTGGTGTTGTCTTGAGTATGTGCTGGCTGCGTGACCCTCGGGCCACTTTCTAAGACAATAAAGTATGAAGGCATGATGGGAATGCCTTGGTGGAGGAAGTTTCTACCCTCAGAGCTCTCCTTACTATTGAAATCACAGGTCCAAACCAAAAAGTCCCTGCTGCAGGGTGCTAAGGCATTTTCTTATGGCAAAATCACACTCTCAGTGACTTGAAAAGAATGATCTGGGAAGATTTTTTTTTTTTTTTGCTGCTGCTGCTGCTGCTGTTGTTTAACAGCTTTCTGATGGTACACTGAGCATCATGGAGATCTTAGGACTTCTGCTGTCTGGAGCTGTGGGGCAGGGAGAGGTAGAGGGGCATGAGGGAAACTGAGGACAGGCTAAGTCTGCAGCGGCAGTCATTGGTTTAGATCCCCAAGGTGCCTCACCCCTTTGGGAGATCAATCCTGGCCCAAGGCAATATTAATCAGGACACATTCTTGTATCATCAGTTAGAATCATAGAAACATGGTTTTTTGAACTGGAAAGCATCTCAGAAACCCTCTAGTCCAGGAGTGGGGAACCTACAGCCTTGAGGCCACATGTGGCCTTCTAGGTCCTCGGGTGCAACCTTAGACTGAGTTCAAGTTTTACAGAACAAATCCTTTTATTAAGGGGATTTGTTCTGTGAAATTTGGATTCAGTCAAAGGGCTGCACTTGAAGACCTAGAGGGCCACATGTGGCCAGTCCAACCTTCCTACTTTATAAATGAGGGAAACGAGCAAGTCACAGAATCAGTTCTCAAAACCCCATCCCATTTAGAAATGCATTTAATGGAGGGTGTGGGGGAGGAAAAGAAATACCTTCATAATATGGAATGCATAGGGCAAAGGATGCACACAGTCAGGTCTCTAAAGAGAAAATGAGGCTGCAGGTCAAACTGAATGACCTTGTGCAAGTAAAGTAGCCCAGCTTCATTAATCCCCCCTCCCAGCTGACTGTTGGGGAGGCTCCAAAGCCCCCTGAAGCTGGGCTTCAGAGAGTAACCTCCAAATGGACCCCAAATAACAATTCAAAACATAGCAAATACTGCTTCTCACCCCCACTTCCACCCCTCCTGTCTGGGCTCAGGTCCAGCCTGTCAAGCTGCTTGGGCAGCAAATGAAGCTAAAAATCAAAGGAGGCTCATGAGTCAGACTATACTCCTAAAGGAAGGTTAGTGTGCATGTGGGGGCTCTGTGTGTGTGTGATAGAGACAGACAGACAGAGACAGAGACAGACAGAGAGAACAAATGGTCTGTATAAGTGATGAAAAAAGAATATAGACTGAAGCCCAGTGACTGATTGGCTCCATCTGGACTCTGACATCACCTTTGGGAAGGAAATACTGAGGATGTCTATCACCCCTTTGTGTTTATAAAATTTGACTGAGGCTTGGGCGATTATCGATTACCTGGGAGATGCTCCAAGTGATTCAGGGACTGCCCCAGCCAGCCAGCTCCCGAATCCCCTTCAGACTCAGGAGCCTCAGTCTACAAGAGCTTGGTACTCAGAGGGCCCGCCCTTGAATCCACAGCCTCCGCAGGGTCTCTGGTCTCCATGCCTCGTTACCCTCCCAGCCCTGGCCAGCGCCAGCCAGACTGCAACAGTGCCCGCCCGCGCAGCGCCGCAGTCCAACCGAGCCCTGGCAGGTTCACGCCTGAATCTCGGGCTGGTGCAGACGTCCTTCTGAGGGCCCACAATGAAAGCATCCGCTCCCGATCCTCCCCAAAGTCCTTTCTGGAAGCCTTCACTAGCTTTCCTTTCACGGCCTGCTGTGGAGAAGTGACAGGTCCCACTCCCTCTGCTTTTCTGCTTCTCCGTGCAAACGTGTAATTGCTGTCTCCGGTATATCCTCAGTGCTCAAAGCCTGCAAAGATGAAAATAAACTTCCCCCTCCTCTGGCTTCGTGGCAGATGCTCCACGTTTTGTGGTCCCTCTGCCCCTGCCAATCTGAAAATCAGAACCAGTTTCGTTGGGTAATGGGGTACTGGGAACATAACTCCCCCCTCTTCACATACACACACCATAAGTTATTAGGAAGCTGATAGTCTGAGGTAAGAAAAAGCCTGCCTCACCATGTGGAAGGGAAAGGAATCCAGGGGTGATGGTCACACACAGGTCCCACGTTTTATCTTTTTGAGGAATAGTAGTTTTGAGCCAGTTTTCTTATTTTTTGTTTTTGTTTCTTTGCAAGCATAGGATGAGAGGTTGAGAAATACAAAGGAACTCAGAGGTCAGCTAATCCAACCCTTTTCCTTTTACAGATGAGGAAACTGAGGCCTAGAGATTGACAGGCCAAGGTCTGCTATTGAACTCCCTGGGTAGATCAGTACCTAGAGGTTGTCAGTAGCCAGGTCAGAATTTGAACCTGGAGCCTATGATCCTGACACCCAATACTCTCCCCTCACATCATTACTGCCCCCTTTTGTCTAAGAGCAACCTCATCTCTCACCTATTTACTTAATAAGTGCTTTTTGATGGTGAGGAAGATGACAGGATTGTAGAGGTGAAATATAAGAGAACCAGTAGGTCATCTGGTCCATCCCCCTCCTTTTATAGATAAGGAAACACAAGCCTGGAGTGTGCTAGTAAACGTTTAACAAGCAACCTTCTGAAGAGGAAAAAAGTTGAGCTTAATCCGCATCATTAACATTTTCTTTCTTAATTTCTCAAGTCAGCAAAACAATAAATCAAGCCCTTGCTGATGTCTGAGGTATCAATGCTCACAATGAACATTTAACTGTCCTCTCAGGAGCCTGTTAGACCTAGCTCCAGCGCAAGTGACTTGTCCAAGTTGACACAAGTAGTAAATGGAAGAAGCAGAATTTGAACTCACATCCTGTCTCCAAATCCAGCCCTTTCTCCCCTAGGGCACGTCATCATCCTGCACAGGATGAGGTTGTTTGGTTGTTTGGTGTTTGGTTGATTTGCCAGATCTTTGGTTTCACGGGGAGTTTCATGGCTCCCTCTGCCAGTGCTGACTGGCTTCTTCTCATACAGTCTTAGAGAGTTCTATGACTTGACCAGGGTCACCCAGCCTATCTGGTTAGGAGCAGGAATTGAACCTGGGTCCTCTTTACTCTGAGGCCAGCTCTCTCACCATTTTGCCGTGCTGCCCCAGAAAAGGCCAGAAGTGAAGGATGGCAGTGTCTCTGTCTTGTTTCCCTAGTCCCAGCCGAGAGGCTGATTCAGAGCAGACACTTGGGTATTGGAGGCTGACAGCTGAAAGTGAACCTTGTGTTCTCCTACAATAGAGGGAGAGAGAGAGAGAGAGAGAGAGAGAGAGAGAGAGAGAGAGAGAGAGAGAGAGAGAGAGAGAGAGAGAGACAGACAGACAGACAGACAGACAGACAGACAGAGACAGAGAGAGAGAGACAGAGAGAGAGACAGAGAGAGAGGGAGAGAGAAGAGAGAAAAGGAGAGGAGAAGAAAGAAGAGAGGAAAGGAGAGGAGAGGAGAGGAGAGAAAAGACAGAGAAAGAGAAACAGGAACAGAGACTGGAGCCAGTGATATGGATCAAGGGAAGGCAGGAAATCTCTCTGGAGCTGGATGCACTTGGGGCCAGTTTGTCCATTCTAAGGGGCACCAGAGCCTAGGTCAGAGACTAGGTCAGAGCCTCTCTGAAGTTTTTCCCAGGTGTCAGTGCCTCACTATTTGCCTCAGAAGGGGTCCTGTGAACAGAGTTTTCCACAATAAGAGATAATCCAGGGAGATAAATGAATGGCCAGAGCATGGGGAATGTGTGTCAGATGGCCTGAAGTCACTGCCTTTCCTGCATGACCTCGTTGCCCCCAGGGGTGATGAGCACCTGGGAAAACATTTCACACTCTGCAACCTCCCAGACCATGCTTAAATTTCCAACATCTATGCCCGGTGGGTAAGCAGAGGAATAAACAATCCCGAGTGCATTGAAGAGCTTAGTGTTTTCTTCCTCTCTGCATTGTACCATACAGCAGTTTTTGCTGGAGGCCTCTGGTGCAGGTGGCTGGCCACGTGCCCCTTCAGGGAACACTACTTGGAAAGCCACCTGGCTTCCAGCCACGTCCCAAGCTCTTCTCTTGCTAATGTTCCCTGCCTTAAATCAAATTGTGCTTAGTACTTTTAAAATGTCAATCTCCAACTGCTCTCCTTGTACCTGTCTTCTGCTGCTCTCAGTTAGCATGCCTAAAAGCATCATGGGCCTGTCCGCCATCTTGGAGAGCATATGGAACGAGGCATAAACAACCTGCACACAGTGTCTGGGACAGGCTGTTTAGTCCCAGTTAAAAGGGGATGTCGCTGCTGTGGGCTCCATTCTTGCAGCTAGTTGGTCTGCTAAGCGCTACACAGCCGTCTGTCTCTCGCTAGAAATGTTGCTCATGCTCTTAGGCAACTGTAGTTAGTCACTCAATAGATAGTTACTAAGCACCTACTAAGTGTCAGGCATTATGCTAAGCAATTGGAATAAAAGGAGTGGCAAGAGACAGTCCCTGCCCTCAAGGAGCTCACAATCTCATGGGGGAGACAACATGCAAAGAACCGTGTACAAACAAGACATCTACAGCAGAAACTGGATGTCTTGTCAGAGGGAAGATTTAGAGTTAACGTGGATCGGTAGGATTTCAGCTGGGACTGGAGAGAAGCCAGGGAGGCCAGAAAATGGATGTGAATTCCAGGAGATGAATTCTTTCCAGGAGGGAGAGAGTCCCAGGCAAGAGGACCAAGCCAGGGGGCTGGGCTTATTGTGAAAAGGAGGAAAAGGACAGGGATGAATGGAGAAAGAATCCCGATGGAAACGGAGGGAGTGGAAGATTAAGCACAATGATGGCATTTATTTATTTAAATGACATGGTGGCTGACATTTATACAGAGCTTTAAAGTTTGCAAGGAAGCTTTGCCAAAAGGACATTTCCTGTGCTGTCAGACTTAGGATTATAGTATCACAGATTTAGCACTGAAAGGGCCTTTGGGCTCCATCATTCTCAACACCCTTGCTTTGTACGTAAGGAAACCGAGGTAAGAGTCTTCCTTCAGGTCAATTTGTTAGTAAATATCTGATGTGAGATTTGAACCCAGCTTTCCCTCACTCCAAGCCCAGAGCCCTCTCTATTATAGCTCACAACAATACTGTGAGGTGCCCCCATTTTACAGAGGAGGAAACTGAGGTTAATCAGGGAAGTGATTTGCTCAGCTAGTAAGTGACGTAGCTGAGGTCTGACCCTGGGTCTTTTTTACTCCAAATCTAGAATTCTACCTCTGATGCCATTTAGCTTCTCATGGAAATAGAAATAGTTGAAAAGTAAGTTGAGCTGTTTTTATTACTGTTCACTGTTGTTTATAATAAATCATTTAATTTTTAAAAATTATATACAGAGATAGAAAGAAGACAGGTGCCTACCCTGACTGTGACCCACTGCGCAATGTGGAATAGCACACTGTGATCGAGGCTTGATCCTTTGCTTTGCATGTGTAAGGGTGGAGTCAAAATCCACACACACACACACACACACACACACACACACATAGACGTTAGTGGTACCAGGTATGAATAAAGCCTGGACACCTCTCTAGGTGCAATAGGAAGTGTTCAGATTGGCTGAGGGACTGGGTCATGCCTTCTTCAGCCTGTGCAAAGCCACTGAGCTGGCTAGAATTGGGGATTTCAGTGAGTAAGCAGCCAGGAGAGAGAATCACAGCCAAATCCCTGGGGCAGAGCAGCTGGTCACTTTGGTCACTGGAGGACCTTGAAGGGGCTGAAGGACTTGAAGGACTGGACTTCTCATCTTCCCATTAGTGGTGGAGCGATGACCCTGAAACAGCTGATTTACACTGAAAGCCATGTAAGGATTGCACACGGGGTCAAAGTTCTGTAAGGAATCCAGAAAAACTCCAGTGTGCTTATGGAGAAAATCTTCAAAGCTCCAGCAAAAGGACATCCCCCCACCTTCCCCTGGGAAGTGTGTGTGTGTGTGTGTGTGTGTGTGTGTGTGTGTGTGTGTGTGTGTGTGTATGTGTGTGTGTGTGAGAGAAAGAGAGAGAGAGAGAGAGAGAGAGAGAGAGAGAGAGAGAGAGAGACAGAGACAGAGACAGAGACAGAGACAGAAACAGAGACAGAGAGACAGAGAGATCTTTGCTACGTAAGCTCTCCCCTGGACTCTATGTGCTTGTGAGAGAATGTCACAGACACTTATTTTTTACTGACTCTTCTTGCTGTATGACCTTAGGAAATATCTCTTACTAAAAACTAAGTCTGGCTAATGAATTGATTCAAATGACTATCATGGCAGAAAGCACGCTGGTCAGGACTCACGAACTTTAGCATTAGAAAATCCACTCCACCCCTTCATGGCTACCCCTAGAGTCTTGAGGGGCTATGGTCCTCACTGCACTCTGGGAACCTGAGTCTTCAGTGAGTGTAGGAGGTGGGACAGTAGTTCTGGAGTCTTCACAGTGCTGCACATATTTAGAAACTTCATTGTAACATTTCATCCAGGACCAATCAGCAGCTGGGAAAACCAATTCACACTAACCAAATATACAAGAGGCTAACTGATATGTGTACACAGGTGGGCACTGGAGTCAGGAAGACTCATCTTCTTGAGTTCAAATCTGACTTAGACACTTCCTAGCTGTGTAACCCTGGGCAAGTCATCTAACTCTGTTTGCCTCAATTTCCCCATTGTAAAATGAGCTGGAGAAGGAAATGGCCAACCACTCCAGTATCTCTGCCAAGAAAACCCCAAATAGAGTCATGAAGAGTTGGACATGGCTGAAGGACAACAGAATATAAACTCCTTCAGGATAGATTTGTCAGGTTTCTGTCTTTGTATCTCCTATAGCTATCCCAGGGCTTGCCACAAAGCATATGCTGACTATTAAATCCAATTGCCAACCAGCTCATTTCCAGTGGGCAGCCATGCTTTGAGGGATGGGGATATCTGTAGCTGACATTCTAGGCACCCCTTCCTGGTACCTCCACTGCAAAAGTGGATGAAGAACCATAAAACTGCTTGATGAATACATGAAATCAGAGCAATGGGAGTTGCATAATTTTGAGAGATATTTCATCCAAATTGTAATAGAGCCTGGACAATTATTCTTTTTCTGCCATAGGAAAAAAAATGAGCCCATTTACCTAATTAAAAAAAAATGCGAACAGATGGCCCAATGAAGGATATGTGTGTTGTATATATGTGTACACACACACACACACACACACACACACACACACACACACACACACACATTTTTAGGACAAAGTTATTTAAAAACAGTTTTTAGCCAGGAACTGGGAGAACCATTTCTTTGCTTCAGTTTCCTCATCTGTAAAATAAACTGGACTAAAGTGCTGTCAAAGGTTCCCTCCAGGTCTCCAATGATGGTTTTATAATCCTAAAGCTCCTCTGGGCAGCTCGAGAGATTAGATTTCTATCGCTAGAGAGGTCAAGTTCCCAGCAACACCCCCCCCTCCAGATTTAGCTCAGCTCTGCCTTGTACAGTGCTAAGATTTCATCCTCATTATTTCCTAGTCTCTTTTGTTTGTATTTGTCATTCATGTGTTTCTTTCCATGAGTTACATTTAGTCTTTCCCTGATGGAATTTTGGGAGATATCCTAATTTTTTAATGAGGTTTTTGGGAACATTGTCATCTGGTGGGGGGAGGGTAGTGGTGATGGGGGAAGACATATACTTTGATCCCAGATGGAGCAGCCTTATTGGAGACTGTGGATTGGGGAGGAGGATAGGGAGGAGGATGGGGAAGATGGGGAGGACGACTCCTTCTCTGCATCCACACACTGTACAGCTAAGCTGAGGGCACTGTTGCTGTTGAGTCAGCCGGATCAGATCTAGGCTACTACTTCTGAGGCTGCAGAACCCTTTGGCTATCAAGGGTGGGACGAATGGGTGGGGGCTAAGGGGGACAGACCAATTTCCATCCATTCACTGAAAGGCATACCCCAAAACTCAGAGCATGAATGAGCTAAAATGGCCTGAAGTAAAGGTCCCACCATATCTGTGGTTGGTATGGTAGAACTCAGAGGCTTAAGTAATCAGTGAAGACGACAGCAGGTCTGTGTTCATGGAAAAGAGTACACTAATAAGTCCAAACTACAATCCTGCTATCACCAGCCTAATTAGCCTGACACTTAATTAGCAGCCAGACAAGGTGGAGGGGAGGGAGATGTCAAAGGGCTTCCAGAAGTGTCTTCTGGAGTAAATGGTCCAAAAGCCATTGGTCAGCACTTCACAGACAGGGCCTAAGAGACAAGTGGGCACTGAAAAACTCAGCTTTTGAAAACTGCAAGCAGGATCATGGGACTCAATTTTGTTGCTATGTATCCTCCTGCACTGTTTCCTGGGACCCAGCCCAGTCAAAACTACCTGGGTTCCCTGGCACTGACCAAAGCCTTCCCATGGAAAGAGTAGGGGGAGGGGATTGGCTGGGTGGGGCTGGAGCATTCCAGTGTTGGCTGTAAAATCAAGCTAAAAAGTCATTTCTAGGACTATGGGTTTTCATGTTAGAGACCTTAAGGCAACTAATCTTTTGTAGAAGGATAAGTTTGTAGAAGATAAGTTTAGAGTGGGAAGAGAGGCCGTCATGTCCAATTCCCTCTCCTTGCAGATGGGAAACTGAGACCCAGAGAGTTTAAGTGACTCATGGTATCATCGACTGATTGATAATTCAAATGAAGGGACCCAGAAGGCCTCTAGTCCTTAAGTTACGGATGAAGAAGATGAGGCAAATGAAATGACTGCCCAAAATCACATGGAGACCGGGTCCAAACCCAAAGTCCAGTCGAGCTCAAAGGGGCTTGTTGGAGAAGATGTTCGAGGCTTAAGAATCAAGGGCTGGGTTTTAGGGGAAGCATAGGTGTTGAGATAGTCAGTTGCCTCCTCATGGGCACTGGTACAGGAGCGTTTGAGAAAGCCCAGGCCTCCTGAATCTCTCCCCCAGGAGGCTTCTCACCACTGCCTGGATTCAATCCCACAATCATGGCGGAAGCTCCATGATGGGTTCTGGCTACAAGAGCCACGTGCACCAAAGGAAACTCCCACCAAGGGAAGGCTGATCCACAAGAAGACAGAGCACAAAGAAGCAAGAAATCAATCCTTGATGCCAAGGAAAGGGTGGAAAGAAGAAGGGATTAAGAGGGGGCTAATGGGGACTAACCCGAATTCTCCGACTCCGATTCTCAGGAGCTATGCTAGAATCACACAAGCTCTGACAACACATACAATGCAATACAACCCAGCAAGCATTCAGTAAGGGTCTACTGAATGCAGGTGACTATGACAGGTGCTAAGGATACAAAAACAAAGCAAAAATCCACCTCTGCCCTCAAGGAGCTTATACTCTATTGTAAACAAGTAAACAAATACAATAAGATCACTAATGGCCAGGGGGATCAGGAAAGGCTACCCATAGGAATAGCACCCCAACAGAAATCTGAAGAAAGCCAGGGATGCTCAGAGATAGAGGTCATGAGGGACTAAGTTCCAGCCATGGGTGGGCTGCCTGAGCAAGGTGAGGAGGCAAGAGATGAAGGCTAAAGCAATAGCCTGACTGAATCCCCATTTGTTCTGTGAAGTTGAGGACCTAGGGGACCACATGTGGCCTCAAAGCCACAGGTTCCCTACTCCTGCAATTGTTCTTGTGATGAGACTTGGGCTAGCTGCCTGGTCTAAGATTCCAAGTCGTGAAAGGCCCTACATGTTATACTGCTTCCCAGCTCCAGAAGGGAAAAAGATATTATACTATCAGAACTTCACTACAGTTAAATCTCTTTGGAGGGGCATGCAAGGTGTGGGGCGGGGGGAAGAGAAGAAGAGAGAGAGACAGAGAGAGAGAGAGAGAGAGAGAGAGAGAGAGAGAGAGAGAGAAGGAAAAGAAGAAAGAGGAGGAAGAGAAAGGAGAGGAGAAGAGGGGAGAGGAGGAGAGGTTGGAGATTGAAGCCAACAGCACAAGGAGGACCCTTTTCAGGAGACTGATTATGAACCTTGCAGTAGCTGGAAACTTGCCCTTTCCCTGCTTGCAGCGTCTCATTAAGAACATCCAGCCAGCAGGGCCTGAATTATAGCTGCTAAAAGAAGAGACTGGAACAATGGTGAATGTACTTCGCTCTCTGCTTTTCCCTTTTGTTTTACCACATCATTCAACATGGTTCATTACTAAGTGTTTCTTTGCTTTTTAAAAATCTTGCTTACAGGTTTTTTGCTCTTTTAAACAATGGTTTGCTAGATAAAAAATAAGATAATTGTAATTGCATCCTGAGTTTACATTTTGCTATAGAGTGTGTGATGTGATGAGGCAGCAGGGAGGGGAGAACCAATGGATGGTCAATTGTATCAAATTCAGTTGGCTTCTTCTCTCCAGACTCCATCCGGGCAGTATGTCAGCACCAGCTATGGGTGGGGCCTCTGTTCCCAACCTTCCTGCCAGGGTCCTTCCTCACTCCTGCCTGGCACTGAGTCCAGTCAACCCCACCTCCTTGGGAGAGGACCCAGAATCCCCAACCCATGCAGACTCTCAAGCACACCCCCCACTTCCCAGTGGGGGGCCAACCTCCTCCAAGGCTCTGGTGCTGTACAATGAATGTGGTTGTTTTTGCTACTTGGGGATTTCCTACTACCATCTTCTGGTAAGATGGAGGATAGACCTTTCCATCTTCTTCCATCTGCCTGGCTGCTAGACTGTCTAGACCTCAGCACTGCCATCACACTAGATAATATATCTTAAGGACCATTGGGCATCGCCTTCATTCTGCCTCTGAACCCTTAGGAATTCCCGGCTTCCCATATTCCCTGCAGGTGAACCCTCCTCTAGGTGTTGTGTCTCCCAATCAGAGTGTGAACTCTGAGAATGGGGACTTTCTTGTTCTATTGAACCTCCTCCCCCTCAGCACAGCACTTGGCCCATAATAAACACTTAATACATGCCTTTTCATTGATTCATTGCTTCTGTTCCAAGTATCTTAATCAGAAATTTTGAGAACCTTTTCAAATGGATATGAATTCCAGAAGCCTAATGGTTTTGTCTTGAAAGTAACATCCTCAAAAGAAAAAGTCATTTGAAAAATCCTAAAGCAAGAACTTGTCCAAAGGCTCCAAGGCAGTTAGCAGTCAATCAAATTAGATTTATTTGAAATTTTAAAAATTTCATTCTTGACAACAGTCTATTGAATTTTTATGAAGCTGGTAATAGAAACTTACTGAGTCACTGGCAGAGCGAGCTCACATTGATTTGCTAAATGCCACAATGAGATGTCAGCATGATATTTTTGGCCTTCTCGTATTAAAAACTTTCACAGAACTTGAAAAGGCAATGCATGAAACATCGTCACATGGTAGGCTTTGGAGCGATCCTGGGCCTCATCCTTTCTCATCCCTCTGTTTACACAGCTCAGGCGGATTCTGTGTGCGTGACTGAAATAACAGAACTGTGCAGACCACAACTGGAAAATCCAGCCAACACATGGAGAACCAAGAAAAACACAGCATCATGGAGGAAGAAATCATTCATTTTTAAACAGTACAAAAGCACCAGACCAAAGCACACAGTTTCAGCTGTCAGAGGGTCTTTCTTCAGAGCAGATCAATCAATCATTTATTAATTCACAATTGTTGACAAATGCCTACCATGTTCTTGGTACTCTGCTTGGCAGGGGTAGAGGGTACAAACACAAAGAGAGAGAGAAAGAGACAGACAGACAGAGAACACAATAAAAAGAAGAAAGAGAAAGAAAAAAGAAAGGAAGGAAGGAAGGAAGGAAGGAAGGAAGGAAGGAAGGAAGGAAGGAAGGAAGGAAGGAAGGAAGGAAGGGAGGGAGGAAGGAAGGAAGGGAGGAAGGAAAGAAGGAAGGAAGGGAGGGAGGGAGGGAGGAAGGAAGGGAGGAAGGAAGGGAGGGAGGGAGGAAGGAAGGGAGGAAGGAAGGAAGGAAGAAAAAGAAACGATTCTTATCCATAAGTAACACATTCTAATAGGGAACAAACAGAATAAATATTTAAAGAATGAATACAAACACTCCAAGTAGTTAACTGGAAGATGATCCGGGAAGGGGGACTGCAGCAGCTGAGGAAAGGGATCAGAAAAAGCCACAAGTAGAAGGTGGCATTTGAGAGTCATCCAGAAGGAGCCATGATTCTTTGAGATGGAGGCAAAGGTTTGCCGGAGCCATCTGGTACTTGTAAGAACAATTATTCAGTTTTCAGTGTGAGCATTTATACCTGGGAAAAGGGCAAATGCTGCCAATCAGGGTATGATTTATTGTTGTGTTAAGAAAGTGATGGAGATGTTAATGATGCAGATCAAATTTAAAAGTGTATCCAGCCTAAATTTTTTTTTCCTGGAGAACCAGTTGTTAAGCATTTGCCAGCCCCCTACCCCCACCCCTGGTGGCAATAAGCAGAGAGTGTTTTCCAGAAATGGGAGATAGCAGCACCAAAGCATGATGATGAGAAATGGAGGATCATGCTTGAAGAACAGAGAGAAAACCAGTTTGGACAGATAGAAGGCTGTAGGTGAGAGTAGGGAGTAATGTAATGTGTAATGAGCCTGGAAAGATGGGCCGGGTCCAGGATGTCCAAGGCTTCAGAAGAATTTATTTTCTGTCCTACAGGTAATACAGGGTCAGTCACTGAAGTGACAGTCATATATTAAATGAAGGCAAATTACTTTGGCATGGACTGCCAAGATGGGCTGTAGTGGAGGAGAGACTTGAGGCAGAGAGACCCACCTAACATGTCCAAAAGAGAACTCATGATCCTTCTCCCAAACCATCTTCTTCTCCCATCTTCCCAGTTACCATCTGGGATGCTTCCAAACTCATCACCTCCATCTCAGCCTCGGTTCCTCCCTTTCACTTACCCCACACTCTCTCAAGAGTCTCCTCTCTCGTGTCTCCCCAAACGAATTCATCTTCATTAGGATTCCAAAGGGATTATCCTCCTAGGTCTGACTATGTCCCTCCATCCCCTTCCACATGAGTACCTGCACATGCACACACGCACACACACACACACACACACACACACACACACTCACTCACTCACTCACTCACTCCTTAACACTCAGAGGGAACCCGGTTACCTCTGCTGGGCATCTAGGGCTCTCCCTACCCAGGCTTCTAACTACCTTTGCTGTGTTCTTATACTCTCCTCCCTTTCATGCCTCTTGCCCTGGCCATCCTCCAATACGATGATATTTGCCTCTCTCTCCTCTGCCTCAGTTTCCCTAGATTTCTTCTGATGTCATCCCAAATCCACTTTCTGCAAGAGGCTTTCTCTGGTCCTCCCAGGTACTGGTGCCTTTATCTCTGAGCTGAACTCCCACTTATTCTGTACATATCTTTTATATACCTTACTTATTTATATTTTATTCCCTCTATCAGACAGTGAGATGAAGAGGATCAGGATATAGAGTCAAGAAGGCCTGAGTTCAAATCCAGCCTCAGACATTCACTAAATGCATGACTCTAGGCAAGTCACCTGCCCTGTTTGCCTCAGTTTCCTCAACTGTAAAATGGCACAATAAAATTGCCAAGCTGTGGTGAGAATGTGTAAGAATTCTGTGACACCGTGCCTGGCATAGAGCAGATGCTCTGTAAATGTTCATTTCGTCCCCTTACCTCCATTACAAAATAAGCTCCTTGGAGATGGCAGTGGTTTTAACTTTATTAATGTCCTAAGCTCTTAGAAAAGGACCTGGCTTATGACTGATGCCCAGGCACCACAACTAGAAAAGAAGGAAATGGGCACACTGACTACAGGTCCAGTACTCCAGAGAAGAGAGATGAATCCTCATGCTCAACTAATCCACCTACATGGCTTATTTGGAGCACATGGAACCTTTCTGTGTGCAAAGGTAAGTCATACCAGAACCCAAGAAGATGGGCACTTTTCTCCAGTGCTGCCTGTTGGCCGCAGGGAGGTGAGTGGTGATATCGATGGTTGGCAAAGTCGGCAGAGTACTGGAAACTCACTAGCTGTGTGACTCTGGGAAAGTCATTTCACTGCTCTGTGCCTCAGTTTCCCCATCCATAAAATACAAATAACAAGAGCACTTATGTCTCAGAAAGTATCAGATGGGATGACATTTGCACATCCTAAAGTGTTCTGGAAATGCTAGTTATTTTAGGCAATTAGCTGGCCTAAAATGGCCAGTGGATAGAGTTTGAGACTTGGAGTCAGGAAGATCTGAGTTCAGTTCCTGCCCTAGATCAGTTGTGTAGACCCGGGATTGCCACTTCAAATTTTGGACCCAGTTTCCTCACCAGTAAAGTAGAGATACTAATAATAATATCTTATAAGTTTGTAGTGAGGAACAAATGAGAAAAAATTTGTAGAAGACTTCGCAAAACGTAAGACACTATAGAAATGAAACTATGGTGATGAGAGCTAGCACGTATATGGTGCACTAAAGTTTGCACTGTGAAGTTGTAAAGAGTACTTTACAAATATTACTATTATTCTAGTTCACTACTGGATGACCCATGTTGTTGGGGGCAATGAGATTTTAGACCTTGGTAGGTGTCTGAGACCTACTGAGACAAAGGTTCAGAGCGGATGGGGGGATTATTTAGTTAAATCATTTTTATTCACGGAAATATTGAGGATTGGAGAACTGCCCTCCCCCCCTACCAAGTACTATATTCTTTCATTTCCTCTTTTATCCCAAAGTGGGTTGGAGATTTTTGCAAATTTGCTCATCTTTGGACAAGAACGCTCTTAGCTACCTCTGAACATAAGAATCATGAGTGTTTCATAAAGATGGGTTGAATCCCTTTGGATCCAGCTCAGTTATTCCATCTGTCTCTATCTCTTCCCTTCTCTCCTCTGAGTGGAGGTCCCTGGCCTAGACTGTCGGCATCCAGGGTCTTTGTTTTGGCACCTGCACTGGCAGACCTGGGAGGGTTGGGGCCAGGCAGATACTACGCAGACGGAAATAACCAGAATGGCTAACACAGGGAAGTTAAAGAAAGCAGCCTCAGGGAAAGAAGATGAATGATAGATTTGAGAATTCAATTAGGAACAGCTCAAACACTGTTCACACTGCTGTTTGGAGGTGGAAAAATACAGGAGCTTCGGAGACTTTCGGAGGTGGAGGAGATGGAGGAAAAATGATTGAATTAAATGATGTGTACGGACAGATAAAGTTATGTTTGGAGCTGTTCCTGAAACCACACTCTCCCCCAAGCGCACGCACGCGCACGCACACACACACATACACCCAAGAACTTTCTTCTTTCATTTCATCTTCTTATCTCAAATCTTCCAACCTCATTTTTTATTCTCCTCCTTCAAAATGCTATTAGCATTCTGCACCATAGCTAACTCCACTTCCGATGTGATAAGCCTGGTGAATGTCCATGCCTAGATGGGTGTTTCTTCATGAATCTAAGCAGGACAAGAAAATTAGCCATCAAACCTTCAGTCGCTCTGTCCCCCACCTCTATCTCAGAGTGCCAGCTTTTTCCACTGCTTTAAAGCAATGGTGGCCACTCAAGATCAGAAAAATCTGATTAGTTTCATTCAAAGTGGATGCATTTTTTCAAAATTCACTAAGGCAGTACAATGTAGTGCTCTCCAAATCACATCTTTCCGTTTCCTTTTTCCTAATTTGTTTTGGTCGATTGAACAAAACACATGAATTGGGGTTATACTCATGCCTGAAGTGAGTCACATATCTGGCTCATTTCTCCAAAAGAGAAAAATCTACCCATTATAGCTCAAAACTGGGGGAAGAGGGAATCAAGTATTTAATGAGGCTGTTCCCCTTGCTAACCTTTTTTTTTTTTAAATCCATTTTTTACAGATATCAGCTTTTATGTGGTGAATTTTCTCCATTGTTATGTTTTCCTAAATTAGTCGTCATTTATGTCATGAAATGATTTAAATTAGATGTTATTTCAGTTGGGTTTTTTGAATACTGCTAGGAGGTAGAATTATTTTTTTTTAAATGTATTCTGAACATCTAAATTCGCTATTTTTTTTAACTGCAAAAACTCAGCACTCAGCAAAGCACTCTTTTCAAAGCTAGAGGAAAGTAGAAGTGTATTTTGTTCTTGCATGGCTTGCCATTTCTCCATTACCACCAAAAAGAAAAAGGAAAAGGAAAAAAAGAAAAGAAAATTCCCAATTGCTTTTATCCTTTTCTTATCTGTAGTAATGGGATGCCCATATCCTCCAGCAGGTCTGTGATCTCTTAATGTTGATATTCTCACCAGTGATGCAAGTCCCAGGCCATCCTCCACATTCCATTGAGACATCCACCAGCTCCATCACACCATGGCCCATCCAATATGTGCATCTTATTATCTGCCCTGCTGTTACCCCTCTTCTGTCCACCAAGAACTGACTGGGATCTCCCATCATCCTCCACCCCTAAGGAAATTCATCTACTCAGTTTTGGAACTCCATGCTCAGGCTGAGCTATCGTAATCCACCCAGCTCCAATCTTCTTTCACACCTCATCCAGTCTTTGACCAGGTAATCAGATCTACTTTGCTCAGGGGTCTTGCTACATACCTAACCCCCCTTCCTAATTCAATATATCAGAGAACATTAATGAAATTGATGCTACCACTGCTACTGGAAAAGGACTTGACCATCAATTTTTCAGTGGCTGCAGTTGCCATTTCTGTGACTACCAAAACCCAAACTCCCTTCTCCCTGGGCATCACTTCCTTATCTGTATTGTGTCCTCTTTTTGGAACTCATTAGAATAAGCTCATTGAGGGCAGGCAGTGTTTTACTTTTGGATCTGTCTCCAAAACCCCTAACACTGTGCCTGGCATAGAGTTGGCACTTTAAATGCCCATTCAGTTATTTTTTCATTCATCCAATGTATCTATACCTGCCTTTCCTGTACAATTCTCCATCCCCTCCTACAGTTTAACTAGAGAGGAGTCTATTCATTGTTCTACGGCTCATCCTTCCTTTCTCTTGACAATGAGGAGGAAGCAATGGAGCATGTGGGAAAAAGCCATTTGAAAAATCCTAAAGCAAGAGCTTGTCCAAATGCTCCAAGGCAGTTAGCAGCCAATCAAATTATATTTATTTGAAATTTTAAATCTCTCTTTAGAAGCTCCTTCTCCTTTACGTGTTGACCATCCACTTTCATTTTTCCATAGGAAGTTGTTAGCCTCTGGATTGTTTCCTCTGGAGCCCAGTGTGGGTGTGGTTCCCCACAGCGTCTTTGTAAACTTATGACTGCAGTGAACCCTTCTCTCTCAATTTAGCCCCTTGCTGGAAGGTTTTGGGTCAAGCCTGGTGCCAGTCAACAATCTCAGATTACCTCCATCCCACACTTCTTCCTGCTGAAAGTGTACCCAGGTCCTCCTAGGGGAAAGCATAGAGTCATGGAGATGTGTCTCCTTTCCAGTTCATACTCTCCACTTTCAATCTGGGCCTCCTGTTGATCTAATCTAGTTCAGCAATTACTTAATGAGATCTCCCTGACTCCTCAAGCCTCCTCTTCAAAGGTTATTCCAGATCTTTGTTTCACTTGCTAAACTCTCTGCTTATCTCTTCATTTTTGCTTTTGGTGAATGACCCTGCTATCCACTTTACAGATCTTGCCTTTACTTTGCTTCCTGGTCACCTTCTCAAAAGACTCCAAAGATCTATATGCTTCACCCTGCATCACCTTTCCTCCTCATCCCTTCCCCACTTTCCAGTTATGCAACCATAATCCAATCAAAACAGGCAATTAGGTGGTACAGCGGGTAGTCAGAAAGACTTGATTTCAAATTCAGTCTCAGACATCCTGGACAAGTTCTGTCTGCCTCAGTTTCCTCAACTGAAAAATGAAGGTAATAATAGTTCTTATTGTTGGGAAGATCAAATGAGATGATGATTGTGAAGTGTTTAGCATAGTAAGAACAATATAAATATTAGTTATTATTATTATTAAAATTGTCTTTGCTTCTGGGTGTGTCAGTCTTCCCTGCTATGGCTCCCCTCGCTGTCCTGTGACTCTGCAAACCAAAGCACTTCTTCCTGGCCATTATTCCCTGCATGGGTCATCTCCTTCACTGATAACCAAGAAGGACTTGGGTTTCGTATTGGTATCTTAGCCCAGGGTGTGGCATATAGTACGAATTTCATAAATGCTTTTTCATTTGTTCAGAGGATAAGGGAGAGGAGAAAGTTAATGCCCTCTAGTATGAACTATTTGAGTCTGAGGTTACATACAAGGTCCACATTTCTAACCAGTACAACTGTTCATTAAGGAGATGAATGGGCAGTGTTATGAATGAGGATCTCACTGCTGGAGTGTTGGAGCAGAGGCTGGCTGGCTGCTGTCACAGGGGATTCCTGTACTGGGTGGGATGCTGGGTCACATGACCTATGAGGTACCTTCCAACTCTAAGAATGGATGATTCTTTGCATCCCTATTTTCCCCTCAACATTTTATCATTCCTTTTCCTCTCCCCCACCTCTTCCCTTCAGTCTTGTCTGCCCAGTGTCTAGACCCCATCCATCCTTCAAGTCAAGTGTTTCCTGATCCTCTTAACTCTAGGGTAAGCATTGCCACTCTTTTCTGTCTGGAGCTTGTCTGAACATAGTTGTTTGCATGTCATCTTCCCCATTAGGCTGTGAGCTCCTTGAGAGCAAGGAATGAACTTTTTTTGAATGTCCAGAGCTTAGAACATAGTAGACACTTAACAAATGGTCACTGACTGACTCCTGATAAGGCAACATCCTCTGCTAAGGCAGATGGGCAATTTCTGGTCTTGGGGAGTCACCTGGGGGCACTATGATGGTAAAGGACTTGCCTTGGGTCACACACCCACACCTCCCTGACTCAGAGGCTGGCTTCCTGCCCTTTATGTTGGGCTGCCTTTCCTCATCCCCACCCCCCCAAACTGGAATCTCCATCTAATCTCTCTAGTATCTTTTTGCTGCATGACCTTGAGTGAGTCCCCTCCCCTCATTCTTCTTCCCTCCCCTCCTGCCCTAGGTCTCTGTTGCACCTTCTTTCTCAGAGGTCAGCTCCTCCTTTCCATACCCCACAGCCTTTTCTAGGCTTCCTAGGCCTTCAGCTCTCAGCCTCCTTTGATATGGCTCCTGCTCCTGAATTTCCTCCTTGGCTTTGATAACAGCAGTTTCTATCTTTCCTCTTCTTCCTCTATAACAGATAATCTTGCCATCGCTAGATCCTTCTCCTCTCCCTTCCCCTTCTTCTTCCCCTGCCCCGCCCCCCCCCTCCCCATCTAATAGGTCCTTGAGACTCTATGGAAGACATCCACTCCTGGACACACTCGCTCTTAGCTCCACCCATCACCTTCCTGCTGGCCCCTACGTGGTGACTTTTCCACCTTGGCACTAGCCTCATATTTCTAACTCTCTGAGGGGCTTTTCTGCATGAAAGTCCCTCTGTCACCCCCAATTCCCATGTGCTAAACTGAGTTAATCATCTCCCCAGGCCCTCCCCCGCAACAAAGCAGTACCCCTCCCAAGCTCCCTGTCCTCCAGTCTCCTTGGGTGAGGATGGGGCCAGTGGGGGAAACAGAGAGACAGTAGTCAGGTCATGCCTGCAGTAAACACCTGGGATATTTCGAATAATACTCTTTCCCAAGAGTATCTCTCGTTGCCCTCCGTCAAAGACAAACAAGAGATTAATCTCCTCTGCCTTAGTTTGCTCAATTGTAAAATGAGGGGTTGGACAAGCTGACTTGGTTTCTTATAGCTTTGGATCTAATAGCTAACTAGCTATATAACACTTCAAGGGGTCACTAGGTGGGACAGTGGAGAGAGCGCCAGGCCTGGAGTCAGGAGGACTACTCTTCCTGAGTTCAAATCCAGCCTCAGATGCTTACTAGTTGTGTGACCCTGGGCAAGTCACTTAACCCTGTTTGACTCAGTTTCATCATCTGTAAAATGAACTGGAGAAGGAAACAGCCAACCATTCCAGTGTCTTTGCCAAGGAAACCCCAGATGTGGTCATGAAGAGTCAGACACAACTGAAAATGATTGAACAACAAAAAATAGTATCGTTATTATTATTAAAACACTCCAGTGCCTCAGTAGGTGCATGATCTCATTGGTGGAAACACTGAGGCCATGGGGCAGGTAGCACCTTGCTCCATCTCCTTCTTGACCATGTCCTCCCATCAGGCCTCCAAACAGGAGTCACCCTTGGTGCTGGGCTGTTTCCCGAGGCTTTTTGCAATTCTGCATGTGCCAGGGCAGGCCCTGGGCTGCTTATAGATTGTTAACCCTCTTTCCCGGTGATCTCAAAATTGTCCAAGTGGAGAAAACCTGTGAGATGTTTTACAACAAAGTGAGTGAGAAGGGGAAACCTAGTAATCCACTTCCCACTATGGGAGAAAAAGTGAAGAACTGATTACAGCAAATAAAATTCAAATAGGAATTAAGTGCCCTCCTTTTGGAATCTAAAGCAGATGCTTAATCCATTATCTTAAATAGATTTGAAGAGCCGAGAAAGCTTTAGAGCATTTTTGCCACTTGAAAAAACTATTACATTTCAGGAAGAGCCTAAATGATGTAAGATTAAAACACCCTCCAAGATGAAGTGGAGGGAATGAAGCATCAGCTCACTGGAGAGCATGCTGGGAACACGCATGACCCCTCACAGATGGGCACCCAGACCACTGCCCAAAGTCAGGTCCTTACATGGATGAAAAGCACGCAGCTGCTTATGTGGTGCCATACCGGGGATCTGGGAAGAGCCTGGACCTCAAGGGAGTTCTGTCCCCCCACAAACTCAGGGCTGCATCAGTTTTTACCATGACATCATCACAATCTTAGCTGAGACTGTGTCAAGAATCTGGGCATGTTTGGAGGAGATGTAGGAGGCAGGGGGCTGCCTCTACCTGGAGAACTTCAAAGGTGACTTGTCATCCCTTAGGGACATGGTAGAGGATGTCCCTGATGTCATGGTCCTCTTCAGAAATGAAGGACCAACACAACAAAAGCAGAGGGAAGAGGAAGGAAAGGGAACACACATTTCTGCAAGGCACTGTGCTAATGGTTTTACAAAGATTATGTCATTTGAAACTCATGACAAACCTGCAAGGTAGGTGCTATTATTATCCCCATTTTATAGTTTAAGAAACTGAGGTAAACAGAAGTTAAGTGACTGGCCCAAGATCTCACAGCTAAGAATTATCTAAGGGCAGCTAGGTGGCACAGTGAATAAGGACTGGGCTTGAAGCCAGGAAGACTTGCCTTTTTCAGTGCAAATCTAGCTGTGTGACCCTGGATAAATCACATAACCCTGTTTGCCTCAGTTTTCTCATCTGTAAAATGAGCTGGAGAAGGAAATGGCAAACTGCTCCAGTATCTTTGCCAAGAAAACCCCAAATGGGGTCACAGAGATTCAGACACAGTGGAAACAACTGAACAACAAAATGTCTAAGGCCAGATTCGAACTCAGGTCTTCCTGATTCCCACACTGGCGCTCTTTCCGCTGTGGCATATAGCAGCATCTAGCCAAGCCCCTCCAGGCACTCTTGCCCATGTGTGGGTTGTCCTCAAGGCCCCTCCCTGTGAGCTCTGGTGTGGCTCTGAGCTGGGAAGACTCATACATCAATCAGTTTACAAGCATTTATTGAGCACCCTCTGGATTCCAGGCCCTATGCACAGCTCTGGAGATACAAGAAAAGACCAATGCTTTCTCCCTGCCTTAAAGGAGCTTGCTCACTCTCTCGTGGAGGAGCCACTACGCAAACAGGTAGGTCTATAAAGACATATTCAGAGGAGGTGGAAGGTAACCTCAGACCAGGTCAGACCAGGAAAGCTTCTTACAGAAGACTGGAGAAAGCCAGAGAGATAAGTAGGTGGCCATGAAGAAGGACAGGGCTCTGGGCACAGAGGATGATCAGGGGGTAACTTGGAGTGGCCTGTGTCTCTGGATCACAGAATATATGACATTCAAGAAGACCTGGAAAAGGAGGGAAGGAGCAGGTGATGAAAGGCTGAAACAGCCAAAGGGAGAAATCTTGTATTGAGCCCTGACTGTGGTGGGGAGGGAGCCTCTGGGGTTTATTCATGGGGAAGGGCTGACAGACTTCTCTTCAGGAAAATTGTTATGGTGCCTGAATGGAGAATGGATCAGAATGGGGAGATGGTTAGCCAATGGAAGACTAGGGATCAAATTGGGATTAGAAATATCCTAGTGTGAATGAAGGATCTAAGGGAAGGCTCCAGTTAGGGAGTAGATATAAAATCTCTGTTCAGGAATAAGATATTTTACAGGAGGGCTTTGGGGTGGTCTGGGCTAGAGCAGTAGATTGAATTCAATACACTGAAATTCCATACACTTAAGAGTAAAGTTTTACAGCTGAATTAAAAAAAAAAAAACCATGAACACAAGATGGGGAAGACAATGCTAAACAAGAGTGTGTATAAAAATAGATTTGGGCATTTGAGTGTTTTGAAAACTCACTGTGAGTCCATCACTTGACAAGAAAACTTGAAAAAGTCATTCCAATCCCTGTCCCAGGAACAGGGGAGTTGGTGATCCTGCTGTGATCTGCCCCAGGCAGATGAAATCTGGATTATGGGGTGCATTCCCAGGCACCCCATTTTTAAAAGGATATTGGACAACTAATGCATGTCTAGAGGAGCATAACTAGAAAAGGTGGGTTTCCTCAAGACCATGCCTTGTAAAGACTGGTTTAAAGGAACTTGGAATGTTTAGCTCAAAGACAAGAAGATTTAGTCAGAACAGAATGACCATCTCCAAATATCTGAAGACTTAAATTTTCCATCTTTGGTTCCAGGGCACAAAACTAGGAGCAGTGGGTGGTTGATACTAAGATGAAGTTTTAGCCTCAATGAATGGGAAAACTTCCAAAAATAAAAACAATTTCAAAGTGGACCAGGCTGCCTTTGCAAGCAATGTGCCCCCTCCCCGTTTCTGGAAAACTTTAACCAAGGTTGGAAGTTGGGAGTATTGTAAGAGGTGGGAGGTAGGGAGAGGTTCTCCATTAAGTCATCAAGTATGGTTTGGATTCAGTGGCCTCCGAGGTTCTAAAATTCATTCTTCTCATTCATAAGCTTGTTTCTTGCCTCTGGCCCTTTCCTCAGACTTGATATTTTAAAATAATCGTGGGAATCACAATAACACTAATGGACACACACTGTTTTAAGGCTTACAAATCATTTTCTACACAAAACTTCTGTGAAGGAGTTAGTACTGAGGTTCAGAGAAGTAAATGGTATATTCAAGACTTCACTCTAAATTTGCTGGTCCAAATGTTTTACCCAATCAACCAACTGCTGTTTCCCTTGCCAGCTTCCTATGGCTAGGTAACAGGTCAGCTTTAAACTTAGAAATGTAAACCAAAGCATTCTGTCTCCCATCTTAAATGATGGTCCAGCACCTCAGGCAATTTAGAGTCTCAGGAAATTGAGAGAGAACATTAGGTTTGGACAGTCCTTCAAAATGGCTCAGTCATATCCAGAGTTTCTTTTGGATGTGCCAAAAGATCTGGAGTAAATCACCTGAGGAAGGATCTAGGTTGGATGTAACGAGGCTTAGAAGGTAAGAGAAGGAAGGAGAGGCTTTCCATGTCAGCAGAAGCCTTCCCCTTGTCAGCATCATCCAAAAGGACAGTTGGGTCCCATCCCCAACAATCTCTGTGGTGTTTCTAAATGCCTGACCCATATTCAGTCATTTTAGGAAGCATTCTCTCCATCTGGGGATGTGGCCTAATACTTTGTGCTGATTTGAAGCTCCTATTTCAAGCCTTCTACAGCCAAATTGAAAACAATTTTCTGGGGGTCAGTATTATTTCTACTTCACAGACACAAAAAAATGAGGCAGAAAATACCCAGGTCTATAAGACAAGATGATATCAAAGGTAAAAACAGATCACACATCTAACTTTTGATCAATGTCTCTCTCATTGGCTTCCCATGGACCAACCTACTTTTATAATGACAATAACTCCCAAGTATTTTAAGGGTAGCCCAGTGCTGTCCCAGAATTTTGGTTGGAGGGGGTGTTGTCCAAACCCAACCTGAAATAGGATCCCTTTTAAAACACAGCCAAGGAATGGTCATCTAGCCATTGCTTAAAGGCTGTTAGCATGCATGAAGACCTCACCACCTCCAGAAGCATCCTTAGGGAGCTTTTCCTTACAGTCCTGAATTTGTCTCTCTGCAAATTTCCTCCTTTTGTTCCTAACTTTGCCCTCCTGGGTCAAGCAAATTCCTTTTCTATATCATGGCCCTCCAAAAAGCCAACTGTGTAATGACTGTTGTGTTCCCACCTCGGCTTCTCTCCCCCAGCTTATATAAGCATAGTTCCTTCAACAGATCCTCCCATGGCTTGAACTTGAGGCACCTCCCCATCCTAGGTGACTGCTTCTGCACACTTGCTAGCCTATCAATGTCTTCCCTAAAATGTAGCTCCTAGAATTAAACATTCTAGTCTAGATGTAGCCTTACCAGGGCAGGGCAAACAGTACCATCACCTCCTGAATTCTGGATGATTCAGCTTTCTTGATGAATCTCAAAATCCCATAAACTACCTTGGTTGCCATTTTTTACTCATCTTGAGCTTGTGGTCTACTGAAACCCCCAGATCTTTTTTCAGATGATATTTTTTCAGAAAATAAATACCTAGATGTCATTTAAGATTGCCATTAAAACTATGCACTTATTTTTTAAAATTTGAATGTGTCTCTTGGCACCCCACCCTCCCTGCCATATTATAAAGCTATTCTAATCAGCTATTTACCTGGTCTACTCAGAATCCTGGCTCTACCTCCAGATCATGTCGATTTTCTTTTCGGTTTTCCAGTTTCTTCCTTTTGTTCCTTGTACTTCCATTTGTGATGTACTCCTCTGGGAGGGGAATTTGCTCTCTGGACTTCTCTTTCTCATCAGCTGCTTTGTTCTAGCTCAGGCATTGTCCCCCTCCCTTTCTGTCCCTCCTTTACATGTTGTCTTCTCTTTTAGAGGGACAGGAATTATCTTGCTCAATTGCATTTGTCTGTCAGAGCACTTGGCACAGGGGCCCATGACCCGGAGGTAGAGGCAAGATGCTGCTTAGGCCAAGTAGGCAGCTGCATGATATGGAGAGAGAGTAGTCCACCAAAGAACACACTCAAAGTTTCAAAATAAGCACACATATTTTTCAAATGCCTGGAACAGAGTGTGTGTTGAATAAATGCATTATTATCAAGCTAGCTAGCGAGCTAGCTCCTCCACCCGAGACATCCACAGTTGTCTGTAATCATGGCATTGGAGAAAGCATTATGAATGTGGAGGCAGGAGGCCTGAATCTGAATCCTTATTGGGCTACCTAGAAGCTGTGAAGCAGTCAAGTCTTTGACAGGGGGCTGGGGGCTGGAGAAACCTGTTATTTCGTTGGTCGAGGCAATTCCCTGCATGGAAACTTCCCGTACCTGTGAAGATCCTCTCTAAACTCACAGCTTCAGGCATTGCCCAGAGCACTGAGATGTCAGTATCAGGGGCAGAAATTTAATCTAGAGCTTCCTGACTCTAAAGCCTACTCTCTGCTCACTTTGGTTTAGTTTTTAATTTAGCCTATTTTTTCCCAGTGAACAAAATTCCATTTTCTCTCCCTCCCACATCAGTTTCTGTTGGAGAAAAATATCACCCATGTAACTGATATACATGATCAGCAAAACAAATTCCCACATTGGCTATGCCAGGCCTAGAGGCCTGAGGGCTACCCGAGTCTTACCTTACCTGTCCCAGGTCTTTGGTTGGCCAAACCGGATAAACGTATGAGAGAAGAGACTTTCCGGAGTCGAACAAGGGTTAGGCTTTATTCAGGGTACTGGTTACATGTGCAGGGGGAGCTCTTCCTTAGGAGGGAGAGAGAAATCTCCCAAGGAGGCAAGATCTTACGGTAAGAGATTGGAAGTAGAAGTGTAAGTGGGGAGAGAGGGGGAGGGGAGAGCGAAGAGAGGAAAAACGGAGCCTTCTGTCCTGTCAGGGCCCCTCCGCGCTAAGAGCGCCTTCAGGCTTTCCTGACCCTAATTAAGCTCTCCGTGTAGTTTGCACCTGAATACCGTGCCTGTTAGATAACAATAGGTGTGCCCAGATCCGGGTCAGTCTTGAGGGCGGGGATGCTCCTCCCATCACGTTTCTCACGGGAAGAGGCGGAAATACACGAGATAGCTCGGTCTCACTCCTCAATTCCCTGGTGTTTCATGGGGGGCCTCATGAGAACTCTAAGATTTAGAAGTTCCCAACTTTACCCGCCCGAGACTGTCCACATGGAATTGAGCTTCCATCCCCAACAGGCTATATCCAAAAAATGTCCCCTTCAGCAGCCTGGGTCTATCCCCTCTCTGTCAGGAGGTGAGAGGCAGGTTTCCTCCTCAGTTCCCTGGAATCATGGTTGGTTATTGCATTAATCAGAGTTTTTAAGTCTTTCAAAGTTATTGGTCTTTTCACTCTTGTCATTGTAGACTCTGTTTTCCTCTTCTCTTGGCCCACCCTGCCTCTCTAGGCAACCCAGAGGATCATAGATTTTGAGTTGGAGGGCACTGAAGACATTCACTAGCACAACTTTCTCCTTTTTCAGATGAGGAAACAGGTTAAGTGACATGAACAAGGTAATAAAAATATATTAAGTAGAAGAATAGGAATTCAAAGGCAGATCTTCTGAGTCTAGAGCCAACGTTCTTCCACAACACCCTTTGAGCCTCAATTTCCTTATCTGTAAAATGGGAATAATGATTCTTGAACTACCTGCTTCATAGTGTTGCTATGCCTCAAACTGCTTTAGAAATATGAGCTGTTTCCCGAGTCTGCTAATGAATGTTGAACATGCTGCTCTCTGGGAAAAAAACCACTGTATTCTTTTAAATTTAATCTGCATTATGCGTATTTTCTCCCTCACTTTCTTTCGTCAAGAAAACAAACAAAACGATAAACCACAAACTGACAGCATTTGCTGATTTCTGAGGTGTCAGTGTTCGCAGCGACAATCTAGCAATCAACCCACAGTCACTTCCAAGTGGGTCCGGAACACCCTCATTGTTCCTCTCGTTACCTAGATGGTCTCTGACTCCAGCGGCCAGCCTCCGTTGCCATTCTTTACTCATTCAGTCCCTCTCTTTCTAAAGGCTCCCTTGTTCTCCCAAGGGAGAACCCATATGGTGACAAGAGAAGAAATAGACAAGTCAGCCAACGAGAATTTATTAAGCACCTACTATGTGTCCAGTACTATGCTAAGCACTGGAAATACAAAGGATGGCAAGAGACAGTCCCTGTCCTCGGGAATGAAGGAGAGAGGAAAAATGAAATGCCCAAGAAGGACATTTCCAAGACATCTTTGCTGGATGGAGTATGGAGTGCGTAGGAGTATCTTTTCCCCACCCCTTTCATTTTATATACCTTGTTCAGTTTTTATACCCAGGGGGTGGATATTTTCTACCATGTTTTGCTTAATGTTGTCAGCACTAAAGAAGAAATTCTATTGATTTTTCCAGAAATGGAAATTGATCTCATAGTGCTGGGGAATAACTAACTACTAGAAGCTAATGTCGCTGCTTTATTTATGACAAATGAGTAATAATACAAGGGAATTTGTAGTTTCTTGAAAAATCTGTGCTTACAAGATAAAAATGCCAGGCAGAAAGAGAGCCAAAGTCCAGGAATACTGAGATGAGAGGATAATCCACATCTGTGTATTTGTAACATGAGAAAGGTCAAGAAGAGGAAATGTTCAATTTTGCATACTAGAATCCCTAGTTTCCTGCAAAACAGCTCAAGTGCCACCTTCTACGAGAGGCTTTTTTCCCCATTCCTCCTTCTCTGCCCTGCCCCACCAGCTACTGCTGTTTCCGCCACCCACCCTAATGACCTTACATTAATTTTGTTCATACTTATGCTGGAAAGATCAGTCTTGACTATTGGATTGGCCAGGGGTGTGCGGGGTGAAATGTCTCATTAGGTATATTATGTTCTGATGAGGTTTAAAATGTTAGCCTTTCAACCAGTCAACCAACTATAACCATAGTTACAAGTTAAGTTATTAAATGTTGTTCTAATCACTCTGTGAAGGTGGGTAGGGATTCTTTTGTGCTTAGCGTTTCTTTCTGTGTAGGAATAAACTACCTGCCTCACATTTGTTCCATGTTTGTATATTGAACGCTCCTTTTACTCCCCTTTTAGGGAACCCCCTAGACTTAATTATTACTATATTTACCATCCTCCCCAGGATAACAGGTAGAGGATTGTTGTTGAGCCAATGAATGTGAAGAAAGGAGCTCAATTCCTTTAGCTAGAAGCTACTTCCATTGGTCTAGGGCTGCCTGCCTGGGTACAAGACAGGGAGGAGGAACTTATGCCTCAACTTTTATAATAATGTTTCTGTGCAATATTTATATAAGCATGTCTTCTTTTCCCAATAGAATGTGAGCTACTTGAGAGAAAGGAGTCTCCCTTTTGTCTCTGGAACCCCCATGCCTGGCATAGTGCCTGGAATATAGTAGGTGTTTAATAAGTGCCTGTTGATTGACTGTTATTCTTTTGTATTTTGTTTTTTAAAATATATTTACATTATTATCTTTTGTTTTTACATTAACTTCATGGTCAAGTGCATTACTGAGTCACTTTTTGTCATGTCTGACTCTTTGTGACCCCACTTGGAATTTTCTTGGCAAAGAAACTAGAGTGGTTTGCCATTTCCTTCTCCAGGTCATTTTACAAAGGAGGAAACTGAGACAAACAGGATCACCTGACTTGCCCAGGGTCAGATTTGAACTCGGGTCCTCCTGATTTCAGGGCTGGCACTCTATCCACTGTGCCACCTAGTTGTACCTGTCCCCTAATCTCTCTCCCAGGAAAGAAAAAAAAAAAGGCAGGAAGAGAAGCAGTTAAACAAAACTACCCAACACCTCCTCTTTGTCTGACAATATATTCCAAGTTCCAAGGTCCTCGTGCCCAAATCCTGCCAGAACAGACGGATATACATTTTCTGGTGGGGCTTAAACAGTCTAACTTGGCAGAATTGTTTTGATTTTTCTGTTCTTGTTTTCCTTTCAATTGTAATTCCATTTAAGATGAGAGCTTTTAAACTTTCAAGGTCATCTTCCATTCCAACTCTCTCCCCCACTTATGTTTATATAGGAAGAAAATGCTAATGACTGGATCTTACTGACATCTGTCAGATCTAATTGTGGTTTCTGTAAGAAAGCGTGGCGCACAGACAGCACAGAGATACTTTGGTTGTGAAAGGTCATTTTTTCCTAGTGATTCTGTTTTCACTCAAACTTCTGCACACCTTGTCTTCCCCTCTCTCACAGCTCTGCCCTGAGAAGAGCAGAGAGGGAAGGGATGAGATTCAGTCCATGTGAAAGGCTTGTATTAAATATCTGAGAAGGTGATGGTGGTGCTTGTGAAATCCCAAGCATCTTAGTGAGACAGGAAAATTTCTACTGTCATTTACATATTTCCAAATTCAGCATAGGGAGATGTGGCACTGTGAAGACAAAATATTTGGCTGATGGACAGAATTGTATGTGTGTGGTCTGAGCAGGTCCAGAGCTAGAGTGAAGAATTCTAGCATGTGGGTCCAATTCAGCTGGGGGTGGGGGGAGGAGTGCCCAAGTCTGTGCATGCTCCAGGTAGAAGGAAGGAGAAAAGGCTGAGGAACTGGGAAGCCTGGATGGGTGTCAGGGAGAGAGGAGTTGGAGGGGAGAAGAAGATGAATCTGGCGAATGTCTGAACTTGCTGGGGAAGAGGGAGAAGGAGCTGGGGTCCACAGACAAAAAGGGGTAATAAAGGGTTGAATTTCAAAGGAAGAGAAGTGGACGCTGAGTGATGATGGCAGAGAGGGCATCTGGAAGTGGCAGTGGGAAATAGGAAGGATGCAGCTAGGTGAAGCAGTGGATAACATTGCTGAACTTGGAATTAGGAAGATCTGAGTTCAGATCTTGTCTCAGGCATCTCCTAGCTTTGTGACCTTAAACAAGAGAAAACTGGGTTTCAATGAACACCAACATAAACATGGAAGAAACAAGCAAAGAGATCTAAAATGAAGGAGAGTCTATTGACAACAGAAGTTTCCAGGGGACACAATGGAAGGGAAGGCAGAGGAGACTGAGGAGAGCCAGGGCTGAGTTTATTATGAATTGAGTGGTCAGTCAGTGATGCTGAGCCCTTTGCCAATCACAGGCATGAGGCAGAGCCCAGCTTGGCAGGGGAGGGTAGAGGAGGCTGTCAACCTATCCCCCCTCCAACTCCAAACAGGGGCATGAGGACCATGGGACCCTCGGGACTGGCAGTATAACTGGTTTCTATTGCTGGAAAAGGAGAAAACATATTTCCTTAGTATTGACACCCAAAACAAAGCCCCAGTTTCCCTGTACCACTCAGCTAGCTCTCTCTCTCCTTTTTCTCTGGTAAATTTGATTTGATTCAATAAAAGTGTTTATTAAGCCAACACTATATGTTCTGGGACTACAAGCAAAATGAAAATCCCTGCCCTCCAGCAAGTTAAAAGGAACCATAAGCAAAACAGTTGATGAATTATTGACAGCCTTGATGACATTTTTCTCTCTCAAAAGGTAAAAGTGAATCCTGAATCTACGCTTGAATCCAATCAGGGTCCAAGTCATGCCAACTACACTTCTACAACATCTTTCAGACCATCATCACCACTTCTCCACTCCCATGGCCACTGCCTTAGATTAGACCCTTCTCCCCTCTCTTCTGGACCACTCTAATAACCTCTCAAGCTCTTTCCCAGTCTCCAGTCTCTTCAGTACATTCTCTGAAAGAATCCCTTTATACTAAGCCCACTAGAAGAAGGGATGACCACCTCTTGGGGACATCATAGATGGGTTCATTCATTAAGTGAGAAGTTGAACTAGAAATCTGTCTAGGTCTCCCCAATTCTCAGACATTAGGATTCTGTGAAACCTATAAATATACACTGTAGTTTCCTTTTCACAGGCTAATGTGGGAGGATAGTTTACTGTGGATTAATTGTATTAGCTCCACATTTCAATGAATGTATTGTAGCTTATACATTTTCAGGAACATGATTTAACCTGCACCATAGAAAACTCCTTGTAAAAAATGTCTTCCTACTTTTTAGTGGAAATTAATTTTCTCCCCCAAAACATTAGGTCCATGATAAAGACCTTCTGGTTTCACATCTAGCCAAAGTAGCTGATTTTTTCTTAATGTTAACTCTCATTCACTTGGGATTGGGTTTGAGGAATCCACTTGTTTCAGGCCAGACTGAAAGATAATAGAGAATCTGTTTAGTTTCCTTGTACAAAACCACCTGTAATACTGCCATTCTCTACCCACCCTGACTAATGGGGGCTCTTGAGTAAACTCCTTTCCTACTTCATCTCCTGGTTTTAGTAGTATTTTTCCTGTGAATAAAATTACAAATGTTTCTTTGTCCATATTTTCCCAATTTCTCTCACTTATCTCTAATAATAATAGCGAACATCTATAGATTGCTTTGAGGTTTATAAAGTGATATATATGTATTATTATATATGAATTATATATGTACATGTGTGTATACATACATTCATGTATGCATGCAAGCATACATACATACATTTTGTTGTTGTTCAGTTGTATCCAACTCCTCATGGTCTCATTTGTGGTTTTCTTGGCAAAGATACTGGAGTGATTTGCTATTTTCTTCTCCAGCTCATTTTACAACTGAGGAAACTGAGGCAAACAGCGTTAAATGACTCATCCAGGGTAACACAGCTAGTAAGTACCTGAGACCATACTTTAACTTGGGAGGATGAGTCTTCTTGCCTTTAGGACAGACACTGTATCCACTGGGCCACCTTGCTGCTACACACATATAAGGATATGCAGAAAAGGACAAGGGACCTGTGATTTAATTGGTACGGGAAGCCACTTGATGGGGTTGTGAGAACATATGAGCCAGGAAAGCATGCCTGCCTCTTTTGATTACATGACCAATCATAGGCGGCCCTGCCCACCCCCACCTCCCTACCGCCTCATAATGGAGACAGAGGTCTTTGGTCAGACAATCTGAACATGCTCCACGAGCCCCTGGGGCACCTCCATGTTTGGCGATGTGGGTGTGCCCAGACTGCCTGGGTTACAAATATATGCAAAATAAATTCAATCCATCAACCCACGGGTTTTATTAAATGTCTACTATGTGTCAAGGAGATACAAATGCCCCAAATGAAACAATCCCTACTGTCCAAGGTCTCCTGTAATAAATTACCCAGGTAATTTAGGGTCAGAGGCTTCACAGGGGACTAGAAAGATGAGAATTCAAAGCTTAAGTCTGATCAATGTTCATAAGATCACATCTAGAGCTAGAAAGGACCTGAGAAACCATCTGCTCTGAAGCCAATGAGCTCAGGCAATTCGCCACACAGGTAAGGTAGAAGGGATGATATTTCACTTCCATTACAATAGATTTTAAAAACTAAACAAAGAGGGCACCTTGAAGTGGATGTCAAGTCTTCCTGATTCCAGTTTCATGTTAAATCAGATTTTAAAAGAGTATCTCCCTTGGCCCCCAACGGCACTGGCCATGAATCATTGTTGCCTGGAGATTTCAAATCTTATTTTCTGTTGTTATAGAATGGAAACTGGAATTATTGAACCAGGGGTGGAAGAAGCTTGATGGACTCCTTCGAGGTGTTTTTACTGGCTGAATTTCTGCCTTCTTTGTGAAGAATCGCTGAAAAGAGGGATGTTCCCCAGCAGGATGCACATCAGCTAAAGAATATTGATGTTTCACACTTCAGATCTCTTTTAGATGCTAACAACCAGATTCCACACATGAAATCAGAAATCGGGGGGGGGTTTTCTTTCATCTTTTGCGAAAGGCAGTGGGCTAGCTAACGCCTAAGATAATACAAAGGAAGAAGACATAACCGGTGACCCTGACGAGTTTATAATCATATATGGAAGATAAGTGGGCATATAGATAAATGTCATAAAAAATCAAATGTGAAGAAACAATACAAGAGGAACAAAGCCAACGCTTGTTGGAGGGATCATCCGCCAAAGCCGTAGCACCTGAATGCGGATGATTAGATTTCATTAGGAAGAGCTGGTGAGGAGGGTGTTCTCTCCAGGTGAAGGAAACAAATTAGCCAATGAAAGTAGCCAATGCGGGGAGGTAGAAAGAGCAGGAGACATGTTGGGAGTAGTCTAGTAGTGATAATCACTTACATAACACTGAGGATTGCAAAGTATCTTGTGAATACATCTCATCTCCTCACAACAACTTTGGGAGGTAAAAATGTTATTATTATACCCATTTTACAGGTGAGGAAACTAAGGCAAAGGTTAAGTCACTTGCCCTGGGTCACAGCTAGTAAATGTCTGAGGTCACATTTGAACTCAGATCTTCCTGACTCCAGGTCCAATTTACCATCTAGTTGCCTTGTTTGACAGAAGTCCCATCTCTGTGGGAGGTAGGTTGATCGAGTGGGAAATAGTTCTAGATGCTCAACCAAAAGATCTAGTTTCGAATCTTGGCTCTGCTATTCTTGACACTGAACAAATATTTGTTAACTGATAAATGTAAATCCTATAATTTTATGGTGGAGAGAGAAGCGGAGAGGGAGAGACAGAGACAAAAGACATGCACAAAGAGAGATAGAAAGAGAGGACAGGAGAGAGGAGGAAAGGAGAAGGAAGAGGAAAGGAGAAGGAAGAGGAAAGGAGATCAAAATCTTAGAAAATATCTATCATCAGCAAAAGAAGCTATGGGAAGAGACTACTACCAGAAAGGCTGGAGGAAAAACAGAAGGGGAACCTGTCGTGGAATTCAAAGGAGAAAAGGGAAGTCCAGAAGAGAGAGGGTGGTTAATGGTAGAAAGAAGCCAAGGAGTATGAGAACTAAGAAATTCTAGGATTTTGGAAATTAAGAGTTTACTGAGTGACCTTTAAGAGAAGAGTCATGTGGTAGAATGGTGTCTGTGAAGGCCAGATTGCAAGGGTTTTAGGAGTGAGTGGGTGGTAAGGCAACAGAGCCAGAAAGTGAAAAATATTCTTCTTGAAGTCTGGAACTGAATAGAATTCTGAAAATGAGCTGGTAGCACATACAGAGGTGTAACAAGGTCCAGAGTGCTTTGTGGTTTCTTAGGATAGGTCAGAATGGAGCAAAGGGGGGAGAAGAAGGGGAGGAAGGGGAGAGATGGGGAAAGGGAGGAAAAGAGAGAGAGAAAGAGACAAAGAGAGGAGACAGAGACACACACAGAGGGAGAAAGGGAGGGAGGGAGGGGAAGGGAAGGAGAGGGAGAGGGAGAGAGAGAGAGAGAGAGAGAGAGAGAGAGAGGGAGGGAGAGAGGGTGGGAGAGGGAGAGGGGGAGGAGGAGGGAGGGGGGAGGGAGGGAGGGAGGGAGAGAGAGAGAGAGAGGGAGGGAGAGAGGGAGAGAGGGAGGGAGGGAGGGAGGGAGAGAAGGAGCTGAAGGAACAAGGTCTTAAAGGGGGATTCATATAAAAGGCACAGTTGGGCAGATTAGCCTTGACCAGGAGGATTGCTGACTCTTCCTCTGATATAGGAGGTTAGGATGAAAAACTAATTAAGGCAAACAGAGAATCATGAAAGTGTGGAGAAGAGCTTGGGGTGGGGTGGGGAAGTTCATGGCCTGGATCTTCTCTGGGAAGGGGGAGGGAGGCAAGGTCATCTTGCTTTGAGGAACTCAAGCCAGGGTTTGACAAGAGTGGAGAGAGTGGAAAGGATGCAGACCAGCAGCTGTGGGGAATGTGTTAAGAGGTGAATCAAAGCCCTGCTAAACAGCCGACAGAGCTCGGATGAGGTTAAATAGCTGGGATTAAAAGCCTTAATCAGTGGGGTCCTCCTCTGGGCAGAGAACACAGATGGTGAGGCTTAGCCTGAGGATTGGCATGGCAGGCAAGGTGGCTGGTCAGGGAGCAGAGGACATGACTGATTAAAGGTCACTTGCCTACATGGGAGGATTATCTTGCCCCCAAAGAGGATAGTATCTGCAAACCACTTCACCATTGCCAAGAATGACGATATAATTAAATAACTTCCTACTGCATGTGCCTAATAATAAGTTACAAGCTTGCTTGGACCCTTTTTCCTTTTGTTTGTTAAAAATGCATTTTATCGATATTTTTTTTGCCATTCCCTCACCTGTATTTCCCCACATACCTCTCTGCTTCTCCTCCCAGACAGCCTTATGTCATTTTTTTCCAAAAGGAAAAAAACCAGCTCAACAAAACTAATCAACCCACTGGAAACATTGGGACATTCTTTGCAGGCCTGCCTTCCACAGAGAAAGGTTACCGGCAGGGTAGGAAGAGTCTGCTCATCCTTCTTCTCTGGGGCGAGGCTTGGTCATTATCATTTCACAGCATTTTGTTCAGTTGTTCTGCTGATGGTCTTCCATTACCGCATGATTATGTGTATTGTTTTCTTGTTCACTTTGTAATTCGAGGGGAAGTTGGATGTAGTGAGTAGAATACTGAACTTGGAATCAGGAAGACCCTCAGGCTTTACTAGCTGGATGACCACGGACCAGTCATTTCACTTCTGTGGCATCAGTTTCAAACCAAGAGGGTTGGACTTGATGGTCCCTAAGGTCCTTCCCAGCTTAGTTATAGTTTTGTGAAGTGTTTCCATACTTCTCTGTTTATCATATTTATGTTTACGGTTATCTCATGTTTATCATTTATCATTTCTTATAGCACAGTAATATAATAGGAGGAGAGATAAGGAGGTTTTCTGAAATGAAAAATGCAAAGAAATAGAAGAAAACAAAAGAATGGGAAAGATAAGAAATCTCTTCAAGATTAGAGATAGCACAAGAATTCTTGCAAAAATGGGAAAGACAAAAGACAAAAATGGTAGGGGCTTAATCTACGCAGATGAGCTTAAGAAGAGGTGGCAAGAATATATAAAAGGGCTATGCAAGAAAGATCCTAACATCACTGATAGCCATGGTGGTGTGGTTACTGATCCATAAATCTGGATAAGGAAGTCAAGTGGGCCTTAGGAAGTATTGCTAACAATAAGACTAGTGAGGAATTCCAGCTGAGCTATCTGAAATCCTAAAAGATGATGCTGATAAAGTGTAGCTCTCAACGTGCCAGCAAGTGGAAAACTCAACAGTGGACGCTGGATTAGAAGATCAGTTTAAGTCCCAATCCTAAGGAAGGGCAATGCCAAGGAATGTTAAAATTACCAATACTGCTATACTCCAGCAAGATTATGCTTAAGATGCTGCAAACTAGGCTTCAGCAATGTACAAACTAAAAATTACTAGAAGAAAAGTCTGGTTTTCAAAGAGGTAGAGGAACTAGAGACCAAATTGCCAACATTCGCTGGATTATGGAGAAAGCAATGGAGTTTCAGAAAAATATTCACTTTTGCGTCATTGCCTATACTAAAGCCTTTGGCTATGTGGATCACAACAAAATGTAGCAAGTACCAGAAGAGACTGGAGTACCAGATCATCTTACCTATCTCCTGAGGAACCTGTATGTGGGCCAAGAAGCAACAATTAGAACCAAACATGGAACAACTGATTGGTTTAAGATTGGAAAAAGAGTCTGTCTCTTTATTTATTTGTCTTACACATAGAGAACATTATGTAAAATGCCAGGCTGGGTGAATCTAAAGCTAGAATTAAGGTTGATGGAAGAAATATCACCAGTCTCAGATCTGCAGATGATATAACTCCAATGCAGAAAATGAAGAGGAATTAAGAAGGTTCTTGATGAGGGTGAAAGAAGAGAGTGTAAAAACTGGCTTGAAACTTAACATAAAAAACTAAGATCTTGGCAACTGGTACCCTCATTTCCAGCAAATAGAAGAAGAAATAGAAGCAGTGTCAGATTTTATGTTCTTAGGCTCAAAAATCACTGCAGATAGTGACTGCAGCCATGAAATTAAATGATGCTTGCTCCTTGGAAGGAATGCTATGGCAAATCTGGACAGCATACTAAAAAGCAGAGGCATCATCTTGCCAACAAAGGACAACAAAGTCAAAGCTATGGTTTTTCCAGTAGCAATGCAGAGCTGTGAGAGCTGGACTGTAAGGAAAGCTGAATACTGCAGAACTGAGGCTTTCAAATTGTGATGCTAGAAAAGACTTTTGAGAGTCCCTTGGACAGCAAGAGATCAAATCAATCAATGCTTAAAAAAATTAATTCAGACTATTCACTGAAAGGTCAGATAGTGAAGCTGAAGCTTAAATAGTTTGGTCACATAATGAGAAGGAAGGATTTATTGGAAAAGACCCTGAAGTTGGGAAAGACTGAAGACAAAAGGACAGCAGAAGACAAAATGGATAGAAAATATCATGGAAGCAGTGAGCATGAACTTAGACAGATTTTGAGAGATAGTACTGGATAGAAGGACCTGGTGTGCTGTGGTTCATAGGGTCACAAAGAGTCAGACATGACTGAACAACAACAATATTCCATTACATTGATGAACCACAATTTGTTGGCCCATTAATCGTTGACCCATCAATGGGCATCTACTTTGTTTCTAATCTTTTCTTGCTACAAAAAGTGCTGCCATAAACATTTTGGTGTATGTGGGACCTTTCTTCTGGTCACTTACTTCCTTAGGGTAAATGCCTAGCAGTAGGATTGGACCATCATCCTTATCCCTCCTCTATACTTTCTACAATTTCTTATTTTATTTCCCAGAAGAGCTCTTACGGGATAGTCCGATCTTCCTCCTCATGATCCTTCTCATCACTTATTGTCTATTCCATAGTTTCCTGTATCCCACCTTCCTAAGGAGGGGATAGGGTCTATTTGGGAGCAACTGGCAGTGTCCAAGAGGAAGATCCCTCCTTGGGAAAGAGGGAATGTGTCCAAGTTCCAAAGACAGAAAGGACAACTTCTGCTTTGAATCAATCCATCCATCACCCCACATGCATTTCTTAAAAGCCTTCTATGTGTTTGGGGCTGTATTGGATACAAATGTAAAGAATGAAACAATCCCCATTTTCAAGAACTTACATTTTAGTGGAGGAGAAGATACAGACATGTACAGAATACATAGAAAAATATAAGGTAGTTAGGAGGAAAGACATTGGGGAGGGGGCAGCTGAAGTAAGGCTTCATATGAAAGATGATGCTTAAGCTGAGCCCCAAAGGAAGAGAGAGAATCTATATGGCAAAGGTGAGGAGCAGTCAGCTCTAAGACATTGAAACAGGAGTGAGAGTAAGCATGTGAAGAATGGAGAGAAGGTCAACTTGGCTGGATCATAGGGTATTAGAGGGAGAGAAATGCTCAGTGAGGCTGGAAAGACTGGTTGAGAAGGGCTTTAAAAGACAAACAGGAGTTTACGCTTTACCCTATAGCAGGGTTTCTAAACTGGGGTCAGTGAACTTGATTTGTAATTTCTTTTTAAAAAACTGGTAACTATTTCAACATAATTGGTTTTCGTTATAATTTTAGGTGTTTATATAGGTATTTTAGATGTTTTTATCTTCTGCCTGTAAAGACATAATTTGGAGGAGTCCCTGCATTACTTATAATTAACCTGGCTGTCAGGGTTCTCGAAGGTCAGGCCACTGGGAACTGAGATTTGGTAGAGCCTGACAAGCGGGAAAAATTTCGAGGGACTTGTGTCCCAAAACAAATCTGTTGCTTTTCCCCTATTTATAGTAGCTTGTTTTTACATCGCTGTTTGCTGATTGTCTCTCCCAATTAGATTGTGAGCTATTCGAAGGTAGACCTGTCTTTTGTCTCTTTTTGTAATCCCATTGCTGAGCACCGTGTCTGGTTTATAGTAATGTGTAATAAATGTTCACTGACTGACAGTAGGATTGACTGGAATGAGGCAGAGAGGAGATTTGAGGCAAAGAGATCAATTAGGAAGCTGTTGCAATACTCTGGTCTGGGTAAGAGGTGATGAGACCCAGAACTCATAGGTGGCTGTGGGAATGGAAAGAAGGGGTCAGATCCAAAAGATGTGGAAGCAGAGATGGCACAACCTGAAACTGATTGGATATGGGGATTAGGAGTTAGAGATAATCCCAAGATTATGCAGTGCCCTTGTCAAAAAAACATGGCATGTATCTGGGAGAATAGATGAGTTCTGTTTCAGATATGTCTCTGGGATGCCCAATAGGCATTGGTGATACAGGATCAACTTAAGGACAAGTCCATGGCTCGATCTGTGACTGAGAGTCTTCTGCATGGAGATGATCATTACACCTGAGGGAGCTGATGAGGTCACAGGCTTTGTATCTGTCCAGTCGTAACTGAGAGCTCTCTACTAGACCAAAGTGTTCCAGACACTTTGCCTCCAATATCATATTTGATCTTCACCCCCAACAGCCCTACGAAGTAGGCATTTTCTCCAGTTTACCGATGAGGAACTTGAAGCTTAAGGAAATCAAAGATTTACTCTGGGGTCACATAGCTAGTGACAAAGCTATGTTTCAATCTTCCTGACTCCAAGTCCTACACCCTTGCATGCAAGGCATCTTACCTCTGCACCTAGATAAACCTTAGTTCTTCCATCCAATACAAAAAGGATTTATTAAGTATCTGCTCTGTAAGAGGCACTGGATAGGTCAGGTAATATGGAGTAGGGGGGAGAATTATAAAGCTTTCAGTACTGAAGATAATCAATTGTTTCTTAAGTTTGCTCAGGACCAGATGCATCCACACATAAGGTAGCTGGGTCTGCAGTGGGGAGAGTGCTAAACCTAAAATCTGGACAACCTGAGTTAAAATTCTGCCTCAGATACTGATCAGCTGTATGACTCTAGCAGAGTCACTTGGGCTTTCATTTTCTCATCTGTAAAATGGGGATAGTAATGAAATATTGTAGGAAGTTAAAAGGCTTTGCAAACCTGAGAGCATTATATACAGTCCAGCTATTATAACGTAAAATTGATTTCCCCCAATATAGTATAAAAGGTAGGAAATGCAGTTCATCTTTCTTCAGGATCCATTGCAAACACCTAAGATAAAGCTGGGCATGGAGTGCATGGGTGGGCACTCAGTCCCTACTTGTTGAATTAACCTGAACAAGTCTATGGGATGCTGAAACCCACGTGCCCAATGGAATGGTAGAAATGCCATGCAGTGCCCGAGGTTATAATGTAGGCAATTCGATGATTCATGAAGGGGTGGCATTCCAGGGGAGGACGATCCAAATTATTAACAAAAAAACTCAGTTCTAATGACTAATCACATGGTCCCCTTCCAAACTTTTAAAAGAGTTGCTGGTGATGGTTGTGAAGCAAAGACCCCCAGAAAGTTGGGAGAAGTAGGAGGAAGAGGAAAAACTGAGGGTACATATAACTTTCAGATTGACTGAAACATTTCCAAAAAACCCAGGTTTTGCTCTGCTCCTGCCAGAAACTTTGGCTTTGTAACCTGCTGATCATAATGAAAAATTATGCCCATTCTGACAACCACTTAGTTTTGCCTTAGTTTCCTCAACTGTAAAGTAGGAAGACCAACAGCAGCTACCTTCCTAGGGATGCTGTGAAGATCAAATGAGATGATATTCACAAACATTCAGCACAGTGCCTGGCCTGTAATAGCCTCTTAATAGATCTTTACTTCCTTCCACCTTGGAGGCATCAAGGTAGAATGTCAAGTAACCTGGGCTTGGCGTTAGGAAGACAGGTTCCGGTCCATCTTCTGTCACATTGGGCAAGTCATTTAACCCTGAAGTGCCCCCAGAAAACTCTCTATAATTGCAAGTTGCAAAGCAGGTGCCAATCTGCATTGGTGGAGGGAGTTTCCTCACAAGGGATTCTCTATGAAATCCCAGGTCTGCTCCGAAAAAAAAAAACAAAACACTAAACAAACCCACACACTTATGCATTACTATAAGATTTATGAATTGCTTCCCCCTTTGAGGAATGGAGTCTGAGTATTAAGTAAGATACTGCGGCTCCTCTGCCCATATGGATTGTCCTGCTGCCCTCTCCAAGGTAAAATTGATGCCATATTAAATAGTGATGGATTTTCACTGTCACACAGATGGACTGAAAATCCAGCTTATTTAGAGAAATTTCAGGGGACCATTTGATTCTGAACCATCAAAGAATATAAATGAGGTAGGCGTTAATGTCCATCAAGCCCAGCGCTTTGATAGGGAGGGACCTAGAGACCTTTGATGGACATCCGGTGTAGGGGGAAGCACTCAATAGAATTTTCAGTTCTGGTTCCATGAGGTAGAAATTAAGACTTAACATGAAACCCATCATCAGGACAGCAGGTCAGAGTTTGAAGCAAATGTGACTTGACGTTGGAGGAGGAATTTACTGTGATTTTGCAAGTGAGAAACACTTTGGCAAGAAAGCTTCCACCTATGAAGGTCAGCTCCAGGCTGTGGCTGTCTGTCTCCATAGGACCTCTCCTATACAGACCGGACAGATTTATCTGTGCCCATGTTGTCTCCCCTGAGGGAATGTAAGAATGGTACACAGTAGCTGTTGAATCGATAACTGATCAGTGATTGACTGGATGAAAGAGAACCAGGGGATGTTACAGTTGTCTGCCGCCTGGCTCAGGGGTGGAAGGGAGGGAGGGGCCCAGGAGGAAGCAGAGATGGGGGGCAGTCTCAGGTATAGCAGACTTCCAGGGTTTTTGCTCTTGCTTGTGGCTTCTCAGCTTTGTGACCTTGGTCAAGGTACTCTCAGAAATTCTTTCCTCATCTTTGAATGGGGATAAGAACTTTTCACTCCTCATCTCCTCAGAGTTATTGTGAGCAAATCACCTCATTGAGCTTTGGCCATCCTGGCTTCAGAGACCCTATGATTTCCTCGGTGGGAGTAGGCCCTCAGACAGTGCAGATCACAATGACTATGATTTAGGAGGAAATGGTCCACAGCAGCCGTTGTGCGTAAAAATTCTTCTTTCATGAGCTCGCCTCTCCAGAGAGATAGAGGATAGACATGATCTGGGACCAGTTTGACCTTGAAACCTTTCCTGCTAACCAGGCTCTACCAAACCTCAGGTCCCAGTGGCCACCCACACCCAGGTCAGGCCTTCATAGAAGACATCAGGAGTGGCCATGCTGTGTGAGTGTGAGCATCATCACACAGAGACCTTCCCTTGTGTATGGGAAACACCTTGTCAGGGGAATGAGTTATGACTGAAATGACTAAACAGCAACAAAAGTAGGAGAGACCTTGGGCCCCATCAGAGCATCTTGAGATATGTGGAAGTTGGAATCCCTCCCCAAGGCTGAGAGACTGAGGGAGTTTCAGGCTCTCTCAACAAAGGAGCCAAGCACCAAGAAGGAGGCATCTCTCATCTGCCAACCACCTCTCCAAGTTATTGCTTTCTCTTAGTCTGGGACAACAGAGGACACACTGAGGATGCAGCCTCCTTGTTCAGAGTTGTTACTATTCTACGAAAGGCCATTGCAAGCCTTCAAAGAGCCTTCAAACCCAAGAAAGTCATTCTGTAGAGAGGTGCATCATCCATCATCTCCCTTCAGCATCTCTGTTTTATGGACTTAAGACAGTGAAAATCATCAAGAATGCACTTTACAGATTCAGGCAGAATCAAAGCTGCTGGATTCAATTACTTTCCAAAGGCAGGCAGAAGAGAAATACCCCAGAAACCTGAAAACAAGAGTGGGCCTTTTTTGTAGGGGCTGCCTGGTGGAGCTGGGGGCAAGTTGTAACTTTAATTGGACAGAGCAGAACCTTCGTAAATACTTAGAGATTAAAATGTAGCCGGGGAAGGGGAAGAGTCAAGGGTCACAACTTGCCCCCTCATTTAGATCCCAAAATAGGAGACTAGAAGGGATAGAGGGTAGAAAGGCAACCTCTCCAGGACAATCCCCTCAATGAATCGTTCCTGGAAAGCTTCTCAGATTTAGAACCAGTTGCCTGGAAAGAAGAATCATGGAAAAGGTGAAAGAGCCCTAGCACAGAATCTGTGTGCAAATTCTGCTTTTGAAACTTATCACCTAAGTGACTTTGAACAAGGAAGCCATTCAGTTTTCAAGGCCTCAGTTTTCTCATCTGTAAAATGAGAGGATTGGACTCAGCGGCCTCTGAGATCCCTCCCAACTCTAGAGCTATGAGCCAAATACATTCCATTCAGTCAAAGTTTGTTAAGAACCTACTATGTGAGAAGCAACATGGAGAAGTAGAGAGAGGGTCGGCCCTTTTGCAGTCAGAAAGACCTGGGTCCCAGACCTGCCTTTGACACAGAAAAGCTCTGTGAATGAGTGAGACACTTAACCTCTCAGTGTCCCTAGCAATTCTCTAAGGCTACAGAGAATACAGAGTAGATGAGTAAAGGGAATCTCAATACTGGGAGTTCTTCACATCAGAAAAATCACAGGGTCAGCGGGGTCAACCTGGAGAAGCAAAGGACCCTGGGGAATGGCTAGAGAGATAGGAGGAGAACCAGAGGAAAGCAGAGAATTCAAAGACAGACATGAAGCTATCTCTGCCTTTAGAGAACTCAGTCCTAGTCAATTCCTTCTAGACCATCTTAATGTTTTTCTCATTCCAAACAAAATATTACAGCATCAAAGTGATTCTAATTAATTCTGTGATACGCAGTGGCACGTTTCCATATCTGACGACACTATTAGTCTACTATCCACCATCATGCCATTGTGTCAGAATTCCATCGTTTGAATCCTTGAGGGAACAGGAAACTTCTCAGCCCGTAGCACAGTTCACCAATTAGACAATGTTTGGCATTCTAGAAAGTGTCCTTCCAGACAGCCTCAGGCTATCAGCCTATGCTCTGATGCATGAGATTTCATTATCCTTGTTATGGTGGTTTACATAGCTACAAACATTCTCTGCCAGCTACAAAATGATTCAGGTCCTTTAAAGACTTTTTAAAAATAGTCGTAATATTTGGTTCAATAGACTGCAGCTCTAAATTCCACAGGTTGATATTTTGCCCATGAAATGGGACAGTTTTTCCTCTGCCATCTATTTGTCCTGCCACAGGTTTCTCAGCCTGGGAGTTCATTCTGGCTCTGTGGCCCCTTCCTCTGATTGGTCAGTTTCTCCACTTGAAGGGCAGCCATGTCAACATTCCTCTTTGGACTCCCCCCTCCCCTCATGGGTGTCTAATCTCCCCCCAACAGAACGTCCACTCCTTGGGGGCTGGGGCACCTCTGCTTTTGCTTGCATTTCTATCTCCAGCACTTAGAGCATTTAAGCTCCTCAGAATGCTTGGTACCTTGACTTGTTGGCTGTGGCACTGCGATGTATGTCCTCATTCTTGTTATACTCAATCCAGGTCTCCCCTTTTCAGATCACATCAACCTGGTTTGGTCTTCCCCTCTGACCTTTCCAGCCCTTTACCTGGACTGCTGTTCAACCTAACCGACCTCTCGCTGTTCCTCATTCAGCACATGCCATCACATGTCTCTGTGCTTTTCGACTGTCTGTCTCCCAGGCCCAGAATGCCCACCCTACTCCTCCTTGGTTCTTAACCTTCTAAATGAATCACTTTAGGATTAGTCATTTGAGACAGCTGGATGGTGCAATAGATAGAGTGCTGGGCCTGGAGTCAGGAATCACTGAATTTAAATCCAGGCTTAGACACTTCCTAGCTGTGTGACCCTAAGAAAGTCACTTAACCTCTGTCTGCCTCAATTTCCTCAACTGTCAAATGAGGAGATTAGCACCTACCTCACAGAGCTGTTGTGAGGATCAAATGAGATAATATTTGTAAAGTGCCTGGCATACAGTAGGCATCATATAAATGCTCCTGCTTATTCTCTTCAAGAGGATCCTTCAAAATGAAACCTTTCCAGATTTCCCACACTTAGTGCCAGTATCCAACCTGGGGGAAAAAACTTTGCAGTATGTGTGTGTGTGTGCATGTGTGCATGCATACATGTTTGTGCATGTGCATGTGTATGCATATGCATGCCTGTGCATGGTGCATGTGTGTGTGTGTGCCCATAGTGTCTCTCTAGATAGAATGTAAGCTTCATGGGGCAGGAACAGCTCCATTTCTCTTTCTGATCTCTGAACCAAGCACAGGGAACTGTAAATACTTTATGAATTCTCAACTGGTCAGTACCCATACACTTGTAGCACTTGTTTCTGAGACCATGAGATGCTTCCCGGGTATCAGGCATCATCCCATGCAGTGTGCCAGTGAGGAGCCTTATAAGATGCCATCGATCCTATCTCTGGCAAATCCCCAGTCATGGAGCTGGAGGGAACCTTAGCGATCAGTTAGTCTAAACCCCTCATTTTACATGTGAGGAAAATGAAGCCAAGAGGTGTTAAATGGCTCTCCCAGGATCATACAGCTAGTATGTAGCCACAGCATAGGCAGTGAGGATTAAAGTCAGGATTTGAACCCAGAATCTCTGATTCCAAACAAAGTATTCTTTCCACTACACCCAATGAATGTTCATATAGAATTACAGTTTATGCTTCATTAGAATTATACTTCATATAGAATTAACCTGCCTTACTAGTAATGACTTGGAGGGTCTTCAAAAGATCATTTTGTTCAGTGGCTTTTCAATCATGTCTGATTCTCTGTGAGCCCATTTAGGGTTTTCTTGGTGAGGACAGTGGAGTGGTTTGCCATTTCCTTCTCTAGCTCATTTTACAGATAAGGAAATTGAGGCAAACAGGGTGAAGTGACTTTCCCAAGGTCACACAGTAAGGGTCTGAGAACAGATTTGAACTCAGGAAGATCAGTCTTCCTGAGTCCCATCGCTGTGCTCTGTCCACTACCCACCTAGCTGCTCCCAAAAGATTATAACATCATAAATTTGGAGCAGTGAGGGACCTCAGGACTATCCATTCCAACCCTTTCATTTTACAGATAAGGAACCTGAGGTCTAGAGAAGAAAACAGTCAGTCAGCAAGTATTTATTAAATACTTACTATGTACCAGGCACATATGTTAAGTGACTTGCCCCAGGTTCTCAGCCTCACTGATCAAACTGAAGTACCTTGTTTCCTAAATGTAAAGTAGGGAATTCTTAACTTGGGGAAATTTTCATTTTCCTACATGAAGCCTAGCCATACTCCCCTTTGAGAATACCTAGCATAGTAAAAAAAAAATGAACTCGTACACAAGTTAATGAGTATTTACTGGGCACCTGGTTGGGGCAGCTCAGGGGTGTTCAATCTCATTTCCAGAGGATTTCTGATTTTGACAAAAGTGTTCATGACTGAGCTCCTTTAGTTTCCCTAGTGTACGCAAATATGATTGGATTTACCAAAGTTACATTGACTTGCTGCATTTCCAGAAGGCATCAAGTGAATGAGAACAAAAATGAGATTCAGAAAATATTTCTTTCCAGCTGTTACCTAAGTCCAGCTGGGGGTTGGGGGTTTGGGCATTGTTTTAGAGGATCATGTAAGTGTAAGCATATGGGGTTTAGCCAAAGGCTGGAATCAGACGCAGCAGGATTGTCTGAAATATTAGTACGATAAATACTGGCTTTGGTGTAATACCCAAAAAGAACAACGAACCATAAATCTCGAGCCCTGAGGGAACAGAGATGGGAGTGGTCAAATGAACAGCTGGTACAGCAGTCCACTATTATCCCCAAACAAGCGGATGTCATGCATTCTGGATAGGCTAACTTAATAGGCTTTTCTATTTGATACAAATCTGATCAAGAAACTGAAGTTTCTCTTCTTTTCCCCCCTTTCCCTTCTTCCTTCTCTTTCTTCTCTCTTTCCCTTTCCCTCTCCTCCCTCTTTCCCTCCCTCTTCCCTTCACCAGCTCTCTCTGTTTCTCTCCCTCTTCCTCTCCCTCCTTCTGCCTTCCCCTCTTCCCTCTCACTTTCTCTCTCCCTCCGTCCTCGGTCTTTCTCTCCCCTCCTCTCTCCCCTCCCCTTCTCTTTCTCCTCTCTCTCCCCCCTCTCCCCTGCCTCTGTCTCTCCTTCTGCCTCTCTTTCTCCCCCGTTTTTCTCTCCCCTTTCTCTCCCTCCCTCCTTCCTCTCTCTCTGTCACTCTCCCTCCCTCTGCCTCTCCCACCTCTCTCTGTCTCTCCCTGCCTCTCCCAATCTCTCTCTCTCCCTCCTTCCTCCTTCCTGTCCCACTCTTACATGTAGACCATGCCCAGAAATGCCTGACTGGTCTAGAGACGTGATAGAGTCGCCTTCTCTTTAGAAAAATAATTGCCTGCCTTCTAGTTTCCAGATTGCTGCTAAGGATAATATTTCTATTATTCAGAAGTCATTATTGATATATTTGTATGGGCTGACTTAGTGTATTCCCCTGATGGTCCAGTATTTCGTAGTTCAATTCTGCCTAAATTGGAATGTTGTTGAGCTAAGAATTCCCAAGAGACTCTATCAAATACCCTTCTCTGTAGTTCAGGGCTTCCTCACCATTTTGTCCTGAACCCCTTTTACAGGCAAGTGAAGCCTAGGGATCTCTTCTCAGAATCAGGTTTTTAAATAATTGAAATAAATTGCATTTAGAGGTTAATGAAAATAAAGATGTTATTTTTTCCCATCCAGATTCACAACCCCCCAAAATCTAACCTGAATCTTTCTTTGGAGCAAAACTGCATAGATTTTATGGGCACTGATTTGCTGGTACACTGAGGTCAAGCTCAAAAGATCCCAGAACCCTAGGGGATTTAGGAGTGCATTAGGCCCAGTGGCTAGTGGAAGCTGAGGGCTTGATCCCTAGTCCCCAGATGTCCTCTTAATGCCTGGACTACTGAAACAGCATCTGAATTAATCTTCCAGCTTCCAATAATTCATGCTCCATGCATCTGCCAAAGTGGCCTCGTCAAGTATCAACCTGACTATGGGACCCCTCTCAAGAAGTTCCGGTGGCTCCCTATTGCCTCTAGACTAAAATCTTCCCTTGTCATTTACGACTTCCAGCAGACTTTTCCAGGCTTCTTGCACAATTCTCATTCTCTCTCTCTCTCTCTCTCTCTCTCTCTCTCTCTCTCTCTCTCTCTCTCTCTCTCTCTCTCTCTCCCTCCCTCCCTCCCTCCCTCCCTCTCCCTCTCCCTCTCCCTCTCCCTCTCCCTCTCCCCCTCCCTCCCCATCCCTCTCTCTCTCTCTCTCTCTCTCTCTCGCTCACTCGCTCACTCGCTTTCTCTCGCTCGCTCTCTTTTTCTATGTTTCAACCACATTGGTCTGTCTGCTCTTTCTGTAACTTCCCATTTTATCTTGTACCTCAAGGCCTTTGCATTCAGGACTTATACTATTTTGTGTGTGAGAGAGAGAGAAGAAAGAAGAAATTCAGAAAAAAATGATGAATATGGTAAAATTATCTGATTGTATATGCAATATTCCACATGTGGGGACCCTCTTCCCCCTACTCCCACCCCATCACTGCAAAGGAGCAAGTAGAGGTGTCTTCCCCTTTTATTTAAACCCAAGCAAAACAGGGATTCTAGGGCACAGATCTGACCACATCCCTCTCCTGCTCAAAAACCTTCCATGGTTCCCTCAGCCTGCTGTTTAAGACCCTTTACAATGATGCTCACATTACTGTCCTTTGAGCACTAAATGTTCCTGCTAAACAGGACCTTCCTCAGTGTTTCCTGAATTCAGCTTGCCCTTTCTTCCCTCCTTGCATTTACACAGGGCATCTCTCATGACTGCCATGCTCTGTCTTCTCAGCTGTACTTTCAAGAATGCCTCCAAGGTCCAGTACAGGTGTCACTTCCTCCATAAAGCCCTCCATGATTTCTCCCTGCTAAAAGTGCTCTCTCTTGCCACGAATCTACCTAGATACCTCCTCTGCCCCCACTATTCCCTACCATAAACTTGTCTGTGCATGATGTAAGCGCACACACACATACACACACACACACACACACACACACACACACACACACACACACACACACACACACACACTGCGGACTCCTTGGGGGCAAAGATTACCAGATTAGTTCTAAATTTGTGCCCCTAGTGCCTACCCCAGTGCCTTGTTCATAACAAGCTTACAAGTGTTCACTCTGCTGTCCTAAGATGCTCCCTGAAGCAATTTGACTGTGCTATCTGGGTCCAGCTGGTGAACAGTTACTTAAGAAAAGGAGATAACCAGGTTTGAAAGAAGTGATCTATCATCCTTTGCCTAAGTAACCACTTTGTGGATCACCTCCCTGATGACAGTGATACCAAGCAATCTTTTGCCCTGGTGAGGTTCTTTACTAGCAGCAAACTGACCACCCCCCCACTTCCACCCCAGAGTATCAGATGCTATTTTAAAAAATTAAAAACAAGTTCATTCATTCTACTGGGGTGGTCCAGCAGGCATGGAGAACATACACCACTGTGTCTGCATCACAAGAAGGGTTTACCAAGCCCTACTGGATGCAGAATGCAATAGCATGAAAAAATGCTTAAGAAAGACCTAACAGGGCTCTCTCTATTTCAATATTTCCAATCAAGTCAGGGACACCCCCCAGACCGCTGAAAAATTACAATAGAACAATTAAAGACCAACATGTACCCCGAAGGAAGACCTTTTCCTGCTTCCATGTCAATCATTCAGTCAATAAACCTTTATTTGGTGCCTACTATGTGCCAAGCATTGGGATACAAAGAAAGGCTACAGATAGCATCGATTGTTTAAACAGTACAGACTCCTGCTAAAGAATACATAGCACAGAAATTTCAAAATTGCCTCCAGTTGTCTAAAATGTTTTATTGTAAAATAACGTTCGGAGATGAGAAGAGAATGCAAAGTATTAAGCTCATAATGACGTGCTCATGATATTGACTGGATCAGTCACATTGCTGTCACAAAGACATTTGCATGATTACAAGATATTTTTTGTATATTGTGTTCCCATCATTATCCTCTCCAACATCCTCATTAAACATCCATTTGAATGAGGTGCTGTGATAGGCACCATAGAAAGAAAGTTAATTAAGCAAATTGAGCTCCTACCACTTAGAAGCCATATTCACTCAACTCATTTACCATTTTCCTCCTATACTTTCGATTTGAGAGGAGAGAGAGAGATATGTGAGAATCTGAACCTGATTCACTGTCACCTTCCTCAACCTTTAATAATCTCTGTGATTTTTCACTCTGACTTACATAACTGACTCACCCAAAATTACCCTGCCGTCAGAGACAAAGGTGATTAGAGCTGGCATCAGGAAACTGCGTCATCATATTTGAGGGTCACCTGATGCAGCAGTTTGGTGTTAAATTTAACCCATTGCCCAGATTCGAAGGAAAGCAACTCACTGAGTCAATGAGATTTGGGAGCTCTCTTGTAAATCCTAACCATCAATCAACGTCATCCATGTGGTGGCATCAAGGCAGTAAGAACCAAGAAAAAGGCGAGTCCAAAAGTTGTCTAGGAGACTTCACCTATGTCAGAGCCAAGGGGCAATTAATGGGGCAACTGGAACTCAGGACTTGTTCAAGAGACCTCGGGGGAGGCTACACACACCCCTCTCTAGAGATAAGGTTACATGTAAATGGGGTGGGGTATTACATTTCCTAATATTTTTCCCTCTTTTAAACAAGTCCCAAAGTACCTTAGAAGTGCCACTTGGAGCATGATATTTCCCTTCAAATGAAATTTTAGGATCTCTGTGTATGAGAAGAGGAGCATAATTTATAAGAGACTGAAAAAGGATAATTATCAGAAAGAAATGAAATAATACTGTGTAATAATGACACCCAATCTAGGACTTGGAGAAAAGTTACAAAAATGCACCTCCCTCCATTTACTGTAGAAGTGGGGGGCTGTGGGTGTGGGATGGTGTATATACTGTCATGTCACTTGATTTGTTAATAGGTTTTGCTCAGTCATTTTTTTCCTCTCTTTTTAAAATCGTGGTTACAAAGGAAGTCTCACCAGGTAGGAAAGGTGGGAAGAGATATATTTAGAAATGAATGTGTTGCAAGACCAAAAAGTATCAATAAAGCACCTCTTAAAAGAAAAACAATGTTTGCATTTATCACTTTTTTAAAGATTAAATTTCAGTTTCCAAACAAGGAAAGAAGAATCAGCTGCTGCTGCTGCTGGGAGCTGCACATGTGCCATGCTAAAAGAAACACACTGTGAGCCCAGGGTGGATGGCTGAAGAAAGAAAAAAAGAGAGAGAAAATTCAAACAAAATTGGGTATTAATTACTGATCACGAGTCTGTGTGTGAATATTGCTTACTTTCATAAAAAAGACAGATATAAGAGGCAGTGTGTCTGAATGATTGCCAGTGAGTAAGTGAGCATTCATCATGCGAATATTTGTATACAATCAGTTAGTCAATCGAACACATAAGTGCCTACTACATGCCAGGCATTGCTAAGTACTAGGATACAAAGAAAAGCCAAAGACAGTCCCTCTCCCCAAAGGAATTCCTAGTTCAATGAGGGAGACAACCGTAGACAATCAAGATAAACATAGAACCACCTGGTAGTGATCAACAGCGAAGAGACCAGCATTAAAGGGGGTAGAAGGTGGGATTTTTGATGGGCTTGAAGGAAGCCAGGAGGCAGAGATAAAAGGGGAGATCACTCCAGACAGGGGAACATTAAAAAGATATGTGACCCTGAGAAACTCATGTAACCTCTACATGCCTCAAGCAACTCCCTAAGATTCCTCTCCCCTAGTCATCTTGTTACTCTACAGACTTACCCTGTTCCTCTCCCAAACTCCTGCCCTTCAAACCGCTGCTCTGAATGGTGAATGCTTAGTTTAGTCTTGCCTCAGCAAAGCCTCACTTTACTCACCAGCTATCATGGGGAAAGCATTGGTGCCTTCTCTTCCCATTCCAGTTCTAGATCTCTAATCAAATCAATATTGCCAGGGTTGAACAGGAAAGGGTGGGAGGGTCAGCCTCCTCCCAATGGTTCCTCTCTCCATTGACATAACTTTCCAAATCAGAATACCCTTTCCTGTCCAACATCCCCTTATATAGATTTCTCCTTTTATTTGATTGCCAGCTCCTTAAGAGCAGAGACTATCTTACTTTTGCATTTTCACTCTTGGGGCTAACACAGTGCTTGTTAAGACTTTAAAAAATGCTTATTCATTGATTTATCTCTATAGTGGAGGGAGCTGCCACACAGAGAATTTCCCAAGCAAACAGGATGGAAATCGCATATCTAGTCAGAATGCCACCTAGTTTCTTAATTAATTTTTATTAATGCCAATATTATTTCCATGGAGGTGGTTCTTTAAATGGACATCAGTAATTATATTACTTTTGTATATTACTGTGACTTAAAGAGGGCTGGAGCTGTAAAGATCATATCCAGTAAATTTTAAGTATATTCTCAACTTATAAGAATTATAACATTGATTCAGAATAAAGTGAATTAGTCCCTCTACCTCACAATTAAATAAATAATCACCACAGTAATTAAGCACTTGCTACACAAAAGGTATCGTGCCAGATGCTGTATTTGCTTGGTTATTATTAATTTTGACTATCTTCATGGCTCATAGTGTATCAATGGTTTTCATTGAGAGCTTAATCATAAGCCAGCTTGTGAAACCCAGTGTGGGGTCTTGATGGTGCCTGGTAGCCCTTCCGTTCTCTTCTTATAGGCTCATTCTTCACAGTGTCTTCTCTTTGTTACCCTGTCCAGGTACCCAAACTTTAGCCTCCACATTGAAAGCCTACATCTGCCTTCAGTGGATAGACATTGGCAACCTGCTGCACTTCCCAAAATGTCTTGGTATTTCTGATTCATTCTTGCTCTCTACCTTCTGGTCACCAGGGGAAAAATGTACTCTGCTCCCCCCACTTAGGCAACCCCTTCTTCCCATTCCTTTGATCCTATTTCCTCTTTCTTTCTCCAAGAGCTGACAAAATTCTGCTGATTTTTAAATTTAATTAAAGCTAAAATTTTTCATAAGCCATTTAAGTTTAAACCTGCTGTGTAGCTTTTGGGACACGCATGCTCTGTATATCCCATCTCTCTCATGTACCTCCCATCACTTCCTCTCCTTCACATCTGTTTACAAACATCCCCAGATCTCCCAGTCCTACAACGTGTCTTCCCTAGACTTATCTACCTCTTCCAGCCACTGGTTCATCTTTCGCTCTTCGCAATCACAGCAATTTTTCAAAAATTTCTTTCTGCTTGATGCCTTCATTTGCTCTCTCTACTCACACACTCCCAACTTCTTTCAGCACTGCCCCTGCCCTCAAGCCTGCCATAGCTTCATTGAAACTTTCAAAGATCATCAGTGACCTCCGAATCACTTAAATCAAAGGGACTTTTTTTTGGAAGTGCAGGGAGTAGTAATTCTCCCCAACTTCTCTGAAATTTCAGAAACAACTGACCTGTCCCTGTTGCTGGACACTCTTCTCCTAGGCTTCAGAAGTCCCATGCTATCTTCAGTTTCCTCTTACCTCTAGAACTCACCAAAGAGAGAGCTAACATATGCAGGGACATCCCTCAGAGGTATGTATGTCTTACAGTGGAAAGGGATCAAAAGGGTAATACTGATTTGGGACAGTGGAGGGGAGATCATGAAAACAATCGAAATGGAGTAGTGGATCAGTACGATCAGATTAAATACAAAATATATGGTTAGTGACCATAATAATCCCGTGTTTGATAAACCAAAGATCCAGGCTTTGGGGAAAAGAACTCACCATTTGACAAAAATTGCCGGGAAAACTGGAAAGCAATTTGGCAAAAACTAGGCATAGACTAACATCTCATAATGTATACCAAGATAAGGTCAAAATGGTTAAATAGTTAAATCATTTAGACATAAGTATATTAGGAAAGCATGGAAAATTTTGCCTGTCAGGTCTACGGATAAGTGAAGAGTTTATGACTCTATAAAAAAGAGAGGATTTCAGGAACTAAAACAGATAGTTTTGATTAAATGAAATTAAAAGGAGTTTTCACAAAGAAAAGCAATGCAATCCAAATGAGAAGAAAGGCAAGAAACCGGGAACATATTTTTATAGCAGATTTCTCTGATAAAGGCCTCATTTCTCATACATAAGGAACTGAAACAAATTTATAAAAATAAGAGCCATTCCCCAATTGATAAATGGTCAAAGGATATGAACAAGCAGTTTCAGGAGAAAAAATCAAAGCTATCAACATTTATATGAAAAAAAATGCTCAAAATCACTATTGATTAGAACAATACAAATAACACAACTCTGAGGTTCTACTTCTTACTCATCAGATGGGCCAAGATGACAGAAAAGAAAAATGATCAATGTTGGAGGGGATGTGGAAAAACAGAGACACGAATGCAAGGTTGGTGGAGTTGGGAACTGTCCAAACATTCTGGAGAATAATTTGTTAACTATGGCCATAGGGCTACAAAACTGCACATATCTTTTGACCCAGAAATACCACTACTAAGTCTGTATCTCAGAAAGATCAAAGAAAAAGGACCCATATGTACAAAAATATTTATAGAATCTCTTTTCATGTTAGCAAAGAATTGGAACTTGAGGGTATGTCTCAATTGGGGTCAATGAGAGGATCAATTGGGAAATGGCTGAGCAAGTTGTGGTATACACTTATGATGGAATACTAGTGTGCTATAAGGAAATGACCAGCAGAAGGGTTTCAGAAAAACCTGGGAAGACGTATGTGAACTGATGCAAAGTGGAATTGGGTATCCCCAGGAGAACATGGTACATGGTAACAACTATATTGTAATGATGATCAACTATGAAAGAATTAGCTACTCTGATGAAGAAAATGATCCAAGACAATTCAAAAAGACTCATGTTGAAAAATGCTAACCACTTCCAGAGAGAGAACTAATGAACTCTGAGTATAGATCGAAGCAGCCTTTTTTCACTTTCTTTATATTTCTTGTTTTTGTGTACGTGTGTGTATGTGTTTATAACACAGCTAATGTTGGCAACATGACTTCACATGTGTAATTGACATCATATTGTTTACATTCTCAACGGATGGTTGTTGTTTGTCATTCATTCTCAAAGAGGACCATGACATCAGGAAGATGATGCCATGACTTGCAAGTAAATTTAATTAAGTAAGAGAGGGCTGTGTAATCACCAGCCTCACTTTCTCCTCTGGAGACATCTGGGTCCAGAGGCAAGATTCATCCAGGAAGAATGGAGATGACCCCAGATGCAGTGGGAGACTATGGCCTTTTAAGCTAAGGTCTTTCTCGGGTCCTAGCTTGACTGAGTCAAGGCCAATTCTACCTATCTTCCTCCAATCTTACGTCTTCAATTGCCTTTCCAATAATTCAGACTGGATATCCAGTTAGACATCTTGTTTGTTTTTTTTTTCTTTTCTTTTTGCAAGGCAGTCAGGGCTAAATTACTTGCCCAGGGTCACACAGCTAGTAAGTGTCAAGTAGTCTAAAGCCAGATTTGAATTCAGGTCCTCCTGACTCCAGGGCTGATGCTCCATCCACTATACTACCTAGCTGCCCCTTCCGATCAACATCTTAAAGTCAACACATCCAAAACAGAACTGACGATCTTTTTCCCTAAACTTTCCCTCAACTCCACCTCAACTCTCATAGAGGGCACTACTATCGTCCCAGTCTCTCCAGCTCACGATCTAGGAGGGACAGGAAGGAGGGACAGAATTTGGAGCTCAAAATTTTTTAAAAATGAAGGGAAAAAGGTTAAAAAATTTAATTGGGAAATATTTAATGAAATAAAAACATGGTTTTTAAATTTAAAAAATAAATTTTAAAACAGAATTTAAAGATAAAAATATAATTTTAAAAACACTATTTTCACTTTTTAATTTTTTGTTTTTTATTACTTGTGATTTTTCCCTTTTGTTCTGATTCTTCTTGCACAACATGACTAATGTGGAAATATGTTTTACATGATAGTACATGATATAACCTATATCAGATTGTTTGCTATCTTGGGGAGAGGGAAGGGAAGGAAGGGAGGGAGAAAAAATTTGGAATTCAAAATCTTGCAAAAATGAATGTTGAAAACTATCTTTACATGTAATTGGAAAAAAGTAAAATACATTAAATTATTTTTAAATAGAAGAGCAGGTTTAAATAACAGAATAAAAGGAAGACTGCTTACCTCTTACAGAGTTTCTGCAGAATGCCAAGACATAATGGGCAAACCTGTCACTGGTCAGAGAACCCATAACTAGAACTGGGAAACAAAAGGATATTGATGGTTTGCCCAATTTGACCTAAATCACCCAAGTCCTGATCCTGACTGAGAACAAGGTGTGGCATACTGTAACCTGACTTTGGCCATGCTCATAGAGAACAATGTAGGTAAATAGCACCCATGCGTCTGAGAGGTTCCTTCCTCCAAGTCTCTCTGCTTCCTTTGGGTAAGGCCAAAGGGTTTCTGACTGAGCCCATATTTTATCCCTCTCCCCACTCAATCCACCTACTTTGATGGCTTCTTTTCTCAACCCTCCAATGACTGTGTTGCCCAGGGCCATTTTTTTTCTCTCCTTCAATCTCTCCCTTGTCAATCTCATTCACTTCCCCAGAATCATCTACTATGTCTAAACAGGTGATCCTCAAATCTGCATTGCCAAAGCTGAGCTCTTTTTTAAGATCAAGACTGAGCTTCCTCTAGGCATCTTTACCTAGACGTTCTCACTGCCATTCATTGGAACATGTCGAAAAGAGAGCTTACTATCTTTTCCCATCTTCTTTGTTTGACACCTTGGAGTAATCTTTGAGTTTCTCCTCTCCTAAAAATGTCCCATTCAATCATTATTCAATTCTTTTAGATTTCCTTTCCACAACAACCCTTTCATCCATCCCATCCTCTCTATTTCCACTGATATTCTCCCTCCCTCCCTTCCACACTGCCATTTTTCCACTCTGTCCTTCAGACTGCTGCAAGAATAACTGAATAACTTTTCTTAAATATTGATCAGGTAGGGTCACTCCATGCTCAAAAATCTTCAATGAGTTCCTATTGCCATCCAAATAAAGTTCAAACTCTAACGCCTTTGCTTACCTTCAAGGCATTCTGTAATCTAATACCAGATGGCTCTGGAGGAGAAAGTGAGGCTGGTGATCTTGCACAGCCCTCCCTCACTCAAATCAAAGTCAACTGCAAGTCATGTCATTATCTCCCTGCTGTCATGGTCCTCTTCAAAAACAAAGGACAAATACAACCTGTGAATAGACCAAGTTTCCTTATTGGGGACCCAGCTAGTTGGGTAACTCTACTCTCCCTCTTCCTCTCCCTCTCCTTTCTAAAAGGAGATAAATTTCTAGTTAACTTGAGATTTACTGCCTTCCTTCCTTCCTTCTTTCCTTTCTGCTTTCCTTCCTTCCCCCCAGTTCACTCTGAAGCTCATTTATTCAACCACAATGGGTCCCTGGCCAAGTTATACTGAATGACTGTATTTTGGGCCCTCCTGGCTCTAAGTGAATTTAGAGTGAATGTCAGTGGTAACTGTTTCTCATTGGAACAGCAATCTTGAGGGTCTTCCCTTCCCAGCTTGATTGTTTTGTTTTGTTTTCTTTTTAATTAAAGGGGCCAACCTATTCCCTGAATGGATGTTACCTCACTTTGAGTACCTGAAAAGGCCTTAGCCTAATTGCACCCTGGGCTATCTCCAGTCATCCTGATGAATATGTGGTCACTGGATCCAAATGGCTCAGGAGGAGAAAGTGAGGCTGGTGAGCTTGCATAGTCCTCACTCAAATCAAAGTCAACTGCGAGTCATGTCATCATTTCCCTGATGCCATAGTCCTCTTTGAAAACAAAGGACAGGCGGAGCCAAGATGGCGAAGTAGAAAGACGCACATACACATAGCTCCAAACCCACAAACCACAGAACAGCTAGAGGGGACCAACCCAGGGCGAATTCTGCACCCAGAGACCACGGAATATTGGAGCGAGGGAGATTTCTGTTCCAGAGAGACCTGCAAACCTCTCGCGGGGGGTCCTTCGCGCCGTGGACTGGGCGCCAGGACGGGAGCAGAGGGCAGCCCTGCTGTGGCCACAACACCATGAGGAAAAGATCCGAGAGGGCTATGGGGACAGGATCTCCAGTGGCCACGCGGGTCCCCCCACCCACAGAGGGACCTGCAAACCTCTCGCAAAAGGTCCGTCGCGCTGCAGACGCGGAGCCCAGCCCGGACCTGCGGTGGCCGTGGCCCCGAGAGGCACAGATCTGAGAAGGCTCCAGAGACGGGATCTCCAGCGGTGGCACAAGCCCCGCCCCCCCCCCCCCCGCAACAGGTGACTGACGGGGGTAGGTGAGAGAGTCTCTTTGGCAGGTTGAGAGGGGAGTGGGGTGCCCCCATGGCTCGGGTCCCCCCAGGAGATAGAAGCTGAGAGGCAGCTACAGACAGGGGCTCCCCAAACGGGTGGGAGCCTGGATCCACTGTGGAAGGTCTGTGCATAAACCCCCTGAGGGAACTGAGCCAGAGAGGCGGCCCTGCCCCTGACCACCTGAACTTAATTCTCACACTGAATAGCAGCCCTGCCCCTGCCAAAAACCCTAAGGCGGGAAGCAGCATTTGAATCTCAGTCCCCAAACGCTGGCTGGGAGGACCAGGAGGCGAGGTGGGTGTGAGGAGAACATTCAGAGGTCAGGTCACTGGTTGGGGAGAATGCCCAAAAAAAGGAAAAGAAACAAAACTATTGAAGGGTACTTCCTCGGAGAAAAGACACTTCCTCCCTTCCTTTCTGATGGGGAGGAACAATGCTTGCCATCAGGCAAAGACACAGAAATCGAGGATTCTGTGTCCCAGCCCACCCAATGGGCTCGGGCCATGGAAGAGCTCAAGAGGAATTTTGAAAATCAAGTTAGAGAGGTGGAGGAAAGACTGGGAAGGGAAATGAGAGGGATGAGGGAGAAGCATGAAAAGCAGATCAGCTCCCTGCTAAAGGAGAACCAAAAAAATCTTGAAGAAATTGGCACCTTGAGAACTAGCCTAACTCAGTTGGCAAGGGAGGTGCAAGGGGCCAATGAGGAGAAGAATGCTTTCAAAAGCAGAATAAACCAAATGGAAAAGGAGATTCAAAAGCTCACTGAAGAAAATAGATCTTTCAAAACTGGAATGGTACAGATGGATGCTAAGGACTTTATGAGAAAGACAGATATCTCAGAACATACCACGCAGATTCGAAAAATGGAAGATAATGTGAAATATCTTATTGGAAAAACAACTGACCTGGAAAATAGAATCAGGAGAGACAATGTAAAAATTCTGGGACTACCTGAAAACCATGATCAAAAGAAGAGCCTAGACATCATCTTCCATGAAATTATCAAGGAAAACTGCCCTGAGATTCTAGAACCAGAAGGCAAAATAAATATTCAAGGAATCCGCAGAACACCACATGAAAGAGATCCAAAAAGAGAAACTCCTAGGAGCATTGTGGCCAAATTCCAGAATTCCCAGGTGAAAGAGAAAATATTGCAAGCAGCTAGAAAGAAACAATTCAAGTATTGTGGAAATACAATCAGGATAGCACAAGATCTGGCACCCTCTACATTGAGGGATAGAAGGGAATGGAATAGGATATTCCAGAAGTCAAAGGAACTAGGACTGAAGCCAAGAATCACCTACCCAGCAAAACTGAGTATAATACTTCAGGAGAAAAAATGGTCTTTCAATGAAATAGAGGACTTTCAAATTTTCCTGATGAAAAGACCAGAGCTGGAAAGAAAATTTGACTTTCTAACACAAGAATGAAGAGAACCATGAAAAGGTGAACAGCAAAGAGAAGTCATAAGGGACTTACTAAAGTTGAACTGTTTACATTCCTACATGGAAAGACAATATTTGTAACTCTTGAAACATTTCAGTATCTGGGTACTGGGTGGGAGTACACACACACACACATGCACACACGCACACATACATAGAGACAGAGTGCACAGAGTGAATTGAAGAGGATGGGATCATATCTTAAAAAAAAATGAAATCAAGCAGTGAGAGAGAAATATTGGGAGGAGAAAGGAAGAAGTTATATGGGGCAAATTATCTCTCATAAAAGAGGCAAGCAAAAGACTTATTAGTGGTGGGATAAAGAGGGGAGGCAAGAGAAAAACATGAGGTCTACTCTCATCACATTCCACTAAAGGAAAGAATATAATGCACACTCATTTTGATAGGAAAACCTATCTCATAATACAGGAGAGTGGGGGACAGGGGCACAAGCAGGGTGGGGGGGAGGATGGAAGGGAGGGCATGGGGAGGAGAATGCAATACGAGGTCGACACTCATGGGGAGGGAAAGGACCATAAGAAAATAGAAGTAATGGGGGACAGGATAGGATGGAGGGAAATATAGTTAGTCCTATACAACACAACTAGTATGGAAATCATTTGCAAAACTAAACAGATATGGCCTATATTGAATTGCCTGTCTTCCAAGGGGAAGGGGTGGAGAGGGAGGGAGCTAAAGAAGTTGGAACTCAAAGTGTTAGGACCAAATGTAATGTTCTTACCACTGGGTAACAAGAAATACAGGTTAAGGGGTCAAGAAAGCTATCTGGCCCTACAGGACAAAAGAGAAGACGGAGACAAGGGCAGGGAGGGAGGATAGAGGAGAGAGCAGATAGGTCACAGGGAAAATTAGAAAGCTTGGGTTTGGGGGGGGAGGGGAGAAAAGGGGAGAAAATTTGTAACCCAAAATTGTGTGAAAATAAATGTTAAAAGTTAAATTAAAAAAAAAAAAAAGAAAACAAAGGACAATTGCAACAAACCTATTACCACCATAATCTGGCTCATCACCTATTATCACCCTCTACATGCTCTACACAAACAAGTCTATTTCTTGTTTTTGTTCACGTTTTCTTGTGCTAGGATGATGTCACAATGGAGAGAATTCTGGGCCTGGAGTCAGGAAGACTGAGTTCAAATCTAACTTCAGACACTTATTAACTGTCTGATCCGAGGCAAGTCACAATCTCTGCCTCAGTTTCCTCAGCTGTAAAATTGGGATCATATAATGGCACTTACCTATTAGGGTTGTTGTGAGGATAACATATGATAATATTTAAGTGCTTTACAGCTTAAAGTGCTACATAAATTCTATTATTGTTATTATATCAGGTATTAAATTGATTTACATGAGTCGTCCCCTGGAAGTATGTCCCCTGGAGCTGCCTTGGAAACGTCTGGTAAGTGCAGGGACATAATGACTCAGTGTTTGGGCCTTACTTTTGGCAGTGATAGCCTTTCTGGTTCTTTCCAGCCTTGAGATGGTGAAAGGGATTGCCACCTTGAGATGATAAAGCAGCCCTGAGTGGGAAGAACCTGACTCAGTGGATATTTTAAAGAGAGGGACCCGACCTTCAAGGCTCTCTTCCTTTCTGGATGATCATGTCAGGACTGTTTTGAGCTACTTCCCAGGAGGGATGGGGGTGGTTCATGCTATTCCCCAATCCCAGTCACTCTGCAAAGTGGGTGCATGGCATCAAAATCACATGTCTCATGTCCTGCCAAGACAAGACCAAGCCAGAATCTTGATTGCCTTTTTTTATGTTCTTTCCTGATCTTAGATGAATGCATAGTTATTGTTAGAAGGATATGTCCAAGCTTGAAAGTGACCTGATGAGTCTGAGAAGTGCAGAGGTCTTGGATTCTTTTGGTCAAAACCAACTGTTGGCAGAGAAGAGAGTTCCCAGTTATTATTCCAGTGCCCTCAGAGAAGATGACCACCAATCAGAGAACTGGACCATTTAACAGAAGATTTAGACTGGAGTCTGCATGGACAGTGCAAAGCTGAGGTAAAATGTGGAATGCCTATTTCACCAGCCTCACAAGTGCCTTTATGTCTTAATTAGGTTAATCAATCACCTTCCCAAGACAGTATAACGGTAGTTATAAGTTGTTTCTGAATCCTGTGTTAAGTTGTTCTGTCGACATGCACTTTATGTCTATCAGCCTTTCTTTTGTGTGTAGGAAATAAATATAGTCCCATATCTGATTTACATTATACATGGAATCTCACTTCCTCACTTTGGGGACTCAGTCATGAACTGAAAAATAAACCTTAAGCAGTTTTCCTTGAGGCATCAGATTGAGGCTCTTAGTGAGCCAACGAGTATGAAGAAAGGAAGCCTAACCCTCCCATCAGAGTCCAGACTCATTCTAGGACCAAACCTGGTTGGATCAGATGCACAAGTCCAGAAGAGGAGGTTAGCAGTGGTTAATATTGTTGTGCTTGCAATGCCCACCCCTTTCTTTTCATTTATATTGAATTACTAACCATACTCTAAAGGTCAGCTCTAATGCCATTTCCTCCATGAAGCCCTCCTTGTCCTCTTTGAATCATCCTCACCACCCCCAACCCCTTCTAGTTGCTAGCATCCTTCCTCACCAGCCTCACATTGTTTCACAACATTCGAATACACTATCCATGTGGCACTTACATATTATACTTATCTCTTTGTGTTTTAACCTTTTCTAGATTGTAATTTCCATGAGGAAAGCACCCATGTCTTATCAAAACTCTGTGTCTCTCCCCCAAATTAGTGTTCAGTACATGGGAGAAGTTTAATAAGTGGTGTTTAAATAGAGGTGTATTTTCCTTTCAGAGATGTATTTCTAGATTAAATGGCAGATTCCTCCAAGTCAGGGTCATGCACTCAACCTCCCCACCTCCTATGGGTTTCCCATAATGTACACAGAAGCACTCAGTAAGTATTTGATGAGAGGAGAATCAATGAATTAATGCTGAGGCAGAGATGGAATGTTCAGAAAATCCCAGGATGTGAACATATTATCCCTAGAAAAGCAGAGTAAATCCCATTGTGGGTAGACACAGAAGTGTTTGCTGTGTGGACACCCCTGGAATAGCAGTGTAGACAAGTCTATATGAATGTGTTTTTTTGAAAAAGTGATGCTAAAGAATGGTGTCCTTTCCCCCGCCATCAACCTACATTTTAAACATAACTGATGACCTAGTTTCATTCCTTCCTGATAGGTGCCTGCACCACAAACTAGCAGCAACTTTCAAGAATACACATTATTCTGCTATTCTTTGAGCAGAACGGATCAATTTGTTATCACTTGTATTGTAGGTTTACCGCAAGCAGTCTGACAAAAATAACAGTCTTTCCATTCAAAAAATACAAACGGAGTAGTTTGAAAAAATGGATCGATGTTTTAAAAATCTTACTTTTTTGTTGATATCTCTTATTTTTCCATCACCTCCATTTTCCAATGTATCCTCCCTTCTCATGTCCCCGGTAAGCCCTCCCTCATAGCAAAGATCATAAAAGAAAGGAAAAAAAGGCAGCCCAGACAATATGTCAGCTACGCTGGACACAGCAGTGCTCCTCACCCACAGTCTCCTACTCCTGTGTGGCAGACGAAGAGGAGACTATCCACAAGTCAGCCAGAACCAAGCCTGGTGATTTAACTCCGCAAGGCTCTGTTCTGTTTGGGAGGGAGGTGGTTTTTCTTCTTTACACTGTGGTCATCTCTGCAACATTCTGCTAGTTCTGATTACTTTACATCCCTTGCTTTTCTGAATCTTCCAACTTATTGAGAAATTGTACTAATGAATCTATTTTCAATAATATGGTCCCCACTCCATATTAACTCCCTTGATGGCTTTGTATCATTGCTCTTGTGATAGTGTAATTGGCTTATTCATTCTCATATTTTGGGTATAAATTGGGTCAGCCCTTCAATTTGATTATTGATATTTTAAGGAGCCAGGATGGGCACTATCTACACTGTTCTTGAGACAGGCTGTGCAGTCTTATAAAAAAAGAAGTGAATTTAAGAGTAAAAAACAAACTAACCTGGGTTTGAATTCACAACCTACAAGTTATGTGACCTTGGGCAAATTGACCCCTGGGTGCCTCAGTTTACTCACCTACAAAATGGAAACAATAATGCTTGAGATATCTATCCCAGAAAATTATCACAGGATTAGAGGAAATAAGGCCTAGTGGATTAGGTGAGACGTGGAGTCAGGAAGACTGTGTACAAGTCATTTAACATCTCTGCCTCAGCTTTCTCATTTGTAGAAATACCTAAGTACCCATGAGACATAAAGTACCCACCTCACAAGAGTGTTGTGAAGGTCCAATGAACAGTCAGTCATTATACTGCTTAATGAAATACCACTCCCTATACGCTGCATAGATTTAAAGTATAAGTATTATTTTGTATCCATTCCTTCTAAATTCACCTTTTAAATCTCTTTAGGAAATATAGCCTAGTCTAGTACATTAATTCAATATTTCAAAATGTCTGCGATTTCTTCAGTGTGAAAACTCCCTATTTCACTTGTATCAATAGAGCTTCTTGAGTCGACACAGACAGAAAATGTTAGCATCTTGTGGCCCATCTTCCAGGGATGGGCCTCTCCAAGGTGAAGGAGGCGTTGCACTGTATGTTTCTGGGTTATCACTGAACCTTCCAAATCTTTCCGTCTTGGTTGGATCTGTGAGAGAGTGCCAGGACCATCTGCAAGTTGCTGGGGCCTGCTCCATGACCTGAGTACATTCTATCATAACACCAAGGGTAGATAAGTGATCAAAGGAGAAGAGGCAATTCCCAAAGGAAGAAATCAAAGCTATCAACAGCCATATGAAAAAGTGTTCCAAATCACTAATAAAATGGTGCAGTGGATGAAGCAGTGGATCTAGAGTCAGGAAGACCTGAGTTCAAATCTGACCTCAGATACGAGTTGTGTGACCATGGGTAAGTTACTTCACCTCTGTTTGCTTTCATTTTCTCAACTATAAAATGGAAATAGCAGTAACACCCACTTCCTAGGGTTGGTGTGAGGATCAAATGTGATAATATTTGTAAGCACTTAACGTCATGTCTGACACATAGTAGGTGCCACATAAAATGATTAACTTGTTCATTATTTCCTTATAAGAAAAATACAAATTAAAACAACTCTAAGGCTCTACCACGTACCCATCACATTGGCAACAATGGCAGTTGTTGGAGGGGTGGAGGAAACAGGCACGTAGACTGTGATGAAGAAGCCGTGAATTGATTCGGTGATTCTGGTAATTCACCTGGAACTCTACTTAAAAGGCGACTAATCTGTGCACACCCTTTGACTACCAGGCCCAGGGGTAGATGGCCCCAAAGAGGGCAAAGAGAGGGAGAGAAGATCCAGAGACACAGACAATATTTGTACCTGAAACTTCTATCATAGCAATCAAAGCTTGGGGGTCAGGGTAGGGGATTCTGTCCGTTGGCTGGAGCATGGCTAAACAAGAATGGGAACTGTGTGAGACCCTCTCATCTTTCACTTCACCCAGGGAGTTGACTCTGGATTCTCAGAGGCTCTGCCAGGGGACTGCCAGTTCTAGTACCTTTTATCATTGCATATCTCACCCTAATCCTCTTCAACATCCTTTACGTGGCCTCCATTCCCTCCAGTGCTCCTGCACTGGCTACATTCTCCTCCTTTCTCTATCTTGACCCAGTGTTACCAATAACAAGATGAAAGAAAAGAAGGTTAGAAGGTAAATGGAGGGGAGGGGTAATCAGAAGCAAATATTTTTGAGGTGAAACAGGGTCAAAGGAGAGAATAGAATAAATGAGGGACAGTATAAGATGGAGGAAAATATAGTTAGTCTTTCACAACGTGATTATTATGGAAGCATTTTACAAGACTACACATGTATAACCTACATCAATTTCCTTGCCTTCTCAATGAGAGTGGGTAGGGAGGAAGGAAGAAAGAGAATGTGGAAGTCAAAGTTTTAAAATGAGTGTTAAAAATTGTTTTTACATGCAACTGGGAAATAAGATATACAGGCAAAGGGATATAGAAATCAATCTTGCCCTACAGGAAAGATAAGAGAAGGGCGAGTGATAAAAGGGAGGGCAGATTGGGGGAAGAGGTAATCAGAATACACACTGTCTTGGGGAGAGGGAAAGGGGAGAGATGGGGAGAAAATTTAGAACTCGACATCTTGTGAAAGTGAATGTTGAAAAATAAAAATAAATTAATAAAAAAAGAAAAGAAGGCGGGTGACACATTTTATTAAAAATGCACAGAAGAGGACAGAAGGAACATACAAGAAGAACTTTTGAAAATCATATGGATAAATGAAGATATGAATGATAAATCATGCAAATGCTTATTTTGTGCCAGACACGGGGTAAGTACAAGAAAGCAAGATGATCTCTGCCTTCAAGGAGCTCCCATTCTAATGCAGGAGATGGGACTAGAAGAAAACAGGTTTGAAACCAACATGCTGAATTTATTATATTCTTTTTTTAATGTGTACTATATAGAATATAGATTCATGGTTTCCCATATAAGTCTTTTTTCCTTCTGAATATACAGAAATGCTTGTGTCTGATGATGCTTGTTAAGTATAGAACAACAAAAAATTAGGGAAAATGTGGGCCACCCTTCTGCCCACTTAACTTGAGAGTAAATAAGGGAGTGGGAATTCAAGTTTAATTTAAAATGATGGTAGAAAGTGGCTTTTAGATATGTAAGACCATTAAGTTATATGAAGTGACTGATCAGGTACTTGTCCAATAAGCAGCTTCAATTTATGCTTCATGTTTCCTGAGGATCCCTAACCACTGATTCGCCATGCTCTGGTATCTAAAGACAAATTACCCAGGCAATCCCCTTGCCTTAGCTGCTGCTGCCTGGCTGGCATCTCTGCAGCTTTTCCCCTGTCCTCTTGAACCTTCCCCTGAACCTTCCTTCAAGAAACAACTCTACAGACAAGACAAAAACTGTGTGGCTGTTATTGTCCCTTCTGAAATGAAATTTTCAGGACAAAAACTTCATGCTTGCACAGGGATAGGTTGTCAAATCAGGAATTGATTTGTGAAAGCTTCTAAGCATCAGCTTTTTCTTTTCTTGTCTTTCCTTCAATAGTGGATCTGGGATCTCACTGGTGAGGATACACTTTTCCATGGTACAATTGTTAATTTGTCTGAGCCTCCTGAATCCATGAATTTATTTTCAGTGTCAGTCTATAAATCTCTCAGGAGAACACTGAGTCATGGTGCCAGAGGTCTTGTTCTCTGTATTCTGTGGGCACCAGAGTAGCTCTTCTCTTTCCATCCTTGATCCGTCTTTCCAACTATATTGTTGGTTGTTGTTGAAATCATTTTTCAGTTGTGTTAGATTCTTCATAACTCCATTTGACATTTCTTGGCAAAGATACTGGAGTGGTTTGCCATTTCCTTCTCCCGCTCATTTTACATATGAGGAAACTGAGGCAACAGGGTGAAGTGACTTGCCCAGGGTCACACAGCTAGTAAGTGGCTAGGGCTGAATTTGAACTCAGTGCAGGTCTATGCTTGGTCCACTGTGCCACCTAGCTGCACCTATAAAATGTTAGGTTTTTGTTTGTTTGTTTATTTTTTCTCACAGTAGCTCACAAAATTGTCTGTTAAGGAGTGGAGAAGTTTATCCCTTTGGTACATCCTTCTGATTGGCCAATTCCTCCCACAACCTTCATTTTAAGGAGGGTGCCTAGGCCATGCATATCTTCATTTCTTTTCAGGCTGTACTCCTTATTCTGCCTAGAGGCAGCTGGTAGAATGCTGGGCCTGGAGTATAGAAGACCTGTGTTCAAATCCAGCCTTAGACACTTACTAGCTGTGGGAACCTGGGCAAGACACTTAACCCTGTTTGTCTTAGTTTCCTCAACTATAAAATGAAGACGAGAGCAGCACCTACCTCCAAGGGTGGTTATGAGGATTAAAGGAGATCATATTTGCAAAGTGCTTAACACAGCATCTAGTACATTTTAGGAGACTGAGAAATGCATATCCTGTTCCTTAAGAAATGCTTACTGACTTAACTTCCTTCTGCATCCATAGAGGTGATGTACTAGCTAGTCAGATGACAACAGTATACGTCTTTGAAGTAATTCACGAAAGGGGGTCTATATTTTTTGCTCCTTTGGTTTATATTCTCTTCCCCTCCCCCCAATTCCTTTGCATTTATTTTGTATGTTTTTATTAACGTATTTAGCTTCTTACCGGATGTTTTCCATAAGTGGAATGGAAAATCCTTGAGGGCAAGGACTGTATCACTTTCCTCCCCCCCAACAATGTCAGGCACATGTTTAATAATACGGCCTCTGGGAGTATATACCTAGGGGCCACCTCTCAGACTGTGTGGCCTTATACCCTGCAGCAACTGCCCCGGATTATGGAGCTGTAAACCCATAATTGCTTCTGGAAGATGCTGTAGATGTCCTCAGCCCCTGCCCAACCAGCTACAGAGACTGGAGATCCAGAAAAGACAGGCCTCCCTGCCGTAGCCTGTGGCCCCATCAAATAACTGTGCATTTTTTAATTAACGAATAGGACACCAGACAATGTTTGTTACCACCTGCTGCGTTACTATCCAGTAAGGCCCACAACTGGGCTTTTCTACCTGACTGGCAGTGGGAAGCCCCTCCCTGTGTGGTCTCCCTTTATTAGAAACTTGAAGTTTCAAAGAATCAGGGCTGCCTTGCTTTTTTATTTTTTACCCCAAGGGCTTAACCCAGAGCCAAGCTCTCACTTAATAGGTGTGTTTTCTTTTGTTCATTCATTACTTCGTTCCTTGGTTCATTTATTCATCAATAAATGTTTGTGCAACTGAATTGATAAATCACCTTGCTAACTTTCCTTTTGGTTCAGGGAGTCTTTTGTGTAGCTTAGTTATAAATTAAATCGATTCTGCTGGGTGGGGAAGTTTTCTTTATTCTGGGTTGTTGTGGTGCCCCACAACAATGTAGGGAGTGAGGGAATATAAGGAGTGAGATTCCAGAAAGGGCCCCTAACATATCTGTGTAAAGATGTGCCCGAAACAGGTGTATACACCACCAACCACGGTGCTTTAGAGAGAGCAACAATGAAGACTGTGGAAAGGCGGAAAACACGTGGCCAGATAGAATTTGCCTGTCAAGTGCTGGGGAAGGAGGAGAATTCTGAGCAGAATTTTGAAAGAAGGGACATTGTTCAATATTCCAGGCAATTAAAAAAAAATCAATCCCATTCCACCTTCATGAAGCATTTCTCATGTACAGGGTGCTCATCTGGGAGCTAAGGGTATGAAGTGGGGGAACTGACAAGAATTCCTGCCCTCCAGCTGACATCCTACAGCTGGGAAGTCTTAAAGAGTAAGATTAGCAGCTTTCATTAGATTAGAGCTACTTCAGCATTCTGGGGGCTGGAGAAAGTGGTTCATAACTTGGTTAAGTTAATGCTTAGGAAATAATTCTCCTTCCCAGATGTTCGTCCTTCATTTGAAGAGGACCAGTGACATCAAGGGCGGTGTCTTAATTTTCAAGTAAATTGGATCTAAGTGAGGAAGAGTTGTGCAAAGTCATCAGCCTCACTATCTCTTCCAGAGGCATCCAAGTGAAGACAAAAGTCAGGATGACCAGCCATGGCCCAGGATGCAGTGGATGACCTTGGTATCTTCAATGTCTGACCAAGCCCTCATTACTCCCTAGCCGCTTTCATGGCTGCTGGAATAAATTGTTCTCATCTGCCCATTCCATCATGTGTTGGGGTAGACACCCCCCCAACTCATGGTGGGGTTGAGGATAACCATGGCCTCAAACTGGTTTAGCCATCTACAGAGATGGTTTATGGGGGGGAGTGTTGGGGGGGGGGGTTGGTTGGTGGCTGAGAGAGTTGAGTGAAGGTGGTCACCAAAGGCGTATGAATAGCCCTCCCACCAGAGAGAGGTTTAAAATCTTCACTGACCTTTTCTTTATGGATCACACACAAGAAATCAAGTTGTAATCACTATGGCCAAATTTGGGGTTCTCACAGCATTGCCTGGTTTTAGCTGAGATTAGGGAAAGAAAAAAAAAGCATGTTATTATTCTTGAGCTTTTCTTGAAGGTTTGTGGGTCTGACTGTCCAAGCCTTTTTAGCGTTCGTACTTCTAAAAAATGTAAGTCAGCAAAGGATTGGAATTAGGCTTTCAACTGAGTTAGAATGGGGAGGTTTTGGGGACCAGTAAAATTATGATCCTGTTAGAATAACCTTGAAGGAAATGAAAAAGTCAGAACATCATTAAGGACACTGATGAAAGTGATCACCCTCTATCATAATATCCCTCTCTCCTGGAAAGAAGGATTTGTAACAGGGTGTACATTTGGCAGACAGCAACTCAGAAAAACTGGTGTTGCCACAAAGTGAGATAGTAGGTGATAAATACTAAGAGGTCTGGGGGTCAAACTGAAGACCTCGCCTTTATTTTTTTTGCCTTATAACACTTGGATCAGAATAGAGTTGAAATTAGATAAGAAATGGCCTTTGAGGTCACAACTCATGTGGATGTACTTAATGCTTCAGGAATGCCTTTCTGCTTTACCACAATATGGGTGGAACCTGGAGGTGGAGTGGCCATGTAGGGGTGGGGTCTACTGATGGGAACCCATGGGAGGCCCAGTGATAGACTGTGGGTTCATTCTCTGAGGACCAGATTAACCAAATTCCCCTGGGCTCATCCTCAAGAAAACCCCTGGCCAGGGCATTTTGAGGCCACAGATTTGCTCTCCAATCCAAGGTGGCTTCAGGGAGGAGCCCTTCACAGGAAATCAAGTTGCAATTGCTATGACCAAATTTGGGGTTCTCATGGGATATCTGGTTTTAGTGAATATTTGGGAAGAAAAAGAAAGCACATTATTATTCACAAGTTTTCTCTTGTCCAGATTGAAAGTCAACAAGCATTTTTTAAGTGCCTACTGTGTGCCAGGTGCTGTATTAAGCTCTAAAGATGCAAAGGCAAGAAACAGTGCCCATTCTCAAGGAGTTCACTGTCTAATTAATGCAGAAGACAACAGGCATACAACAATGTACAAACATGCTCCTTACAGGACAAATTGGAAAGAATCAGCTGAGAGAAGCCACTAGTGTCAAGAGAGATCAGGAAAGGCTTTCTTGTAGAAAGTGAGATTTTAGCTGGGATTTGTAGGAAGCTAGGGGATGGAAGTGAAAAGAAACAAAAAAAAGCATGGAGTTAGGAGTTGAGTGTCTCATTCAAGGAAGAACAAGGAGATCAGAGGACTGGGGGATGAGGGGAGCTTTGTGGATGGAGTGAGGGGGAAGAAGCCTGGAAAGGGAGGAAGGAGCAGACTATGGAGGGCTTGGAAAGCCAGAGGATTCTGTGTGTGATCCTGGAGACAGGAGGCAGTCACTGGACCTTACTCAAGGCAAGTGGAGTTGGGATGACAAGGTCAAATCTGAGCTTCAGGAAGATGAGTTGGACAGCTCACTGGGTGATGGACCAGACTGGGGAGAGATCTGAGGCAGGCAGACCTCCCAGCAGCTATGGCAATAATCTTGGTGGGAGGTAAAGAGGGGCTGCGCCAGGGTGGGGGCAGGGTCAGTCACGAAAGTCAAATTAGGAGCTTGTTGAGGGCAGAGATGTCTCTGTTTCAAGCGCCACACCTGGGTTGCTGTAATCACTAACCAGTGGTGGGGTTTGGGCCAAGTCTCTAAAAAGCTTCTAATTTCCCCGTGCCTCTTTCCACAATTACAAAATGCCTAGGCTGAGCTGGATGACCTCTGAGGTAGCCATCTGTTCTAAATCTTTGATTTTGTGATTTATCGTTTTGCTGAGTTACTGAAGGGTTGAGATCTATATGGGCAGAAGACACTAGATGCTTAAAACCTTGAAGGCTATGAATAATAAAATGTCTTTAAAAAAAGAATAATTGCCTTGGGCTATCCTGAAGGGATCCAGTGAGAAGGGGTTTGGTTTTGGCTGTGCTAGCTAAGGCTTCTGATAGGATGCTTTAGGAGTCACAAGTCTTTATACTTACTACCTAAAGTAGTTTGGGGTTTCTACAATCCCTTCTCCTTAAAACCAAGTCACTTGACCAGACCAGGCTGTTTCTATCAGTAGATAAAATAGGCAGCCACCCACAATGATTTGAGTGGCACAGAATATATACTTTTCACCCAAGCTGACTTCTTCTGTCAGCTTCCCTGACAGTCACAAGATTCTTTTGAGTTAAGCCTTAATGATTAAGTTACTGTTGTAGGAAGGCCTTCTTAAAATGAAAGAGTGTGGAATTGGGAGTCAGAGGATCTAAGCTCAGGCATGAAGGGGAATCAAGGCTGACCAGCCCCCAAATGGAAGCCTTGGGAAGAGAGGCCAAGCATGGTGGAAGGGTGTTCCAGGGTGAGATGGACATTCCCAGTGGAGGAGGCTCTGCAGAGGATGTAGCTGCGGAACAATCAAGGCCCAGAGAGCCAGAATCCAAAAGCTGGGAGGGCTCCTGACTGACCCACTGGCTGGGAGAGCCTGGGGCAATTCACTTCCCTCCTTGTTCTTGTTGTTATGTTTGTCCTTCATTCTTGAAGAGGATCATGACATCAAGATGATGACATGACTTGCAGTTGACTTTGTTTTGAGTGAGGGAGGGCTGTGCAGGTCACCAGCCTCACTTCTCCTCCAGTGACCAGATATTCATCAGGATGACTGGAGATGACCTAGGATGAGGCAACTGGGGTGAAGTGACTTGCCCAAGGTCCCACAGCCAGTGAGTGTCAAGTGTCTGAGGTGAGATTTGAACTCAGGTCCTCCTGATTCCTGCACTGGTGCTCTATCCACTGCACCACCTAGCTGCCCAGTAATAACAATAGCACCTACTTCAAAGAGGAGTTGTGTGGAACTGATGCATTTTGGGTGCTGGAAACCCTAAAATGTCAGGTTACAGGGTAGCTTCCACCCAGAAAGAATTCAAGCATTCAAACCTTCTTCTAGTCAAAGTGGCAAGGTATATTATAACCCCAATAGGAGTGGGCTAGATTCTTAGTGAATCTGCAAGTTGATACGGGTGAGATTGATACTTACATACAAAAAATGAAAATGAGAACATCTGGATGGATTAAGGAGTGTTAAATAGCCTGAGGTGGCCCAGGTTTGACAGTGAAAGGAGTTGTGGTCTCGAGTAAGTTGAGAGGATTGTGAAAGAGTAAGTGGTGTTGGGGTGGATCCAGAGCTACTGTAAAAAGACTGTTAAGTATCTAGGTTGGCTGAGTTGAGCTAGAAGCCTTGGGTGACATCAGTGATCTGGGCTGCTTAAATGTGTGGGAAAATTCAGGGTCCACATCCCATCACCTCATCAGAACAAATGGGATAATTAGCATGTATAGCACTTTGCAAATCTTAAAACCCTGTAGTATAAATGCTTTGTGGTTGTTTAGTCTGACTCTCTGTGACCCCATTTGGGATTTTCTAGGGAAAGATACTGGAGTGGTTTGCCATTTCCTTCTCTGGTTCATTTTGCAGGTGAGGAAACTGAGGCAATCAGTGTCAAATAACTTGCCTACGGTCATACAGCTAGTAAGTATTGGAGGCCAAATTTGAATTGAAGAAGAGAAGTCTTCCTGACTCCAGGCCTGGTACTTTTATCCACTGTGTGACCTAGCTGCCCTAATGGAAATGCTAGCTATTTTATCCTTATTCTGATTTATTCTCATTCTACCTAGTAAAAAGTACTCGGTGAATGTTAACTCCTACATAAATGTAATTAGTATTGAAGATAACACATTAAGCCATTAGTACAGTAGCAGAGACAAGGTTAATAAAACGCAGTTTTGAAGGGATAAGATGGGACACTGCAGAATTTATGTGCATGGGGTGGGGAAGCAAAGAAGCAATGGGAGGGATGCAGCGTGGAGTCTGTGGGCTTTCAGGTGGCAAATATAAGGGTGCTTGGCATCAAACAGGGCTTAAGGCTCCTGTGGTGGGCACAGGAAAATTCTGCAAATTTCTCCTAACCATTGTGCCTTGGGACCGCCCATCCTCGGTGGGCAACCCAAAGCAGGGCTAATTCTTCTCCAGCTCCCCCAGTACACAGGATGACAGAGAGGGCCAGTGGGTGTAGCGAGTGCTCAGCTCAACCTTGGAGCCATCTTCTCACTTTGCACTGCTTCCCTTTTGATGTTGGAGAATAGTTCTCAGTGAATGGTTTCCTAAATTAATGATCCCTGGGAGAGAGCAAATAGCTACAGGTGTGGACAAGGCTGCTCCTGAAGCAGGGTTTTTCCCTTCCAGTTATATGTGTAGAGTAAAACCATCTTTGAATACAATCAGCAATGATGACCCGATGTCATAGATCACTTTATGCAGCGTAGCTTTCTTTTACTTTTATGACTTGGAAAAGAGATATTCTGCTCTGTAAAGACAAACAGCCTTTAAACATTTAAAAACTCTAATCTCCACAATGAGCAGCCCAGATTTCAGGAGACCAGCGATGACAGAGAAATGATGGACGAGCTCAGGGAATAGGATGAGACAGATTTTTGAACAGTGCTTACGTGGGAACTTCTTTTGTTTGACTCAAATATTTGTTTACAACAGGATTCTTTTTCTTTTAGATGGAAGGTAGAGGGCGGGGGGGGGGGGTTAGGAAGAGAGAATTGGAGGGAAGGAAAATGTTTATCAACTGATAAAGGCAATAAAAAAACCAGGTATATCATCAAAATTAATACTGGTCCTCTTTGATTTTCTTTATGTTTATAGGAAATTCACAGTAGTTTACCAAGCCTGATAACATTTTCTTTTTTATTAAAGGACTTGAACCCTGTATATATTTAAGCAAGCTGAAATTTCACAGAACTTTTCAGGTTTACATAAATTTTAATTGGAATCAAAGTTTTTTCTACTTAAAGAAAGTTCACTTAGTTAGAGATGGGTGTCTCAAGACTGACTGCATCACTAGAACCCTTTCCATGGAAAATCACACTTGTGCCCTGGGTCACAGACTTTCATCTGTGTATCTGGGATCTGTTCATCCTCCCACACCATGTCTGTCTTTCAGAGTTTGGAAATGCTCAGCTCTCACCCTGGTGAGGCTGAGGGAGGAGGCAGTGTGTAGGAGGAGCCACCCAGCTGGGGTGGGTCCCACGGAAGTGGTATCCAGGGTTTCACCAGAGGCTCTGCCATGTGAAGAGAGCCAGTGTTCCATTTCAGCTTATTTACCTTGTGTGGGAATTACACACCCTAGTTTTATTTTTGGAAGAAAATTCAAGAGACACACAGAGTAGCCTAATGAATGAAGTTACAAGTAGCTAGGTTTTTCCAGTTTAGCAAGAGTCCTCAGGCTAGAAATATGTGTGTGTGTGTGTGTGTGTGTGCTAGAAATATGTGTGTGTGTGTGTGTGTGTGTGTGTGTGTCACTGGCTGGGTGGGGTGTCCAGTTTGGTCAGGAGCAGTTCAGGACTAATGGCAGACGGCAATGATAGCCTGTCTCAAAATACCTGATGCTGATTAGAGTTGACAACAATCTCTCAATTGAATTTAAATCAGTTTAAAAGAAAACCCATTTATTAAACACCTACTATGTACGGGGGCAACCAAGTATAGTTGTATTTTTTTTAAACAGTGTTAGAACTGGAATAAGTAAAGACTTGGGCTCAAGGCTGTTCTCTAATATTTTGGGGAGAAGGGTGATAAATTATTTATAAAGTGCTTACTGTATGTAAAAAATTATACTAGACCGACAGACTTCAAAAATCCTTTCACAAACCAGCAGTAAGTTTTAAGAAGGCAGGACCTTTAAGGTAATCAAGCCCAACTCCCTCATCTAAAAGTTCTAGAAATTGAGGCTCATAGAGGTAAGCTGAATCACCCAAGATCACAACAGGCTGCAAGTCATAGAGACAGCTTTTCAGCATAGGTTCCCTAAATAATTCATATATTTTAGGGAGGTAATAAGGTAGAGAGAGAGTCAGCTATACTCTATACCCAAATAAATAAATGCAAGGTAAGGTGAGGCAGGAAAAAGCTTTGAAAATCTTCAATACGTACGAGTTTCCGAGAGCAGCTTTGAAGGAAGGGAAGTCATTTGAGAGTCAGATAAGGGAGTCTATTCAGGCATTAGGACTGATTCTGCTCATGCTTGGAGGCAGAGATCAATCACTCAGTAAACATTTATTAAGAGCCTACTATGTGCCAAGTACTGTGCTAAGAATTGGATGTTGGGATGGGATTTTGAGCTCAACCAAAGACTAGCAGTTGAATTAGGCAGGAAAATAGAATGAATGATGGGAATAATATTAAAATGGCTGGCAAGGTAGGTTGGAACCAGCTGTTTGTTTCTTACCCCAGAGACAACAGGGGAAAGTCATAGTCAGACCCGGTTTGGACATTGCCTTTCTCTGTATCCCTAGCGCTTAGCTTACTTCCTGGCATATAGTCAGTGCTTAATAAATGCTGGTTGACACCTGTCTTAGGAAGATTGGCTGCTATGTGGAAATGGACTGCAGAGGGAAAAGAAAAGAAGCTTACAAGATTATTAAAAAAGTCTAGATGAGAGATGAGGAGGTCATGAACCAAAGTAGTGGCCATGGGAGTAGAGGGAAAGGCTTGAAGAAGAGGAATGATAGAATTTCTATTAAGGTTGGATATTAGGGCTGGAGGTTGAATAGGCAGGTCTTAGTAAATGGCTGGACTGGGGGCAGGGGGAAAAAGAGGCTAAAGCTAAAGATGGCACAGAGGAGTAACAAGCGAGGATTCTATCTGTCCCCTTAAATATTGTTCATCTAGGGGATATGATCAGGTTCCATCTAGCTCTTGGTCACTTTGTCATTTTGAGGGCAGAAGGACCCCAATTTCTATATCCAAGGCTAGATCCCTCCTCTTCTTAATACTAGTTCTACAATAAAAACACACAGAGAATAGTAAAGAAACCCATTTATCCAAAGAGAGACAAAACAGAAACCAAAGAAGGTCTGCCTAGGAGAATATATACCAGACAAGACAGGAGTATAAGAGCCCTCCCACTGGGAACTAGGTAACTCAGGTTAACCAAGACAGGGGATCCTGGATCTCACCCAAGGAAAACTCCCCAGAGTCTCTAGAGTAGCAATCAATAGAAGTAGGGAAACCTGGAAGAATGAGCTGAAAAGACCAACTGAATAGTTTTGTTACAGTTTGAGGTGCTGGGAACCCTGAATTTCAAGGATACAGAGGGTTTGCCTAGAAAGAATTCAACCACTCAAACCTTCTTTCACTCAAAATAGCCAAGCTTATTTGTGATGCCATTAGAAGTGGGCTAGATTCTAAGTGAATCTGCACAATTTAATGGGCTAAGATTGGTACTTATGTACAAGAAAAGACAGTGAAAGGATGTGGATGGGATAAGGAATGGTAAATAGCCTGGGGGTGGGCGAGGTACAGTAATGAAAAGAGTTAAGTGTCAGAGAGATACAGTGAAAGGGAAGTTCAAAGGATTATTATTTGTGTGGTACCTCTGGTGAAACACCAGGGACTGGGTTGTATGGGAAAGTTCAGGAACTGGGCTGTATTCCTTTTAGGGGTCCAGGTCCCAATCACCCCATCAGTTTCATTTTGGCCATGTTCATTGAGGGCCTATGGATATCCAGGTGGGGATCCAGTCTCACTTTCACGTAGCTGCTAGTGGCTTCTTGTTGCTTCAAGGATAAAGTACAAATAGCTCAAATGGATTTTTCAGGTCCTTCCTGGTCTAGCTCCACCTGTCTTTCCAGGCTCAATTCCCATCCTTCTTCCCAAGAACCTTTAGTCCCCTTTAACGTTCAGCTCAAACACTACTGCTCACATGAGGACTTCCCTGATCTGCCCCTCCCTTTCCTATCCTCTCAACCCCTAAAATCACCTTATTCTTATTTTGTATATTCTTACACATGTGCTTGTTGTCTCTATTGATATAATGCAAGCTTCTTGAGAGCAGTAACTTTTTCAATTTTGTCTTTTCTATTCCCAGTATCTTTTTATAGGTATCCATATATATATGGATTGAATCTAGTTCACTTTCCTTTTTTACACATATTCTGTGCATTTCTGTACAGACATATGTGGCCATGAATTTTATTGTTGACTCATTCCTTAGTTTTTGTCTCATGAATTTCTTCCAAGATCTGCAGCTAATGAATAAATGAAAATTCATTTATTAAGCAATGACTATGTGCCAGACACTGTGCTAATCTATGGGGATATAACTAAAAAGGAAAGACAGACCATACTCTCAAGGAGTTGTGTGGAAAGTCAACCACCACCAGTCTTTTCTTTATCTGATTTTGACTAAATGATCTCATCTGAAGGCCACCTTGAAGTGACCATCATCATTCTTTTTTTAATTTATTTTTTTAATGTTCAACAATCACTACCAAAAAACTTCTATTTTTACCCTCCCATCTATCCCCCACCACCCCCCTCCCTCCCCAAGTCGCCATACAATTCTATATAGGATCTGCATATACTTTCCTATTGAATACGTTTTCACTATAGTCATGTTGTGTAGACGAACTAAAATAAATGGAAGAAATCATATAACAAATCAAAACATAATACACACACACACATATACAAACATGATCTGCTACATTCTGCAAATGAATTCCATAGTTCTTTCTCTGAGTGTGGAAGGCATTTTGCTTTAGAAAACATTGAGAATTATTTTTTTTTTTAAGTTCTTGCATTATTATGAAGTTCTAAGTTTACCAGAAAAAAACTCTCACACTATGGTTGTTGCTGTGCACAAAGTTCTGGTTCTGTTCCTTTCGCTCAGCATCAGATCATATAAGTTCTTCCAGGCCTCTCTGAAGTCTTCTTGTTCATCATTTCTTATGGCACAATAGCACTCCATTACATTCATATACCATAATTTATTCAGCCATTCCCCAATTGATGGACATCCCCTTGATTTCCAGTTTTTGCCAACTACAAAGAGTGCTGCTATAAATATTTTTGTACTTGTGGGACCCTTTCCCATTTTTATGATCTCTTGGGGATACAGTCCTAGTAGCAATATTGTTGGGTCAAAGAGTATGCACATTTTTGTAGCCCTTTGGGCATAGTTCCAAACCGCTCTCCAGAATGGATGGATGAGCGCACAGCTCCACCAACAATGAATTAGTGTTCCAACTCTCCTACATCCTCTGCAACATTTATCATTTTCCTGTTCTGTCATGTTTGCCAATCTTATAGCTGTGAGACCATCATCATTGCTGAGTGAACAAGGAGCTCCCCTTGCATCTGAGATCCCACACTCTCCTATTACTTGACATACTTAGCATCTTATTGCAAGTGCTAATCTTTCCTTCTCCTCCTCCCTCTACAATGATTCCATCCTTTCAAGCTTTTTTTTTTTTTTTGGTTCGGAACGCTCCAGTCTTCCTGATAACTTGAAGAATGGAGATGCATTGCTCAGGCCTTTTGCCTTTTTTTTCTAGAAGGGAGACCAGCTTGTGCTTTAGCCATCAAAGGACAGTTTGGTTCAAGATGGCGAAGTACTCAAAAGAGCTGGGCTTGAAGGCAGGAAGAATCCTGACCCTTGCTATATGACCCCGAGAAAGTCTCTTACCCAAGTGTCTTCATCTATATGATGGTGGCTTTGCAGTAGATAGCTTCCAAGGTCCTGACTTCTGGCTCAAAAATCTGTGATCCTACATGAGAAGTGGACTCCAGCACCATGGACAAGTCTTTACCTCCCCAATCTTCCCAATCTTCTGGGCAATACTAGGGATAACTTTCTCACAAGCTTCTAGCATCACTGGAATTTAGACTCAGAGCTGGAAAGGACCTCGGAGGCCATTGATTCCAACCTGTTTATTTTACAGAGGGGTAAACTAATGTCCTGAAAAGGACAGTGATTCCCTCAAGGTCATAGAAGTCATAACAGAGGATCAAATGAGGAAATGTGTGTAAAGTACCAATGCCTCAGGATATGGGGGAATGCTCTTCTCTCCCCTCCCCAAATTATCTATATTCATTTCTTCAGCAGGCATTGATCTGAAGTAGGACAGTGGTGAGTTGGGCTCAAAGAAGGGGGAGACCTGAGTTCAAATATTTCCTCAGTCTAGTTGCATGACCCTGGTTGAGTCATTTAATTTGTATCTGCCTCAGTTTCCTAACTGGAAAAGAGTGATAATAATTGTACCTATTTCCCAGGGTTGTCACAAGGATCCAGTGAGATATATTTGTAAAGCACTTAGCACAGTGCCTGGCACAAAGTAGATTCTTTGCAAATACTTGTTTCTTTCTTTCCTCTTTTGTACGTGTAATCATGTTTCTGTTTATCTGTGAACAGTCAGTTCTCTTAGTAGCAGAGAGAAGGAAGGGATGGTTATTGTCTGTTTTTCCTTGACCCTCACAGGTAGTAAGTGCTTAGTAAAAACCTGAGAGGCAGCTAAGTGCACAGTGAATACAAGGTCTGGTTGAAGTCACAAGACCCAGGTTTAAGTCCCCTAACTACCTTGGCCAACTCTTCAAGACTACGGGGTACAAAGAGAGAATAACAACACCCATTGGCTTGGCACTATAAAGTTGACACATTCACTCTCCCAACCACCCAGTGAGGAACACCTACCATTCCAACTGGACTGATTTCTTTGTGGATAAGAAAAGGGAGGCTTCCAGAGCTCAAGGTCACCCTGCTAACTAGCCAAGTGATAATCACTCATGAAGGGTTTAAGTGCTGGAATATATGAACTGGAAATAGAAACTTAGGAGAAACTGGTCCGTGTTGGAGGCTGCATTGGAACCCTTCTAAGTAGGAGGCCGAGAGCTCAGACCTATACCCTAGACCAGAGGGCCCTAGGTGCTGGTAACTGGCCTCAGGGAAGGGAGTGTTCCACCCCGAGTTCCCCACAGTAACTAATGGACTGATTGGGACACTCCCCCCCACCCTAACTGAAATAGCTACAAAAGTCAAGGGTAGTGTATAACACGGGCTATTTATATAAAAGACAGTCCAGCCCCAGCCCTCCAGGAGCTGTTCCCATGGAAAGCTGCAGCCTGGAGCAGGAGTCCGAGGGACATCTTGGCAGCGTGCAGAAGTCACCAGGTCGCTGCCAGCCTCAGTTTCCTCACCTGTAAATGGTGCCTCCCCCCAGGGCGGTGAGGATCAAACAGGATCCTATCCGTGGGGCGCTCAGAACACACAGTAGGTGCTGTATGAACACGGGCGCCCTCAGCCTCTCGGGGTTCCAGGGAAGTCTGAGCCTGTGCGGGGCAGGGAGGCGTTCACCCGACCCCGGCGGGCTGGGCACCCTGGGGCGGCCAGCGGCCACGTACGCTCATCGCGCCCTACTGTGTGCCCGGCTCAAGGTCAGTGCCGGGTCCCGGGCACACTCACACGGGGAGGGCTTTTCCTCCGCTGGGAGTTCCCGCAGCTCCAAGCCCGTGGCAGCAGGCGCAGGATGGGGAGGAGGGGGAAGATCGGCCACCCCCGGGCCCCACGTGGCCGCCCGCGCTCCCGGAGCCAGACGGGGCCACGCGGAGCGCAGGCGGGGCCGGCGGGGGCGCGGATGGAGCGCGAGCTCGGCAGGGGGCGGCAGAGAGCGGCCCCGGGCAGCCCCCGAGACGAGCCGGCGAGCGCACGCGCAAGAAGCCCGCGGGCTCGCGCGGGCTCCTGGGGGCGGGGCGTCTGCGCGCGCGGCGGCGGGGGCGGGGCCGGGGGGCGGCGCGTGAGCGCGCGAGCGCGCGAGGGTAGGAGGGAGGGAGGGAGGGCCGGCGGGCAGGCGGGCGCCGCGCGGGGACACGCGAGCCGAGCCGAACGGAGGGGAGTGCTGCCGCGGCGCCTCCGCCCGCCTCCAGTCCGGCGCCGGACTCGGTCCATGGGGGGCCTCGGCGGCGGCAGCGGCGGTGGCAGCAGCTGAGGGGGCACCGGCGGCGGCCAGGGGCGCGGGGGCTGGAGCGGCGGCGGCGGCCAGGGCAGCGGGGCGCGAGCCGGTGAGTGAGTGCGTGCGTGTGCGCGCGTGGCCGTGGGGCTGCCCGCCCCCTCCGCGGGTAACGGTCTGGGCGGGCGGGCGCCCTGGGCTCGGTCCCCGCCCCCACTCCCGCGCCCCCTCCTGTGGGCCGGGGCGGAGCGGAGCGGCCCCCTCCCCTCCCCCAGCCCGGGGGCAGAGCCGGGGCTCCCGAGTGGGCGGCGGGGGGGAGGGGCCCTTTCCTCCCTGACCAGCCCGGGGGCGTCTCCTCTTGACGTTCCCCTCTGGGTCCGGGCCGAGGAGCACGCGGGGCGGGGGGGGGCACGCGGGGGCCCCCCGCAGCGGGTCCGCGTCTGCCGGCGCCGGGCAGGAGTTAGTGGGGAGCCGGCCGTGGGCGTGCGTGCGTGCGCCTTTTCCCGGGGGGAGCTCGGGGCTCCCCCACTGCTGCATTGAGGGCACGCGGACCGGCATGCGGGCCCCCCGATCCCCCAGCGCCCCGGCGGGACCCTCTCCTGGGCTCCGCGTCCCTCCCGCCCGGCCTTCCCAGCCTCCCAGCTGAATTCCCGGAGAGAGGCCCCACTTTTTCTGCCCCGGGAAGGGGGGGGACCCTCATCCCAAATTGGCCGAGAACTTTGGGGGGTTGTGACTGTTTTGAGGTCATTCCTTACATAACCTGCAACGCTCCCTGATCCCTGGGGTTTCTCCTCATCTAGCCCAGGGCTGCCTCAGTGTCCACATTAGTGACCAATAACTGGCCTTCGGTAAAGGCTGAGCATATGCAGCAGTCAGTGCCTGGGACAAACTATGCCTTTGCCTTAGATGCCTTCTCTAGTGGACTCTAATCAATTCCATTTCTCCCCTGGGGTGGCAGAATTTCTAGATGAATTTATATTATAGAGTTAATTATCACTGGAAAAATCCAGACATTTAAACCTGAGCACAGCAGAACCGCAGGATTCCCCAATTGGATTGTGTTTGTGGTCTTTATTTACAGAACTAAACATTTCAGAGACATTTACTGAGTCTTCATTCCAGGCTAAATTCTAACCAGGGGGCTGTCCAGCAACCTTTCATAACTTCTGATTCGGATTCCTTGTGATATTCCCCAAAGAGTCAGAATGGTGGACTTCAATGTGTCCTGACTTTGAAAAAAAGAAGTATTTTTAAAAATACCATCGTGGGTCTGGTGTTTCGTGTCCTTTCACTGCTGCGTACGAAGGTTTCTTTCATGCTGAAGCTTTTCTAGGTAGACCTTCGGTTTCAGAAAGCTGGGCTTAGCTAGCTCCTAGGACTCATTTCTGAAACAATAGTAAATATTCTGGGATTTAAGAGTCAAAAGCTATCTAATAAGTAAGAGAATTTATGTCGGAAAATAGAAAAGCCATCTGTTACCTCTGCCTTACTAAGGAGTGCAGAGGATGAATTTCTAGGTAATTCTGAAACTTGTTCTTTTGTAATACAAGCATGACGAAGCGGGGCTTGCTGTTGTCAGCAATTTTCCTCTGGCAGGTGAGTTTCTGAAATAACTGTAACTTTGTATCTAAGCTTTGTGGGTTTCCAATGATAGAGAATTTAGCGTCGAAAGGGCGGGAGAGCCCAGGCTGTATTAGGGGCTGGGGATAATGTTCAGACTGCCAAGTATAAAATGACAGTCTTTTCAGTTGCCTTGGAAAAATTATTTGAATTTACTTGAATTGTACATTTCTTTCCCCTCACCCCCATGTTCCCCATCTTAGTATCCCTCCGCTAGAGAAGAAACCTCAGGCCTATGGTGTTAATTTTGAATTCAGTCTTTTTATTCTTTTTGTATGGTTCTGCCCTAACCCTCCGCTCTCCCCACCAACTTCCTAACTTCCCTAGAGTTGAACATGACCAACTAGTATTCCAGTGTCCCTGCTAAATATCTATAACCACTGGGGGGAGATCGCACAGCTTAGATTGACCATAACCCCTGCTCACATATACTAGCTGTTAATCATGCCTGGGCAGTTTGCCAGATTGCTAGCAATATGTTGTTTGAGGAAATAGACAGCAGCACATTTTGATCAAGGTGTCTGCTGACTTTTTTTTCCTTTTCTTTAAAACATACAAATATACTGGCTTTCTCAAAAGGCCTCTTTAGAGAAATGGCCTCTCTCCTTGCAGGTTTACTGTAAATAGTTTAACTATAGAGACACGCCCTTGGTAGCTTCATTTGTAGCTTCTTCAATCACTTCCGAGCTTTCTCTATAATCCTGACTGTGTTGACTTTGGAATTAGGTGGGGAAACTACCTGGTAAAAGCCATTCAAAGAGAAGCAGTCTGGAAGGCTCCCCAGAGACCTTCCCTCTTTCCAGAGAAGCAGTGTCTCTAAACTCTCCCAAGCAGATGGGGAACCTATTTTTAAAGGATTCTAGAGAAGGAGATTTCGAAGCATCTCTTCTAATTCATGCCAGTTTTTTTTTAACACCCACAGTATGAGGAAGTTCTTCCTTTATCATAATAGAGACAAGATTGGAACCCAAGTCAAGTACTTTGAACAGCAAGCTGTCGTTTATGCCTACCACGAAGACTGAAGGAATTTTGTGTCAGCTGGGAGAGCGATTCATACTGCTGTTCAGTACATTGGCTTTAATATCATTCTTCCTAATTATACTGTAGGAAAAGCCCAGTAAGCAAAAGATATTGTTTATAGAATGTTTACAGGGAATAAAAATACAGCTCGAATCTGCAGGAATTATGGACGAATTATTTGACTGAATTTTTGAAGATCAGGATGTTATCTCTTGGATCATTTTTGTGAGTTGGAGAGCATTTTCTTGGCCAATGTAAAACCTGTTCTGCCTTACACACTTAGCAAGCCTGAGAAATGGGCCAGAGCTTGTGGTACGTCTGCAATCCAGGCTTGCCGGTCTGTCCTCCTGTGACATTTGTTACCTTTTCTGCTTTGGTTCTTTCTTGAAGTATTTCTTGACCAGTTAGTTGCTCCGTCCAAAGAGACTTCGATCTCTTCTGCCTGGCAGAGTCCTCCAAGCACCTAGAATTTCCATCAGCCAGTAAGCATTTATTAAATGTTTGCTGTGTGCCAGGCCATATGCTAAGGTCTGAGGATACAAAGAAAAAGCACAAACAGTCCTTACCGTCAAGGATCTTATATTCCAATGTGAAGACAACCTGTACAAGCTGTGTGAGAGGGTAAGGCATTGGGAGGGCACCGGGAGGGTGGAAGAGGCGAAAAGTAGAAGGTAAGATGTGAGCTGTCTTAAAGCAAGTGGGGGAAGCTAGAGGGCATAAGTGAGAGGACTGAGAGGACAGAACCTTCTAGGCTTGAGACGCAGCCACTGCAAAAACACAGAGCGGGGGAGATGTTCCCCTCCTCTCCCCATCTCCTTGTGTCTGAGGATCTGTAAGTAGGAAGGTCAGTGTGTAGTGTGGCCAGGGGAGTCAAGTATCAGAAGACTGGAAAGGTAGGCAGGGAAGGATGGGCATAGGATGAGCATTTTGTTCAGTAGTTACTGGAAGCAAAGCCCTTTCAAAAGCTGTGCCCAGATGCTTGGGAGGTCCAGCCTTTTGGGCCTGTTCTCACTGTCTTCTGCCTTCGACAGCCCACCTCTGCTGAAGAAAAGGGGCCCTGGTCCTTTACATTTGGGTCAGAATGGAGAGTTGCCCTCTCTCATCACAGAACCAGGTTTCCTGGAGACCTTTCACACTCATGATGTCCCACTGAACCTGATAGCTTTCTCCTGCAAAGCTTCCCCTCTTCCAGATTAAAGGAGGGCACTGTGGATGGAGCATTGATGTCAGAAAGACCTGAATTCAAAGGTGGCCCAGGCAGGTCACTTAAGCTCTACCTCATTTTCCTCATCTCTCCATTGGGGATAATAGCGCCTCCTTCTCAGAGGATTGGAGAAGATAAAATGAGATCCTATTTGTAAAGCACTTTGCAAACCTTAAAGCTTTTCACCATTGCTACTGTTACTGTTAGCACCTGCCAGATGTTGCCAGTCTCCTTGACAGCATCCATGCAGTGCTCCCCCTTCTCCCTGTTCTCATAGCTGCCACCTCTTTCAGACTTTCATCATCTAGATCACTAGCGTCTTCATTGCTCTGCCCATTGCAGCTCATCCTGCACACAGCACCAAAGGGATTTTCATCAAGGCTGGATTTGACCTTGTTGGCTTTGCCTCCATTAACTCAGTGACGCCTCTGTTTAGCTGCCTTCCTCACCTGACGTCCAGCTACCTTTCCAGACTCATTGGAAGCCCCTCGGCCCCAGCTTTTGTCCAGGCCATGCCCAGCGCCTGGACGGCACTCCCTGGAAGCCTCCTTTTGAAACTCAGCTCCAGCTTGTCTCTGAGGCCTTTCTTCCTGCCCCACCACTAGGACCCTCAAGACCAGGCCACTTGTGTTTAATTACTTTCGATTTTTCTTTCTTTATCGCTAACTACCATTAGAATGGAAACTCCTTGTGAGTAGGGATTGACTTGTTCTTTCTTATTTGTACCCTTGGTTTTCTAGCAGGTAGTAACCCTTAGTAAATGCCTCTCTGCAGAGAGAAGGCTGGCCTGTTGGTTCACCCAGGCACTCCCCTAGTTGAGGCCCTCAGCCTCTCATTTGGCTCCTAAGGGATCTATACAGTTGACTCCCCCTGCCCCAGCATGGCCTAATTGTCCCATTTCTTTATATCCCCAGCCTAGCATTCTCCTGTTAATAATGCAGGCTCATTTCAGAAACTCACTCCTTGGCATTTTGGTTGGCTTGAGCTTGATGCCATAGCTTTACTTGTAGAAGTGGAATTGATTTGTTGGTTTTAAAGTTTCAGTGAATTTGATTTGGGTACATGAGATATTGAAATTAAAATGAATAACTCGTCAAGGTAATAAGGTGCTTTTATTCATTAGCTTGGCCACCTATTGGTAGAGCTTTTCTCTCCTATATATGTTTGTTAGGAAATGGAGGAGGCCACAGAAGAGTGGAGAAGCTGCTTCTTAAGAAGTGCTGTCTCTTTTCTTTCCTTATCTTAAACAAGGTGTAGTTATAGTGAGTTCTCTGAAGTTAACATTGTAGATGTTAAAAATGGGCCCGTGTGGTATTAGAGCCACCTGGGCTGCGATATTCTCTCCAGGTGTCCTGGCATAATGCCAGCCCAGTTGTGACCTCACAAAGGGAACAGCTGCCCTCAAGGGTGGGGTCGTTGAGGCTCCCTGCTGAGGTGAATAGGGTTCCAAGGCCTTCGATGGAAGATTGTTCTTATATGCTGAAACTTGCTGGGTAAGGTGCTTGACCTTCACCAAAAATCTGGATCATGGTGTCATAGTGCTAGCTCTCCATGTTCACTAATTTAAAGAAGGCGTATATCATGACTTGGCATTCTTTTGAATTTCATAAGGAAAAAAGTAATTAACAGTGTTTGATTTAACTTTTGTGACTGGTTGTATTTTCAAAGAAGGCCCAGCACTTGTAACTAGAACCATAGCGCTATTACCGGAAATCAGTAGTGATCTTTGAATTAAATCCCTTCTATCTCTAATGATACTCTATGTGTAAAGGAATATTTCTATGGTAATTTTAAACGTATTCTAATACATATTGTATTTTAGAATATTGGGGCGAGAAGAAAACAAGGAGAAGAGGCCTATGTGGTGTGCATTACAAATATGAGGAGATAGTGATGGCTGAAGTTTAGTTGAACAGTTCGAGTCCAGTTTGATTCCCTGCCAGGGATTCAAGGGACTATTTTATGGATCCTTTACAGAACTCATAACTTAACTGATATTCAGAATGATTGCCAGGAATGCTGGTCCTTGAGTGCAGCCTTTTGACTGAGTCCAAGTTTTACAGAACAAATCCTTTTATGAAGGGGATTTGTTCTGTGAAGTTTGGATTTAGTCACAGGGCCACACTTGACGCCTTGAGGCCACAGATTCCCCACCCCTGGTCCACATCTTTCCTGTTGCAGTTTAGGACCATTTATAATACTTCTTGAAGAATAGTTCTGCTATTATATCAGCATACTTAGTGGGACATATGATTTGGCTTGTTTACAGCTATCTGTGCCCCAGGCTCAATGACTTGATCCAAATTTTAGTGCATTCTGATAGGTCCCCATTGCCTTGCACATAGTAGGTGCTTGTTTACAAGTAGCTATGGAATGAATGTTTAAACTGGGTCTCAGCCAGCTGATTTTATTTGTGTAATTAGCCTTTTCCCTTTTCCTCAGTTTCTTTTTTAAAGAGTTTTTGTTTCTACAGGTAGCAGAACTAAAACATGCTCCTGATTCGGAAAATGAGCAGAGCCTTGGAAGAAGCCTCACCCAGTTCTTTCTTGGGCTTTCTAAACCTCTCAGAGTTTTTGCAGAGAATGGGTAAATGAGCAGATAATTACAACAAATTCTCTTTTTTTGCTGAGGATAGAGGTCATTGCTCAGGAAACAGCCCAACAAGCAACTTTGCTTGAACCCTAAAGAGCTCTCTTTCCTCGGTTCATTTTTAGTTGTAAATCCTGACCCGTGACATCCTTGGTGAAGGTAACCTCCTCCACAAAGATCCTCCCTCTGCCAATTTAAGTTGGCTCCAAAATCGAAGAATCGTCTGAGGCTCTGATGGCTGTAGCGGACAGCCAGCGTCCCTACACGGCTGGGTGAAGTGGTTGAAGAAAAGAGACACGGGAGGCAGGAAAAGATAGACCAGTTCCGTTTATTGATCTGAGGGTCAAGGTATTTATAGACAGAAACTGCAAGTCTGTGTGAGATTTTGCTCATCTCCAGTTCCTAGAGATTTGGCCAGTCCTATTGTCTTTAAAAACTGTTAGCCTAGAGGACGTATATTTTACATATCCCTTGTCTTCTGTAGTTCCCATGTTCATGGAGACAGCAACATCTGGAGGGCATGGAGAGCCATTCCAGATGATAATGAGCACAGTCTCAAAGAACAGTTTCCCGAAGGTCTTTCCTGATCTTGTCAACAGCACTCCACCCTGGCCCTCAACAGATGGCCAGGGTCACATGACCAGGATGGGTCTGAGGCAGGACTTGAACCCAGGGCTAGGGAATATCCGGGAGGTGCTGAGAGGATGGGTTATTAGCCAGTGTGTGTCAGAGGTAGCACTTGTACCTAAGCCACCTCCACCTCCTGTAATTGCCTGGTGACATTGGAACTGGATACTTGCTTTCAGAGTCAGATGACCCATAGATGTCTCAGCCTTGGCTCATCTCAAACAGAGCTCATTCTCCCTTCTTGAAGGCATCACCATCCCCCTGGATAGGAAGCCACAGTGATTCCCCCCGTATCCCTTCAGGCAGGGCTTGGCTTTTCTCCCTTTCTGGCCCTTTTCTGTTCCCATGCACACAGCTACTCCCTGGTACAGGCCCTCCGCCACTCATCTGTACCATTGCAACAGCTTGTTTGCTACTTTTCCTGCCCAAAGTCCCCCCACTCCAATTCATTTTCCCCATGGCTACCAAAGTGATTTTCCTAAAGTGTAAGGCCACCCACGTTGCTCACCCGCTGCAGTGGCTTCTCTCATCCACAGAATCAGCCTTTCTGGGTGGTTCAATGCTACCTGCCTCCTTGGTGCCCTCTGTATGACCCTCCCCTCTCCAAGATTCAACTCTAGTTCTCCGTGCCCCTCAGCTCCACCTCTCTGTGTCCCTGGCTTTCTGTGCCAGGTGACTTTTAGTGGACCTTGGTCACTTTGGTGGCTCCATCCATTCTGTCTGTCTTTCACATGTAACCGGTTCTCTGATACCTCGCCAGTTAGCCTAGAAGCCCTGGGAGGGGAGGACCTTTCATCTTCCTTGTGTCCCTACCTCTGAGTACTGTTCCTGGCAAATAGTCATCGGTTCATGAATGCTTATTGATTTTACTACATGTAGTAGCCCAGGGAATAGAAGTACCTGGAGGTGGACTTCTGGCCTCTGCCCTCCTGCATCCTTTTCCCTTCCCTTCAGTTCTCCTAGCCTCCTCTCTGTTCTTTCCTCAATCATCTGAGGCCTGGAATTAAAGCTGTTTGGCTGGTATTTAAGAATCTCTGACTGCACCTGTAGTGAGCAAGGCATTTTAGGGAATAAGTGTATAATCACATATATGATGTTAATTAGGAAATAAAACACAAGAAAATTTTATTTTGGTGACATTTTCCATGTATCTAATCATTCATGGAGGCACCTTGGGATAGCATCCCTTATTTCTTTTTTTCCTTAATGTAATCTTGAATAATTTAATTTTAGTCACACATGGTTTATCAGACCAAAAAAAGGACTGGGGTTTTCAGCTGAAGAATGCAGTATGCCCAGCATCTGAATGATTGCATTTGGAACGTGGGATGGTGGGGGTGAGGATGGAGATGATGGACAGGCAGCTACTGCTATGTCCTGTTTCTTTAGGGGGACTGAGGAGGGTTGAGAGGACTCCCAAACCCTCCATTCCTGCTCTAGGGAGGAAGCCATCTCTAGTGTCTTGGGTTCAGTGGTTGCTCCCATCATGGAGTTGGAGTGAACCTGGCTGAGAAGTGTTTCTAATGGCCCTTGATGGAAGGCTCACATAGAAACATTTTTATGGACAGTAATGAGGCTCTCAAGTACCAAGAGTACAATCATGCACTGCAAGGACAAGACCAAACCAATGTTTGTTATAGTGGGTAAGTAGAGGCCGGTGTGGGACCTGGGGCCTGGGAATGTTGGCCTCAGATATTCCCTGGGTTGAAGAGATTTTCAGTAGGAGAAGGAATGTTTGCTTGAACAACGGCTTTGCACCAAGGGGCATGTGTCCCTGTCATCACCCTGAGAATCAGTGGCTTCCCCTCAGATTGTAGACTTACTGGTCAAGGTGTATTGCACCTGTGGGTCTTCTGGCATGTTTGTGTGTGCTTGATTTCCTTATTGTTACTGGAGCTTCCTGGAGGCCTCAGCACCAATTGCCACTTGGTTGGGTGAAGGGATAACCCAAAGGATGTCTGGGCGTGCCCTTGCTAATAACTTGCCCCCACAGTTGGTACTGAATGAGTAGGAGTTAGGTTTTTATCATCATCAATATTATACAGATAGAGACTTGGAAAAATGGATGCTGCCAAATGGTAGCAGATGACGATTGCCTTTGAAAAGCTGAGGAACACCTGGGACCCTTCTCCTGACTTGTAGGCATGTTTTCTCCCTAGAATTTTTATTATTATTTATTGTAATTGAATTTTATCTTTGGCCTTAATTAAAGGTCTTCTCTCAGTTTTGGAATGGAAGAGATGTCTATGTAGTAGATGACACTTAAAATTTTGCCTTTGATTTTGTGAGCTTAAGGTAAATAAGGAAGAATTCTTGCCAAGTGAGCTATCGTTGAAAGAAACATTGAGGATTTATATTCGTAATTTAAATGGTATTACTGATTACATTACTGAATGTTAATTCCAGATGTTGGAGCTGGCAGGGGACCTCTTCTCATTTTGCACATGAAGGGAAGAGACAGGAAAAGGTTAAGTGACTCAGTAGGCCCTGAAGAGCTGGTTCTGTTGAGTTGCTGAAGATCACAAAAAGTGGGTAGTAGCCAAGCTGAGACTGGTGCTAGTTCCCCGTCCAGTGTTCCTACTCATGCCTCTCATCCAGGGAAGCCAAATGTCCTGTGGGCCAAAGATATCTTCATGTATTTCTATGTGCTTTTGTTACTTTGATCTTTTCCTCTCCATTTTAAGACTGCTATAAAAACATCTTGTGACATATTTCCCTGAGCTGAGTAAATAAAAAACATGTTGATTTGGAAAATATGCGTAAAGAAAATGTTGGTTGTGATGAGCTGTGGTCCACCAATGAATGACTTGTCAGAAAACTTTACAGAGTTAGCACCTTTTCTCTTCACTGTAAGTTACAGATGGCTCATTTGCTCTTAGACTTTTGTAGAGGATAGAAAACCTGACTGCCCACCATGCACCCTGGATTTGGGGAGAGCTGATTGCTGAGGCTGCTGGGAAACACAAAGTCAGCACAGGAAGGATGAGAAATTTGGCTCTGATGAACTCTGAAGGCTGGAAACAAAACATTCTGATGAGGATGCCAGAAGGGGGCTGTCAAAAGAAGTCATTATAGAGACACGGGTTATTCATCTACAAACGACAAGCAAAGATAGAAGGTTAAGTAGCCGGTAGCAAACCCAGATGCCCCCTATTCCAGAACTTCTTAGCCTGGAGTCTGTGAACTTGTGTTGAAATTAGCACCACAGTGAATACAGTTCGAGGCCTGACATCAGGAAACTCTGAGTTCAAATCTCAGCTGAGTCACTTTCCTGGGCCAGTGGCTTAGCCTCTGTCAGCCTCAGTTTCCCCAGCTATAAAGAGGGGATAATAATAGCACTTATCTCACTGCCCCACCAGGGTTGTTGTGAGGATCAGATGAGATGAGATTGGTAAAATGCTTTGTAAACCTTCAAAGGGCTATATGAATGCTAATACTATTATTTTAAAACATTTTGACCACAGTATTTCATTATAATTTCAGTGATTTCCATTGTAATCCTCTGTATTGTATTTCTTGCATTTAATGATGATTCTGAGAAGAGGACCTCTAGGCAGGCCTCATTGGCCTACTTGCCCGAGAGGGCAAGGAACCCCATGAAGCCTGTGGCTTCTAAAGCTCCTCTGCCAAGGAAAGCTCAGGAAATGGAGGGTTCTTTGACTCTTCTGTGCAAAAGGAGCAGGACAGTGATGGCAGGTGATGTAAGGAAGGTAGAGCTGACCACTGAGTTCTGATGGGGCTTCTCTTTTCTTTGGACTGAAAGACCAGGAAAACAGTGGCTAACCCTCCCCCCCCTCCCCCAGTAAGTAAGGAGACTGGGGCCACCAGAAGAGGTTGTTAAAAGACACGAAAGACAAGCCAAAGAGTTCAGAGGCTGAAAAAATCCGATAACTGGGATTGCTCAGCCCCAGTCTATGTCCCTGAAAGACTGATGGAGGGGGCAGGGTGGGGGAAGGGAGGTGGGGATTAGGAGAGGCCTAGAGAAGGGCAAAGATCCCACTTCCTTTTCTATTATGCACTTCATAATCAACAATCAAATGTGCCAGTGCATGGGGACAAGTGAGAAAGAGGTTTGGATAAGGAATGGGATTTCTTTTATGTAGCATTTAAGTGTGTGTGTGTGTGTATGTATGTGTGTACATACATGATTAACAGGGTCATAGGAAGATTGCTCTGTTCATGTCTCTTATTTCTGTTTTTCTTCTTTGGTGTATTTTCTGTGTTTTATTGATGCTCATTTATTTATTTTTGGATTTCACTTGCTCCTATGATTTTGCCCCAGCCAGTCTACCCAATATGCGGGAGGCCTTCCTTGCTTTCTCCTAACATCTAGAAGGTAGCAGTGGACCCTTCAGCCTGTCTTCATGCCATCCTTCACCTTTTTAACAGCCCCTTCTTTCCTTCCTTCCTTCCTTCCTTCCATCCGTCCGTTCTTCCTTCCTTCCTTTCCTCCAGTTCTTTAAGGACATCCTGTGCCTTGCTCGTTGGTGATAGTGTTGTCTGCTCACCAGGCTCCTCTCCACTGCCCTCTGTGGGCTATTCATTTTTAGTTCTTTGGATTATTTTGTAGTCTGAGTTTTGCAGCCATGCAACACCAGCATAGAATATTGGTTTTTAAAAGATGACCCTTGACTTTTACTGGAAGCCTGGGGTCACTGAAGGAGCTTTGCATTTTCCTGAAGGCCTCCCCATCCACTTTTCTCCTTTTGTTTGATCCTGGGCCCAGCTCATCCATTTCTACTATCTATCAGACATTCATCTTTGTTGATGGACAAGAGTGATGGGTTTTCCACCCGAATACATGGTGTAGTCTGGACAATAGACGTTCTTCATTCACTTGGTCTTTCCTGTGTGGATGGACAGACCAAACTCCTCCTGATTATAGATCTCTTTCAGGGAGCTCTGCAAATGTTCCTGGACTTGATGTAAACAATACAATGTCATCAGAAAACAAGAGCATCTGGAGGACTTTGCCATTGACTATGCACTGAATGCCCCACCTCACTGGGGCAGACGACTTTGAGGAACACACATCTCCCTGTGCTATCCCTCAATTGATGTTCTAAGTTCAGAAAGTTATCAAACAAGGTTATTTCTGTTGTTATAACTGTCCAGAAATCCTCAGTGATTTTTTTTTGTATAGATGAGAGACAGCTTTTGGAAGAGAGAGCCTGTAAGGTGGGGTTTGACTCTGACTCAACTGCTTTGTTGTGTCTAACTGACACTGAGCTTAGTGAGACCTTATATCCTCTGTGTCTTTCAGTCAGGAAACAGTCAAGATAGGATCCATTGTTGAACATGGCTTACAGAAGCTTCCTTGTTCCTGACTGCTGTCCCAATCGAGGGTGCCTCCATCAGCATTCAGCTGACCTTCACAGAGAGTTTGTATGAATAGGAGAATAGGCATGAAGGTTCCAGTGCAGTTGCTGGTATTCTCATGGGAGCTTTTTTGGGTATTCATAAGGGTGAACATTTATCGCACAACTCTGAATCTTCCCTTCGTTCATATCCTCTCACCTTGCTTGTTGATTCCTGGGTGTCTCACCACTGGGCAACCTCCTACTTGACTCATTCTGAGTTTTTCCTGTCTCATCGCTTTTCCTGCCTGCTCCATGAGCACATTCATGATTGCAGTGTTGGGGTCCAAGTCTAGTGGTTCTTCTGCCCTTGGTGGAGGAAAAAAATGTCATAATGAGTTCTAAAAATCTTTTTCATTTTTTTCTGTTATTTTCATCTGTAAGTGCCCTTGAAGTGACATTGCTTTGTTGGATGTTTTATCAAACTTTCTTTCAACTGGTTTAGCCTTCCTGTGCTTTTCTCTGCTTTATGAGACAATATTGTTCATAATTATCCATTGTCTGTCTGCATATGATTTGACAAATGAGTTTATATTCTGATCTGGTATTGCCTTTGGCAGCCATCTTTCTCTGATATCAGGCAGAATGGTTTCTTTTATATCCTTGTAATCTGTGTGTCTATTGCTGTGGTTCTGCGTATGTCTCTTTGTGTCATGATGTTCATTTAAGTCTTCCTGTGTTTCTCTGAATGCATCATATTGGCCATTTTTTACACTTTTGATCCCTGCAAACTCTTTGGAATATTAACGCATTCACCCATATGTCTTGGAACCACCTCTCCTGGAAAATACTCCCCTGCTACACTCTTCACAGCCGGAGGGTCTTTTTTCATCCTGTCCATCCTTGTCATCATGTTATTGAAGTAAATGTTACTGCTTTTTGTTCAGTTGTTTCAGTCATGTCTGCCTCTCTGTGACCCCGTATGGGTTTGCTTTTTTTTTCTTTTGGCAGAGATACTGGAGGGGTTTTCCATTTCCTTCTCCAGCTCATTTTACAGATGAGGAAACTGAGGCAAACAGGGTGAAGTGACCTGCCCAGGGTTACCCAGCTAGGAAGTAACTGAGGGCAGATTTGAACTCAGGAAGCTGAGTCTGATTTCCAAGTCCAGTGCACCATCTAGCTACTCATTATTGCTTTGTTTTTGCTTTGGGGCACGTGCCTTCTGTTCTTTCCTCCTCGTGTTGGGTTTTCTCTTGCCTTTGTTCCTGATGGATGGTTAGCACATCTTCAAACATGAAGTGACCAAAATGCTGCAAGTTGTGAACCTCTGGCCTCGGTGGGGCATCCATTGGCCGAAGAGATTCTCCTCTGAGAGAGAAGAGAGGGAGGGGCCGCCACGGGATGCCAGCTGGCTGCTGCTGCAGCAGTCCCTGGGCAGCCTTCAGGGGTCTTAGCAGTGGTGGTGAAGAGAGCCTCGGAGAGCTCAAAGCAACAAATTGTGAATGCATTTTTAAGTTAAAAAATATGCACTAAACCCCTTTTATTATCCAAGGAAACCACCTTATTCCCACATCTTCCCAGTACTTATCCTGGTATCTCATTCTAAACATGGTATAAGTGCTCTACATATTTTATTTACACACTTGTTTTGTGTAAATTGGGATTTGTATGAAGGTTGCTGTGAGATTTTAACTTTTTGTAACTTTTTTGTAAAGGCTATTTTGAACCAAGACTTTTGTCACCCAGTACCTGGTGCATCCTCTTGGTGGTACCCAATGTGGGGAAGGGCCTCAGGCAGCGGCATGTTTGGCCTTGGGTTGTGCTGGATCACATTCCTTCTGTGTGAGCTCCTTGAGGACAGGGGGCCCATCCTTCTTTTTGTATTTGTATCTCAAGCACTTATCACAGTGCCTGGCATACTGTTAGGGCTTACTAAATGCTTTTCCATTCACTCATAGGCTCTCGAGTGGGAAGGAACCTTAGGGACGATCTTAGCCATTACCCTCTTCTTAGAAATGCAGAAGTGGAAGCCTAAGGAAGTCAAAGACCTACCCCTGGTAGTAGTGAAGTGTCAGAAGTGAGATTTGAACCCAGGTCACCCCCTGGCTCTTTCCCTTGTTCTGTTTGCAGCCACCTTAGCTGCTGGTGTGGCTTAGGAGAGAGAAAAGTGTAATGTACGCTGGAGCCTACCCACTGCTTACTGTCTACACCTTTAGTGGTGACAAAGACATATTGCAAGAGGTGTACAGAAAAGGTCATAGTCCAGGATGTTTTTGTCCTAAAAAAAATTATTTCTACCCTCCCCCCCCCCCCCCCCCCAGTTAATCTCAAAGAAAATCTGACTTCTCCAGTCCACAAAGAGGGAAGGTGTGTTGTCAGTTCCAAGCCTGTTTCTTGGCATCTTTTCATTCACATCAGTCATGACAGAATTTGGTTTAAGAACTAACATCTTGATGTGACAGCTGAAATCTAACCGTGTGTTTGGATTTGTCAGGAGATGGATATTTGGGACAAATGTCATTTATTGAAATAGTGGAAGTTCTTTGCACTTGATAATTGTTGTCAGTGGCCAACATTACTTAGAATGTGTTTAGATTTGCAGGGTTAGAGAAGGTGCAAATAACTGAGGTGAACACCAGATCTTGTGCCCTGTGTTCAATCTGCATTTATTAAGGACCTACAATGTACTGAGAACTGAGGGAGTGGCTTACAAAGAGAGGCAAAAACCAATCCCTTTTCTTGAGGAGCTTCCATTCCAGTGGGAGAGACTGCACAAACAACCGTGTACAAACAAGATCTGTTTTCTCCATCTCTCTGCACCGTTTGATTCTATTGATGACTTTCCTCTTTGGGTTCTTGTGTGACTGGTCTGTCTTGGTTCTCCTTCTGCCTGGGGGACCACTCCTCAGTCTTCACTGCTGAGTGGAGCATCTCATGTCTCCTAATTGTGGAGGCTCCTCAAGGCTGTTCTGAATCTTCTTCTCGCTACACTCTCTCACTTCAGCCCCTCTGGGTTTAATTATCTCTTTGTAGGTGGTTTTTGCATCCATCTATCCAGATCTAGTCATGACTCACCAGCTGCTTGTTGGATGTTTTGAACTGGATGTCCAGTAGGCATTGCAAATTCACAATGTCCAAAACACAACTCATTATCTTCTTCCCAAATCCAGTCTACCTTCTCCACTTTACATCTGTCCAGGATTACCTTTGACTCTTCACTCTTCCCCACCCACCATATTGAATCAGCTGCCAAATGCCGTCATCATCTCTCTCCGTGACTTCTCTTGCCTCTGTCCCCTTCTCTTTACTTCCTCAGCTGCCAGCCTAATGGAGGTCCTTGCTGCACCTTGCCTGGACTGTTGCAATGGTCTCCCTGGCTCAGGTTATTCCCCACTCTAGTGCATCCTCCAAGAGCTGAGAAGGTCATTTTTTTCTTTTTTTTTTCCTTTTTCCCATTGACTATGGTGGCTTCATTGGGACTCTGATCTTCTCTTCCCTACTACAAGGGGCTTTGGGGTAAGGGTTATGAATAGGTCATGGGATCTCCAGGGAAGGAGGGCTTCCCAGTAGGGGAGCTTCTCTTGGGTGGGAGGAAGATCCTTGTCTTCCTCTTTACTCCTTAAAGGCCATGTGGTAGATCAGGGGTCCGCTCCACAGTAGCTATAGCCAGACTGCATGACTTACCCCCCTCCCCCCCATTGTTTCCTGGTCATGTTTTGTGATACCTTTTGTACTACTTAACTGTGTACACATACATCATCATCATCAGTCATAAGCTATGTTTTCACCTCCCATGAGCCCCTTCATCACCAGATAGACAACCTGCAAATTAAGGTCAATGGATTTAGAATCCAAGGTCCCTTGAATTCTTTGGAGCTTGTGGTGTTCTATGACTCATCACTACCAGATTATGGATCTTTAAAAAGGTGATTGTAAAGCCTTGGTGAACGCAGTCTCCTCTGTTCATCTGCTGCTGCTCACTTCAGTGACAGCCCATTGACCACTTACAGGAGCTGTCCTACTGAGTCCTGCCGTCTGACCGTTCTGCCATGATTTTTGTCATCCCCAGTAGTTGTGTTCTGTTAAGGTGCTGTGAACACTAAATTAGCAAATACGGAGCCATAGCTCCCAGGGAAATGAAGGCCTCTGGTCATGTTTACTATGACACTATCCCAATGGACCTCATGTGCAGATCACTTTATTTACTCTTCCTTTTTCTGCATGTTCCGTATTGTTGATTCATTAACATTGGACTCATGGCCAACAGTGATGTCACTCATGGCTGACTGGAGCTTATTTAACATCCATGTTTTCTCCATACGGTACATCACATCCCTCTTGGCTTCAGAACAGTAGGCAGCAATTCAGCCCAAGCTCGGGAGTCACTTAAACAGTGAACTCACCAACAAAAAGCATAAAAATGTGAAAAACCTGGCACTAAATAGACTGGAAAAAGACACTTTTGTTTAGAACCTGAGACCTAAAATTAGAGGCAGAGCATTACCTTGTTGGCCTTTAGCTGGAAAGATGAGCATTGGCCAGTTACATTTTTTTGGCGCTCTGTACATGTCCACAAATGACCTGGAAAGTACCTCGAGTATTGATTTGGGCTTACAAGTAAATTTTAGTGAGTTGGCGAATTTACAAATATGGAATCCACAGGTAATGAGGATCAGCCGTCTTCATTCACTTGGATTCGTTCTTTTGGATCATCACTTCAAGCTTTTGAGTGGCCCTGGAGCATCTGGGAGCCTGAGAGAGACACGGCCCATTCTGCCAGGTCAGGGTGCACACGGTTAGCAAGCACGGCCTGGTCTGTTGTTTCTTGCTTTGCTTGATGTTGATAACGAATGAATTATTAATTGGTTCGGTGGTTGCTTCTATCAAAGAACGTTCCTAACTGCTTAAGAACTTGCCAAGAATGATCTGAACGTGCAGAGGACAGGTTTCATGTTTGTGTTGTGACCTCTCATTGTCCTGTAAATTGAGGAATGAGTAATATTTGTGGGGTGTGGAGGTGGGATCTTGTTTTTACAGTCATAAAATAGTAGAACCGGAGATCTAATCTAGTTCTGTGGCTTTACAAATGGAACCAGCCCAACATCACATAACAGAAAGGCTGCTAAGTCAATTGAATCTGCCCCTTTTTCTCATCTACTTTTGCACATATTTCTGCCCTCACACAGTGATCACATTCAGCAGAAAAGGAATTTCCATTTGCCATTAGAAGGAACCGTCTTCCAAATTAGCAGCTCTTCTGATGTTCAGACCTGAACAATGGTTACTTCTGCCCACTCATACAAAAGAAAATTAAATTTTATCACTGTTATGACTAATGCTAATTTCCTTTTATTAAGCACCATAAAATAATATACAGAAACAATGAATTAGACATGGTCTCTGCTGAATGGATTTATAATTTGAATAAGATGTGATAAGTTAGGGAGAGGATGGAAATGTAACTTAGGGAGAAGGAAGCTCCTTAGAGAATTTAGCACATCTGACACTTCTTTTTGACTTTTTCTTACAAGGTTTGAGAAGGCCAGAAAGCTTCAGGACCTTGCTCAAGCCTGTCCTCACTTTCCTCTCCTTCTCTCCTGCACACAACCTTCAGTCAGACTGGTCCTTTAGCTTCCCTTGGGCATCTCAGTGCTCTCGTCTAACAACTTTACTTGACTGAAGGCTTTTCTTCCTCTCCATACGCAAGTCATTTCCTTGCTTTAGGTGTCTGCTCTTGTTCCTGACCTCGGGTCATGTGGCTCACACGGGTCTGACCAGTCTGACCAGGCGAGTCCTCTGGAGATCCCCTCCGGAGTCCAGCAGCTCCTCACCTGGTGCCTTCCTGCCTCTGGTCTCCTGCATCGAGTGTTCTCCTCATCAGCAATATCAGTTGTTAATAACTGTACTAGTGTTGGTTGTCGCCATCATCTCTGCATCTCTGCAGTCTCAGCCTCCTTGCCATCTCTCCCCCAGGCCCTGAAGTCTCCCCTCTCCGTGCTCGGGCTCTTCACTGTCCCCCCTCCCTTATCCTCCCCAAGGCTTGACTCCAGTCCCACCTTCCCTGTATCACTTTCCATCTGTTCCAAAGTAGCTTCTGTGCCTGGTGATTTTTCTGTTATCTTTTCTACTAGACAGGAAGCTCCTTGAGGGGAGGGGCTGTTTCTCTTTGTGTCCCCAGCACCTGGCGCGGAGCCTGGTACAGATGGGTCACACTTGATAACTGACTGACAGGTGTGGGCAGGCCTGATGAGCGGACGGCCTTTTAATAGATCGCAGGCTTGTTGGGCGCATCAGCCCCAGGGTCCGGGGTCCGGGCGCATCAGCCCCAGGGTCCGGGGTCTGGGCGCATCAATACATGACTCAAAGACTTGTTATCCTCAGAGTGCATAAGGAGGTCTAACAAAGGAATGGAGTCCAGGCCAAGCGAAGGAGCTGTTTGGTTACTCAGCTGGGCTTCCGGAAACTCCACCAGACTTAACATGTGGATTTGTACTCTAACTGTGCCTGGGCAGAGACAGGTTAAGTGTGATCCAGCTCCTGCCCTCATGGAACTAACCATCCAACCAGATCACATAAACGGGTATAAACTTGGCTGTCACCCCCAGGGCAAAGGTTGTTGCCAGCGAGGGGAATTATATTTCAGATGGGGGTGAGGGGGAGAGTGCACTTGCAGGGGGCTTTAAAGGATAGTGGGAATTTAGGGAGAAAAGGGAATACAGGACATGGCAGGCAGAGGACTGCCAGGGAGGGAACACAGTGTCTGTGTGAGAAGAAGGAGATTTCTGCCTCCCCAGCAGCAGTGGGAGGGATGAGGGACAGCTCCACTTGAGGAGGGTCATCCAGCCACCTCTAGCGAAGGTGGAAGACTCATACCTAACTGGCCGTGGGGTAGCCATGGGGTGGGTGAAACCACTGAGGAGGACCAGGATAATGGGAAGGGTCTGTGCTCATGCATTTCAGATTGGATTTAGCCAGTTTAATTGATTTTCTTGCTGTCATGTGAATGATCTCTCTGGGTCCGAGTGTAGGCCATGATGCTAACATGAAAGCTCCTCTTTGCCAGGGCATGTGTGGCCTCTGTTCTCTCCAGCCCGTGCTCCCTGGCCCTCCTCACCTCATCTACTCCCTCACGTCGCTCTGCCACCCAGGGTGTCCCCTGTGTGCTTGGGGACTTTTCTTGTATTTTTTCTAACATTACGGCAATAAACCAATGTCTGTTCCTTAGTTGTCACTTGGCCTTGCTGCATTTTTTTTTTTTTTTTACGGTGGCACATTTCTCTGATAATGACATCCTTACAATTTTTCCTGTTTGATTCCTCAGTCTGAAATGTGTTTCAGCCAGGGTTGTTCTGAAGCCAGCTGTCAGGCCTGCCCTGGAGAGCCAGTTGTTAAATGTTCAGTGGAAGCTTTTTTATCTTGGAAATTGGCCAAGGTTGTAAGTCAGGGCTTGATTTGTTGTCTTAAGAAAATGAGAAAGAAAATGCTAATACAGGTTAAACTTAAAAGGGGTGGGGAAGAAGCTGGTTGTTAAATATTTACTAACACACCCCTGCTTTCAACCTACTCTTTCAGGCTGCGTTCCTCTCACTGGGCTTTTCGGTGATCAGAACCTTCATTCTTTGGAGACTGTTGTTCCATGATTGGCCTTTGTTTTCGGGGTGAGGTTGGGGTCTCCCAAAAGCTACACAGCCAGCTTTCCTTCTCCATTTAATTTCAGGGTCCAGTTCTGTTGTCCCTGTGTAGTTTGTGTGTTTCCCGGATACATGTATTGACGCTTGAGTCTTAAACATTGGCCATGGTATCACAGCTCGGAGACTGGACCATAGGCAGGCTTTGTCCAGTTGGGCCATGCATCTTGTGTGATTCCAAACGGCTTCTAGGAGGCTCTGCAGTATATCAAGGCTGGAGGCCATCAGCATCATGGTGGTGGGACATGAAAAAGGAATGGCTGAGCGCCTTGGCACAGGTAGCAACCTTCTTAGCCTTTTTTGGGTTCTGGTAAAGCCTAGGAAGGTAATAATGAAGTCCATAGTGTTGCACAGGAAACCAGTGCTATCAGAGTCCGGTTAGCCCTCTCCAAAGCCCACCTCAGCAGACAGGTTAAGGTCCTGGGGTCTGTTGGGAAGCCCCCGTGGCCGTGGGCCTTCCTCTGACTGCTGGTGACCTTCAGGCAGGTGTGCAGCTTCCTCCCCCGTATGCTTTGCTTGATCCCATTATGGCATCCCTCAGATCTCATACAAACTAGATTGGGGGATGGGGGAGTACAATTTGTTTAAATCAACCTGATAGCAACTTCTCATTAAGCAGTTCTAAGCTTGTGCTTTGCAGAACAGAAGCTGATTTGCTTGGTCCACGAAGTCTCCTAGACCAGTGAAGTCACCAGTCAGATACTTTAGAATCATTAATCCATGATGCTGCCATCTGCACAAGGAGCATCAACCACCATTAACCTCCTTGGAAGAAAATCTAGAAAGGTTTCTCTGGCTTTTGATGGGCCATGAACTAGTGATAGTTGACTCAGGGCCTTCATGCAAATAACCGGAAGGCGAGAAGTGCCCAGACATTTTTCTCACTCTAGAGTTTTAGGAAGAGATGCAGCATTTCTCAGGTCTGTCTTGGAGGTTTTTCCCCAGTTGCCACACTTGAAAGAAGGGCCTCAAGCATCAAACAGAAGTTTTTGTATTTGATCCTACAGTAATAGAGAACCAGAGGTGTTTATTGAGGAGGGGAGTGACCTGCCCTTTAGAAAGGTGTCTTGGGTAGTTGCCTGGGGGGGTGGACTGCAGTGGAAAGAGACTTGAGGCTCACAGACCAATCAGTAGGTCCTTACAGTGGTCCATGCAGGTGGCAATGAGGGCCTCCACCAGGGTGGAGAGTGCAGAGGAGAGAAAGGGACTGAATGCAAGAGAGGTCAGAGAAGTAAACCTGACTCCTTGCCTTGGCAACAGGTTGGAGAAGGGGTGAGAATGAGTGGGGAGGTAGAGATGATATACACATTACACAGGTGATTCCTCCCTGGGTGATTGGGAGGAATGAGGGGGAAGATGATGAGACCTGTTTGGGGCATGCTGAGTTTCCTAGATGTGCAGTAGGCAGTTAGAGATAGGATTCTAGAGGTTAGGACTGGATAAATAGGCCTGCTAATCAGCAGCATGGAGATGATCATTGAATCCATGCTAGCTCAGGAGATCACTGAGTGATCTGGTGTACAGAGGGAGGAGAGAAGAGCCCCTACTGGCCGATTAAGCCTTGAGGGTTACTTACATAAGCAGCCATCCCCAGGCTGCAGGATGTGGCCAGCTTGGATATCTGGATTGGGCTGACCTGGAGTTTCACATGCCCCCTCTCTTGGGACTCCCAGTCATGCTGGGCAGCCATCCCAAAGGCTAGGGTTCAAAAGAGCTTGCTGGGCCTAAGAGGAACCCTGAGCCTTGGCCTTTCCCAAGCAGGGCTGTAGACTTTCTGTGCTAGGCAACTTAGACCCATCGCCCCTGCTGTAGCTGGGAATTTTGATGACCTTAGAAGATGTCCTGAAACTGTCATTGTAGCCACTTAGAGACTTGTGTGGGCTGCGGTTATCCTCTGCCCACCGAACAGTCCTGGCTCCCTTCTAGACTCCGTGAAGTCTGCTGCCTTTCCCTTCTGACATTACCATGAACATGGTACGATTCTGAGTAGATTACAGCCCGTTACTGGTTCTGTAACAATAATGATAGTTCGTCTGGTGTGTTACAGTTTTGAAAACACTTTGCCAGTGTTCTTTGATCCTCATAACCACCCTTAGAGGTATGTGCTATTATTACCATCCCTATTTTACAGATGAAGAAACTGAGGCAAACAGAGGTTCAATGATTTTGCCTGCATCACCCAGCCAGTAAGTGTCTGATGCCAGATTTCAACCCTCCTCTTCTGGACTTGAGTTCCAGTACACTGCAGCACCTCCCTAGCCTCAGGCTCACCTTTTTAAGGAGGTTCTTGGCACACAACTTTGATTTCTCTGATGATTTGAGAGATTCTGCACTTGGCCACTCTTCCCATGCTTCAGGGTCAGAGTGTGAAGCTTTGCGACGTCCCATACACACTATCTGAGTGTCTTACTAAGCAGCCATCGTATTTTATGAGTTTGAGTTTTTTTAAAAATCTTTTATGTATAGTCCTGACTCTTCTCAGGGACAGCACTTAGCGCAGTATAGGACATAGAGTAGGTGCTTAATAAATGTCCCTCAAGAGCAGAGGCAATCTCCAGCCTCCTGGTATTGCCCAGGGCCTTACTCTGGTAGGGGTGTGCTCAGCCAATGATGATGGGATATTGCACATTGGAGTGCTTGTTCCACTTGTAAATGGGCTCAGAAACAGGAACTGGAATGATATCAGTGGAATTATAAACAAGAAAAAATGCGGGGAGCAGTGCAGAAGAGACCTGGGCCGGCCCCGAGGGCCCTGCATTCACATTCTGAGCCTGAGCCTGGGCCACCTTGCGCCATCCCCAAAGCTCTCTGACCTATCACAGGTGTTTGGAGTCAATGATTGCTGCTGATCTTTGACTCTGAGACCTGAAACCTAGGAGAGGGCTGGGCCTTGGCCTTTGCCTCTGTGGAGAAAAGGCCCCCACGATGACAGGAGAGCTGCCAGCAGTTTGCAGACCATCCCTTTAATCCATCACCAGCCATTTATTAAGCACTAACTGTTCAGGCACTGTGTGCCATTAAGGATACAAATGCAGAGAAACAAGCAGAAGGGTTAGATGAAGAAAATCAGAAGAGACTCTAGTCTCTGTTGATCCAGCCCTTCTTTTTACAGATGGAGAAACTGAGGGCTAGAGGGCCACTTAAATGCAGGGCTACCTCACCTCTTCCCTCTAAGTCCAAGTGGAGCCAGGAGAATGAGTCTCTGTTCTCTAAGGTTGCTCTTTAAAGGGGCTTGCACCTTTCTCTCTCGGGCTTCTTTAGCCAGCCTCCGTTTGATGCCAATCAACACTCACCACTGTATAGCCTTAACAGATGACGCTCAGACCTGCATGCCGCGCTGCAGGCATGGGGCGATCAGGACAGGGCACAGCCACACTATTCCCACCGTCAATCTAGATGATGGGTTTCCTTTAATGCAGCCTGGGATTGCGTTCATTTTGGTCTTCCATATCACCGTGTAAAAAGGCAGTAGGGGCTAGTGTCAGACTGGGTGAATTCCTGCTGAGGGCAGTTGTGGCCCACCTCTGGTGTCTAACCTGTGACATGCCTACACTGGCAGGGTGAACATGCCAAGGACTACAGTGAGCCTGCCCTGGTGGAGGGTATTGCCCTGTGGAGGGCATGCTCTGGGGCTTTCCTGAACTAATGATGAGAACTGGCGGTATCCGAGGACTGAATGGGGTATATCAGGGAGATGCTGCAAAGGTGAAATCAACAGACTTTGGTAACAGCTGGGACGTTTGCAGGGCAGAGACAGTGAGGAACCTGGGAGGAGGGGGGTGCCCTCTATGAACATAGAGAAAGGGAGTGAGGGAAAGTTTAGGGGGCACAATGATGGGATCAGTTTTGGACATGAGTTTAAAATGTTGGAGATGCGAGCTTTGGAGGAAGCTAAGTAGAGTCAGCATAAAGTGGCTTGAGGATATTAAGGGAAGGTTTGGAAATTTATCAGGGAAGCAGCAATAAAGAGGCAACTCCTGAAGAATAAGAGGAATTCAGGTGAAGGCTTCACTGAGATTAGATTGTATGGTGACTTCCTGCGTCAGTGTCTGGGGTTTGGGGGTAGGGCTGGGTGAGGCTCCACTAGTAGAAGCACCAGAAGGTGTGAGAGAGAGAGAGAGAGAGAGAGAGGAGAGAGAGAGAGAGAGAGAGAGAGAGTGTGTGTATGTGTGATGGATTAAAGGGTGGACAAAAATCTGTGACTAACCTGATTATAGGATCAGAACTGAAGGGAAGGAAATGAGATCAACTTGAGGGTGACAGGCTAGAAGTGACGGTGAGGAACAGTGAAGCAGAGGGAAGAGGTGTGTGTGTGGAGAGTCGGGGAGGGCATCACAGGATTCTAACTTTGAGGCAGGAAGAGAATTTTGAGGTCACAGAAGTGCAAAGTTGGAAGAGACCTCTGGTCAGCTGAGCCTGTAAAGGTTCTGGGAGTCAGGGGTGAGGAATCAACCACTGAGGAATAGGAGGTGTCCATGGGCACCCTTGGGTACCAGGAAGGCCCAGCTGATCGTACAGAGCAGGAATTTTGGAGTGATGTAGTGACTTCAGGGTTATCTAATCCATCCACCATCTCCAGTTTGCAGGTGAGGACACTGGGGAGGAGGGGCCTCAGTGACTGGCCTGACATCCCATGGTAGCAAGGATGTGTAACATCAAACATCACATAGTCAGAGCCAGAATGGGAAGGGAAGGCCTCTGCTTCCAGAACCAGCTGCCTTCCCTAACTTGAATCCTGCCAGGAGATTGTTTCATAGGCTGAGGCAGAGGGAGCCTTGGAGCTGGAGGTAAGGACTTGGTTTGCCAGAGTACTTACTCAGAGTGTTAAGTCGTTATGGATAAAGGCAGTGAATGCTTCAGGAAGAGAGGAAAAGTGTGAGCCCAGGACTGAATAATGCCCTGAAGGGAGGTAGGAAAGTGACCGCAAGATTAGCAGAGAAAAGCCAGACTAGGCAGGGGATAGATGAATGGAGTGAACCATGAAAGAGGAGAGGCTGCTGGCACATGGTTGCAGGAGAGAACATGGAGGGATCAGGGAGCTGGGATTCTTCCCCTGGATTCAGGTTGGGTTGGCCCAAGGTTTGTGTGCATGCAAGATCAGAAGTGCCAAAAGAAGCCTGGACGGGGTAGGGGAGCAAGGAGGGCTGGGCAGGGTCCTGGGCATGGGGGGAAAGGGAGGGGTGGGCAAAGAAGTCCTGAGGGCCAGACTGTAATACAGCTCTGCTGCTGAACTCTGTGACATTCCCTTTGGAGGCCTCTGCATCTTCACCTGTAAGATAGGGGCTTGGACCAGATTGTCTCCAGGTCTGGTCAACCTCTTAATGTATGCTCCTGTCACCATCTAGCATCGATGTAGAGGTGATGCTGGAAACCGGAAGGATGGGATTGTAGAGAGAGCCAAGGGCCTGGGATGTAGCCTTGGGCAAAGGAGCCAAAGAAGGAGGAGCCAGAGAAGTATGGAGAGATCAGGAGAACTGGGGGGGGGGGGGGGGGGGGGATCTAAACTTACAGCAGGGAGGAGAAGAAACCCACAATAAAAGCAGATTAAGGACTGGGAAAGGACAAGTACATTTAGCTGTTAGGTTAGGCAAGGCAGCTCAGGTGTGCCATGGCGCACAGGGCGCCATGATGCATAGAGCACTGGGCCTGGAGTCTGGAACACTCATCTTCATGAGTTCAAATCCAGCCTCAGACACTTAGTAGTTGTGTGACCCCAAGCAAGTCCTCTACCCTGTCTACCTCAGTTTCCTGATCTGTAAAATGAGCTGGAGAAGAAATGGCAAATCCCTCCAGTATCTCTGTCAAGGAAGCCCCAAATGGGATTACAAAGAGCTGGACACTACTGAAAGTGATGGAACAACATCAGGATAGTATTTAGAGACTTTTGGAAAAGCAGCTTCCATTGAGTAGTGGAGACAGATAGTGGATTGCAGAGGCCTGAGGAGGCAGGGGAGGTGTTAAGTATGAAGTAAGTTTCTCAGAAGTTTTGGTTTTAGGGGAAGGAGAAAGGGATGATGCTAACAGGATGGGGTCAGAGTAAAGAGGAGATGGGCAGGAAAAGTATCCAAGAAATATGCAGAATGATGGATGCAGCCTGGGTCTAGAGGAGTTGGGAGAGATTGAGATTGAAGTCAGTAACTTGTAGTAAGCAGTGGTCCCTTGGAACCACTGGAAAGGGAAGTGAGATTGAATGAGAAGGCTGAGAGGACTCTCACTGGATGACTTGCACCTTCGCCCTCGAGAGTCTGTGGTTCAGTGGGAGTGAGGGAGCTTCGCTGGACTTAGGAAGGGAAAGGTTTGAAGTGTGTTCTGTGGAGAATGGAGGAGTCACTTAGGTTTGAAGGACTGCTGAGTCTTGTGCTCCATAAATTTATAGAGGGTGAAATAAACTTGATTTTATGTGTTCTCTGGCAGCACCTAGGAGCCAGAGAACAGGACTGGAGGAATTGGAGTGGGGAGACCAGGAGTTGGGGGGTCATTAGCCAGGATTGATGTCAGAAGATGAGAGGGATTTGAAGGACTGTGTGGTAAATAAAGCCAGAGTAAGGGAGAATTGGACAGGGTCAAGGGCCCAGAGTTAATGGAGGCAGTGCTGGGGACTCAGTGAGGGATTAGAAGACCAGATGAATGGACTTCTGGCTGGAGAGTGATGACTCTGGGGCTAATGAGGCTGCTAGCAGACTGTTGTCTCCAATGGTAAAGATGGCAGTGGTGATGAAGGGAGCCCCCAGGGTCAGGCATCTTTGACCTCTGAGATGATGGGAGAGTTCCTTTAATTTGTATTTAGAAGGTGTTGATCATTTCTCTGGATGGGGGCATTCCTGTTCCAAACTGGCTTGTCTCCTTCCCTAATTTATACCCAGGATCACCTCCATTGCCTCCTGACAGCTCCTCTCTTTTGAACATTTGTGCTCTTTCTTCAGACAGGAACTTGATTTCCCTTCCCTCTTCCCTGCTTGACTGCATCCTCTTCGGATGCAGCTTCGCCATCCCTCAGGCAGCAGGTGCTCTCTGTGTGCCGAGCTCAGCCTCTGAAGGTGGTTTTTCTCACAACCCCCAGTTTTCATTCTTTCCTCTTGGCCTTTTCCTTCCTCCATTTGTAGCCATTTGGTGCTTTACCATCGTTGTTCCTGAGACATTTTAGCCAACATCTACTCTGAATTATTCTCATGGCAGTTTAGGTTATTCTGTCTGGAAGTTAAGATAAAATGGCCCCATAGCAGCTGGGCTTTCCCTTTAAAATGTCAAAGTAACACATCTCCAGCTTTTCTTCATAGGATCTTGTTCTAATCCCTTTAATCATTTTCTCTTTCACTGTTTCAGATCACTTTTAAACCATTGAGTCCACCACTAGCCATGGTTAGCCACAGACTGTCTAGAGCAGACATGTTTGAACCCCTCCCCCTTTTCTTTTTAAGTATTAGCTCTTTGCTGACTGTTTTACACCCTGTCTTGCTGCCATCTTTCCCTACTTTTTATGGACCTGTGCAGTCATTCTCTGCCCTCTTGTGTACAGTCAGCTTTCACTGCTATGGTGTATGACTTCTCTGTGGCAAATGCCACACACCTGGGCTGGAGCTGAGATTGGAAATGCGGTTTTAGCCCTCTGACTTTGCCTTCTCCCATTTGGTTCTGAAGTCACATGGATTTTGCAGCCCAGCTGGTGTAGTTAGGGAAAGGATTTTGAGCCAAGGATCTTAGAGCCTCCTACATCCCTGGCTCAGTCACTGGGAAAGACCTTTGAAGTTAAAACAATGACTTCCCCTCCTGTCCCCTACTTTTCCTTGCCAAATAATCCAGAATGCCACGGCTAAAATAATCTCTGTCTCGTTGTTTGGATTGTTAATGCTTTGCCTCCCTGTCATCCTTCATGTGAATTCTAAGCCAGTCATGATCTGCAGCAGTGGCTGTGTGCTGCAGAAGATTGCCTCAGGATAAGACTTCTTCCAATAGTGACCTCCTCGGATAGTTGTGAGGAATGCATTCTCCAGAGCTGTCTGCACCCTGTGCATATGACTTTCTCACTCCCCTCTCTCTCTTGCCTTCTCCTCTTACTAGTCTCAGTGTAGGATTAGGGAATCTAGAATCTGCCTGGTAGATGCACCCTGAGGGGTCATTTAGGCCAAGCCCTTATTTCACAGAGAAGAAAACAAATTCCTGGGGAAGAGGTGACCTAGTGAAGTTCCCATGGGGTTCCTGCATGTAGGACATGTCCCTCTTTGCTTCACCTCCCAAATAAATTAAAACTGGCTGGGTTCCTTGGGGCTGGAAGGAGCTGTTAGGAATCGTCACCATATTGCTCATAGAAGGGAGTGGGCCCAGTGCTCAGATTGTGTCTCTGATGAAGGAAAAGCATTGAACACACAAGGAGGAGCAGGAGAGATCAGAGGAGCCTGACTGGGATTGGCTTTTTACGTGTGACGTATAAAAGCAGGGATGCTTGGCCCTGCGGAAAACAGGTGTGAGGTCATAGAATGACAGAATCTCAGCAGGAAGGGGCCTCCAAGGCTGCCTAGATCAACCGCTGCCTGAATAGAAATGCTCTGTAACTTCCCCACCTTCTTCCTGAATGCTTCTGGGGAAGGAGAAGTCACTGGCCTTGAGAGGTAGCCCATGCCATTTTTCCGTAGCTCTAATGGTTAGGAAGCTTTCATCACATCGTACTGAAGGACATTGCCTCTGCAGTCAGGACCTTGGTTCAGATGCCACCCAGGACACTGTGGGGAAACCTTTTAATCTCCTTGGACTCTGGTTTCTTCATCTGTAAAATGAGGGGCTGCACTAGACAACCTATAAGATTCCTCCTGGTTCCAGCTCTGTGATCTCTATGCCGGTGGCATTTCCACTCTTCACTTCATGTTCTGCTCTCTGGGACCAAGCAGAACAAGCAGAATTCTCTTTCACACTTATTTGAAGACAACTATCTTGTCTTAGTAATCATCTCTACTTCCTTCATCCACCTTCTTTGCTGCTGGCCTGAGCGTCAGTGTGGAAGCTGGCCAGCTTATCAGTGTCCTTCCCGGAAGGTGGTGCCCAGAACTGGCCACAGCTCTTTAGATGAGGGAAGTGAAGGGGGAAATGAGCAGCTCCTGTGTGGCTAGCATCACATGCCAATGTGTGCTGTTAATGCAGCCTGAGCTCCCAAAGGGCAGGGCCTGCTTCTTGCTTTTTTCTTTTTACTGCCAGGGTCACCACATCACCATTGTTGCACACACTGGCAGCTGTATGAAGCCTCGGGGGCCTGAATTGGACTCTTTAAGGGGAGTGTCAGATGAAAGCCAGAAGACCTAGGATAAAGTCCGAGGAAATAACCCCAAGGAAGCGTGGGATGGAGGAAAACTAGCATAGAGCAGCAAAGGTCAGAGTGGGAGATGCTAAACAGAGTCCAGGAGATTGGTAACGAACATGAGGTTGGAGCCCACGGCCCCAGAGTGGCCTTTTGTCTTCATCAAACTCCTGTGCAGCTTTGTCCCCAGCAACTCATGGCATATTATGTGATGCTTCATGAAACAAGGGGCTCGAGAATGCACATCATCAACTCCTGTCTTTGCCTTTTCAGTAGTCCTTGGGATCCCAGCTTTCTTCTAGTTTCATTTATAACTGGGTAAGATTTCATTTCCTCCAACAGGAAACCAGTTGTTGGTTATTGGACAAGAATCTTGTTGTTAACACATCATAGATTAAAGTTTGTTGTTGGTCTAAAAATTATGCTTCTTATCATCCTCTGGCCCCTCCCCTGCCCCCCTACCCTAGTTACTGGAGAAGTTGAAGAGGATTGCATTGAACCAATTGCTATTTTAAATTATTCTTTGTTTGCTGAGTTGGTAGGGCTTAAGAAGTTTGCTCTCCAGTAGTCCACTCTACTGGGAATGTGCCTATTCATGATTTCATCTACTGGTTCTTAGAAAATAGACACCATCTGTTTGTGGGCCCACTCTTGAAGCCTTTGCACCACGTTACATCTTGTCAGAGTTTATGCTTAGCCAGCCAACAGAGCCTTTGAGAACCCAGGGTGACCTGTGCACCACGATGGGGCAAATAGGTCTTTATGGAGTCTTGGTTCAGTGCAATTGTAGAAAAAGAAGGTGAAAGGGCAGAAGACATGGGAAAATAAGGTTCAGGAGAGATAAATGAGGGAGACCCGAGACTTGTACATTATACTGGAGCTTCATGCCTCTATAGCATGAAGATTTTCTTTAGAAAAAAAAAAAAGCAGGCACTAGACATGGGGAGCACCAGATAATACGAGTGAATTTGACTTTTTCTTAACAGACAGTAAGAAACATATTATTGACATGAAAATTATTCCTAAATCTGGATTCTCTTCACAGTGAGATGATGTATGCGTCAGAGCGAAATCAGAATTTATACCAAATGAGAACCAAAATTCAGAATGAGAACATGAATAAAAAACAGAGGATTAGAAAATGGAGGAGATGGTTAGGATTAGAGCTGGGGGTAATGAGTTTAACCTTGAATTATTTGAAGACACTATTAAAACATTAAAAATGTGAAATGGAAAACAGAAACTTCATGTGTGTCAATTATAAGGATTTGATCAGGTAGTTGAGTTTGTCAAACTGAAAACAGAAACGAGGCGCTTAATTGCACGTACGAGTCCTTGCAGTCGGCAGATTGACACACTCACATATGAACATTATCTATGTTCTATTATGTTTTAATTATTTTGTTAACTATTTCCAAATTACATTTTAATCTGGTTCAGGGAAGGGAGGTCTGCATTGAACCAGATTTGACACCTCTGGACCACAACAACAAAGAGACCCAAAGGGTCAAGAAAGCACTTTATTCAGCAACTGGCTGACTTGCCAGATATAGAGAGATGGCTCTCACAGACAACACTGTGTTTGGATGCGTGATAGAGTCTCATGAAGTAGAGAGGAGCAGTGGTGGGGAGTAAAATGAATTTAGAGAAAACTTAGCAAGTTACCCAGCTAGATGAAAATGTAAAGAAGACCACAAACAGAAGAAATGGAAGAGATTTGCAAAAATATTTCTCAACAGCTTTTTTCCCCTGCATCAGGGGTGGTAGAAGGTCCTCACTTGACTCCTCATGTTCTTGCACCTAAAGAAAGCAAGACTGGAAGAGAATCCAGATGGAGTCAGTTTGTAGGGAGGATGTAGACGTCCTCTCTCTGCTGGGGGCAGGCAGACATTGAGGGACTGATAGACAAGGTATCTGAGGAAGAGAAAAGTAGCAGAGGGGCCAGGTAACCAAGAGAATATTAGTAACTGTCACCTTATAGCTCTTCTCTCTGTGCTGAATCTTGGTGAGAATTGTCTAGAGATGAACTGAGGGCATCCTCCTTGAAGGTGTAGTAGAGAACACGCAACCTTTTGTAAAGAACATTCACTGATGGACTTCATCATTGGCAACTCATGATGGACTTAAAGATGTAAACGATATAAGATCCCATTGTACTTAATGTTTATGACAAATTACTTTTTACTCTGTAGAACAAAATGTGACGTTGATGATGGTTCTTCAGTGTGATGTTTCACATCCCTCTGTCAAGATAATTCAGTTGGAAGCTATCCCAATAGATATAAAGCTGTTCAGTGACAATGAGAGCAAGCCCTAAAATGGGGAGATGGATGTTCACCAGAGGCGTTCACCGCGGAGATGGAAAGATCAGCACCAATTCCAGGTCTACAAGGGATTTCTTGTGGATGAGGAGGTCTTCCAGATACTCCTATTGGCAACTAACATTGTGCTGCAGATCTTCCTGGAAGAAATCTCTAATCACTCAATGGAGTCACTCCTACCAAGTAGATAAAGAAAAAAAAATTGCCTAGATTTCAACATACATCCGAATGAATACCTTCTAGAGCTTATCCAAAGTGTGTGTGTCTGGGGATGACGAATACCAAGGGATGATGTGCTGGGCCGAGTTAAGGAGGAGGAGGAGGGGGCTGGATTATCTTCAGGACATTGCAAAACCTGTGTAGTAACCCTCAGATCCACTTAACAGCCAAGGCCTAGAGCTTCAAAAGAAATAGTTTACCAATGTTGCTGTGAGGCAGTGAGGCCTAGACTAGTCATCAACCTGAGGGTGATGGAGAGGTGTGCATGGTGGCTGCAGCCTGGAATCAGTGAGCTAGGTTCTTCTAAAAACAGGATTAAAGGAGGTAGTCAGTAAGGAATTGTATGACCCAAAGTGAAGAACACTGCTGGCATGAGGGATCGCAGTTGGGTAACCAGGGTGCTCCCCAGAGACCTCCACTGGGTGGACTCAAGTGGTAAACTTTCTGGGCATGAATAAGAGCCCCATAGCATGAACAGCATGGATGGTGGGATCTGCAGCATTAGGAAGGGGTTCCCAAGTCCCTGAGCAGAAGGAGCGCACCAGTTGTGACCTTAGAAAGACACGTGGTTGGGGGCCTCCTGTTGCTTATCTGGCTGGAGTGTTGTAAAAAGTCTCAGATCATTTCCTAGAACAGACATGTTAAAGCTGTGGCCAGCAGTGCTTGGGAGTGTTGCCTGAACTAGACTGAAACGTAAAGGAGAAAGAGTTACTGAAAGAAATGAAAAGGCAATAGAACATGTCCGGTTGTTCAGTCGTGCCTTATTCTTTGTGGCTGTCATCCTCTGCTGTTCCCTTTTCCTTTTGCCTTCAATCTTTCCGAACATCAGAGTCTTTCCCAGGGAGTCCTGTCTTCTCATTATATGGCCAAAATATTTAAACTTCAGCTTCAGCATTTGACCTTCCAGTGAATAATCTGAATTAATTAAGTATTTACTTATGTGTCTTCTCCAGCAAAATTTGAAAACATCAGTTCTGCAGCACTCAGCTTCCCTTACGGTCCAACTCTTACAGCCGTCCTTCGCTAATGGAAAAAACATAGCTTTGACCATGTGCACCTTTGTCGACAAGGTGATGTCTCTGCTGTTTAGTGTGCTGCCCTGATCTGCCATAGCTTTCCTTTCAAGGACTAGGCATCGTTTAGTTTCATGGCTGCAGTCACCATCTGCAGAGATCTTCGAACCCAAGAATATAAAATCTGATGCTGCTTCCATTTCTTCTCCCTCTGTTTGCCAGGAAGTGATGGGACCAGGTGCCAAGATCTTAGGTTTTTGAAGTTAGGCTTCAAGCTGGCTTTCACACTCTCTTGTTGCGCCCTCATCCAGAGGCTTCTTAATTCTGACTTTTTATGCTTGTATCTTTTTTATACTGGTTTTGTGCATATATGTGCATGTTGTCTTCCCTCCAGGTACTCCATGATGCAATGGTAGTGACCTCCATGCAATTTCTCCCACAGTATACTCCTTTTCCCACCTCTCTTTGCCCTGGCTACCCCCTCCTCACTGCCGCCTCTTAGTTTCCCTGGCGGCCTTCACGATTCAGTTTAAATCCCAACTGTAGGTGGCCTTTCCTGGTTCCTTCAGCTGCCAGTGCCTTTCCCTTTCAGACTTCTCTCTATCTCCTCTGTGTATATCTTGTCTGCACCTGTTTACTTGGTGTCTCCTTAATTGGACTGCCAGTTCCTTGAGAGTAGAAACTGTGTTTCCCTCTCTTTGTATCCTCTAGCTTAGCAGAGTGCCTTGCACATGGTAAATGTACTTGTTACTGACTGCTGAATATTCTTGTTAGTAACAGTTTCTTCTAATTGCAGTTTCTTTTGGAATAGTAAGGTTTATTTAGCCATTCTCTAGCAGCTAGGTACTCTTTGTTTCTGGATCTTTGCTGCCACAGAAAATACAGGAGAAATGCTATTATGAATATTTTTTATGTTTGAGACTTTTCTTTACATCTTTGACTTACTTGGAGTATGGGCTCCAAATTGGGAGCTTTGACTCATAGGGACTGAACTGTACTGAGCTCTCCCAACAGCCTTTCTTCCTATTGCCCCATCTGACACTTAACTTATTAGCACATTGTGGTGTCTTTACCAATTTGCTACGTGAGGCAGAACCTCCAAATTGTTTATGAGTGGTTTCAGTTTTCCTTTGTAAGCTATTGACTACTATCCTTTGACCACTTACGTATGAGAGAATGGTGAGAAAGAGGGATGTAGTGGGAGAAGGGGGAGAAGAGAGAAGAAAAATATGGAAAATTATCTCACGTAAAATAGGTGTGAAAAGAAGAGCTTTTATAGTAGAAGCGGATTGTGGGCAGCACTTGAACCTTACTCTTATTGGAATTGACTTAAAGAGAAAATAACATACACACTCATTTGGATCTAGAAATCTGTCATAACCTACAGGGAAGTAGAAGGGAAGGCAGTAAGAAAAGGGAGGCTGATAGAAGAGTGGCTGGATCAAGGGAGACTTTGGAGGAAAGACAGGGGAGAAAGATAAACGGCAAAAAATAGGATGGAGGGAAATACACATTCATCATAACTGAATGTGAATGGAGTCAACTCACCCATAAAACAGAAGCAGATAGGAGAATGGATTAAAACCTAGAATCCAGCTATATGTTGTTTGTCAGAAATGCACTTGAAACAAACATAACAGTAAATATAAGAGCCTGGAGTAGAATCTGTTATGTTTCAGTTGAGTTTTTAAAAAGCAGCAGTAGAAGTCATGATCATGCAAAAACCAAAAAGAGATCTAATTAAAAGAAATAATCAGGGAAACTATGTTTTGCTACAAAGCATCATAGACAATGAAGTAATAACAGTTCTAAACATATATGCACCAAATATATGTAGAATGTCCAAATTCTTAAAGGAAAAGTTAAAATGATTTACGGAAAGAAATAGTAAAATTATACTAGCGGGGGACCTCAACTTTCCACTCTCAGAATTAGATCTCCAATCATAAAATAAACAAGAAAGAAGTTAAGGCAATGCATGGAATTTTAGAAAAGTTAGATATAATAGACCTCTAGAGAAAATCAAATAGGGATAGAGAATAGTATACCTTTTCCTCAGCTCTTCATGGCACCTTCGTAAAAATTGTTCATGTATTAGGGCATAAAAACCTCACAATCAAATGCAAAGGAAAAAAAGAGAGAAATATTAAATGCATTCTTTTCGGACCATAATGCAATAAAGTATAAATTACATTCAATAAAGGGCCATAGAAACATAGATTAAAAATTTATTGAAACTAAATATTTATAAGGTATGAAAGAGTCAAAGAACAAATCATAGGAACAATAATTTCATTAAAGAGAATGACAGCAGTGAGATAGAATTTATGGGATCCAGCCAAAATCATACTCAGGGAAACTTACATCTCCAAATGTTTATATCAGTAAAATAGAGAAAGAGCAGATAAGTGAGTTGGGCTTGCAATTTTAAAGAAAACTAGAAAAAGAACAAAAATTCCCAATTAAATAACAAATTAGAAATCCTGAAAATCAAAGGAGGGATTAATAAATTTGGAAGTAAGAAGATCATCATGCTAGCAGCTAGTTTTATAGGGAAAAAGCAGTAAAATGGATAAACCATTGATTAGTTTGATTTAAAAAATAGAAAAACAAATTACCAGTATCAAAAATGAAAAGAGTGAACTCACCACCAGTGAAGATTAAATTAAAGTAATTATCAGGAGCTGTTTTGCCTAATAAATACCATAAATCTAACAGCTTAAGTGAAATGGATGAATATTTACAAAAATATAAATTGCTCAGATTGAGAATACTTAAATCAGAATACTTAAATCATCTTATCTTAGAAAAAGAAACTGAACAAGCTATAAATAAATACCCTAAGAAAAAATCCTCAGGACCAGGTGGATTCATAAGTGAATTCTGCCAAACATTTGAAGAATAATTAATCCCAACACTATAAACTTTTTGGAAAAATAAGCAAAGAAATAGTCTCTTTGTGACACATTTTGTCCTAATTTCTTTTTGTGTCACAAATATGGTTCTGATAGCTAAACCAGGAAGAGCCAAAACAGAGAAAACTATAAATTTTCCTAATAAGTATTGATGGAAAAAATTTAAGTAAAATACTAACAAGGAGATTGCAGCAGTACATCACAAGGATCATGCACTGTGACCATACACTATAGGATTTGTACTAGGAATTCAAGGCTAGTTCAGTATTAGGAAAACAGCATTATTGACAATATCAATAGAAGAAATCATGATTATTTGAATAGATGTAGATAAAGATTTTGACAAAATACAACACTCAATCCTATAAAAACACTAGAAAGCATAGGGATAAATGGAGCTTTCCTTAAAATGATAAGTAATCTTTCTAAAACCATCAGCGAGCGTTATCTGTAATGAGGATATGCTAGAAACCTTCCCAGTAAGATCAGGATTCCTGTTATTTCCACTGTTATTCAGTATTGTACTAGAAATGCTTGCATAGCAATAAGGGAAGAAAAAGAAATTGAAGGAATTAGAAGAGACATTGAGGAAACAAAGTATCACTTTGTAGGTGATCCGATGGTACACTGAATCAGCTAAAAACTAGTTGAAACAATTAACAGATTTATCAAAGTTGCAGGATATAAAATAAACCCATATAAATCATCAGCATTTCTATATGTTACAAACAGAGTCCAGCAGGAAAAGATAGAAATACGTAAAATAACTGTAGACAATATAAAATACTTGGTAGTCTACGTGGCAATCTCAGGAACTGTATGAGCATCGTTACAAAACACTTTTCACACAAGGTCAGATCTAAACAGTTGGAGAAATATTAATTGGTCATGGGTACGTTGAGCCAATATAATAAAATGACAATTCCACCTAAATTAATTTTCACGTTTAGTGCCATACTAATCAAACATAAAAAAATTACTTTGTAGTAGATTTAATCCCATTCTTGGATTAATCCCAGTACTCTTCTGGAATTCCATGTGGTCACATCAGTTGTAAAGGGTAAAAAAGGAAAAAATAAAATCCCCCAACCAAACATCCTAATGATGTTTTAACTAAAATTTATTTTTTTCTTCTGTATTATAGTGTTCAACATGTTCATACTTTAAAATCATGGAGCCTTTTATGCAGTTGCAAAGACGGATAACGTGTATGTTTGTGTGTCTGTGTATGTGAAATAGAAAGTCTTTAAAAGTGTTCTTTTACAGTGGTTCTCAAAGCTCTCCCACATCCTGTGGGATTGGATTTTGTTTTGTTGGATTCTGTAAATAAAATAAGCAAAACAAATTTGGTTTTTTAAAAAAGAGCTTGTTGCTTACTATTCTATGTGAGCTAAAAGAACAGAAGTGATTGCTGTCAACTTAGGAAAGCGTAATGAATGTCACATTTCTCCTACTCTTGTTTTCAAGGGGAATTCACTTTATAAAAGTAAATGGGAATGAAACTGCCATAAAATATGTTTATAGAAGCCTTTTTATATTAAAAATAGTCCATGAACCCACATAGATACCAACTAATTTGTTAGCTACAATGAAACCTTTAAGTACTCATAGTTTGTCTTTTAAAAGTGAACAGAAAATATTTTGCGAAATAGAATTTTAAAGAAGCGTTATGAAACAATGTAGGTGGTTAAATTCCAAGTACTCTGTTAAATTTGCCTTACATAATGAAATCTATTGTAGAAAATTGGAAAGCAGCTTTGTGGTCTAGTTCTGTGTAGGAAGGCCTGTAAGTTCCTGCGGCCCTCTCCTCATCTGTCCTTTTCTCCACTGAAGGGGCCTGCTGTGGTCATGCGGCCTTGCCTAGTGAAGCCCTTTGTGTGGGAATAAAATGGAAAGTTCTTCTACTTCCAACTGCATTTTGTGGTTTTTTCTTCAAATCGGGTAAATGTTTGCAAATAGTCATGTAGTACAGTGGCTGGAATGCTGAACTTCAAGTTAGGAAGACCTGAGTTCAAATCTGGCCTCACACATTTACTAGCTATGTGACCCTGGACACAATCTCTTCATTTCTGTCTGGCTCAGTTTCCTCATCTCTAAAATAGGGGTAATAACAGCACCCACCTTGCAGGTTACTATGAAGCAGATATGAGATGATATAAGCCTTGCAGACTTTGAATTGCTCAATACATGCTAGCTCTTAATATTTTTTAACAGCTTTAGGGTTGACACCATAGAAAGTTGTCTTACCCAGCCTTCCTGGTTTACAGATTGGGAAGGTGAGACCTAGAGAATAGAAATGACTCTTCTTAGATCCTCCAGCTAGTCAGTGCCTGAGCCTGAGCCAAGCTGGGCTCCGGAGTTCTTCTCCTTTGACTCTTAACTCCAGAGTTCTTTCTTCTGCCCACGCTGTGTGATCCATCCATAGCTGACAAAACCACAACATGCAAGGGTGAAATTTTCAGGAGAGATTGTTTTGCACTTGATGGATTTTTTTCCCAGAGCCTTTTTATATTCTGGATGGGCACTGAGAAGTATCCTGACCTGTAAGTGGTCAGAAAACAACTAGAGGAGAAAGAGGAAAAGCCGTGGCTTCCAACAATCTTAGGCAAATGATAATTAACTTGTCAGTCAGCAAACATTAGACGCCTACTGTGCGCTAGAGTCCATGCTTGACTCTGATGATAGAAATACAAAAACAAGAAAGTGCTAGCTAGCACCAGAGAGCTCATGGTTTCTAGGAAGACATATTTCCAACCAAGTCAGTACAGGATGTGTCCTGAAGGGTCATCAAATGGCAAACATGGATGACAAACCTGTTCTGTGCCAGGCCCAGGGGAGAGGTAGAGAGAGGTGAGAGACAGTCCCAGGCATGGCAGTACTTCTCTGGGCCCAGGGACAGCCTGGCTAGAGGCAGTGTGGAAGCGGGAAAGTCTGTGGGATATAATCTGGAGGAGCTTCCTGAGTCTTTAGAATGTCTCTGCCTCCTCTGCAGCAGATGATAAAGAACACTTCTTAGCACTTCCAGGTGTCCAAAGCACACAGTAGGGGCCTCCTAGATGTTTATTGGCTGGTCTGGTTTGGTCCTCACAACAGCCCTGAGAGGGGCAGGGCCAGTCTGTGAGGACTAATTATTTTCATTGCATTTTTTTTTTTTAAACAAATGCTTATTTGGCCTCCTGGCTGTTCTCAAACCAGATACTTCATCTCCCCCAGCTCTGGCATTTTCTCTGGCTGTCCCTCATGCCGGGAATGCTGTTCCCCCTCCCATCTGCCTTAAAGACCCAGCTTAACACTGCCCTCCCTCCCCCAAACTTTTTCTGATGCCCCTTAATTCTAGTGATTACCTCCAATTTATTCTATACATCTGTATATCTTTTGGTTCTATGTAATTGTTTTCCTGTTGTCTCCCCTGTTAGCTCCCAGTGAACTCCTTTAGGGAAGGGACTATCCCCAGCCCTTAGCACAAAGCCTGGCAAACAGTAGGCACTTAATACATGTTTACTGACTGACTAACATTTTAGTCACTTAGCTCCACTGGCTCTTTTGTGGGGCAGAGCATTTACCACTGTGCCTTGGGCTTTAACTTACAGTTTACTGTATCCAACAGTTCATTGTAATTTCCTTTTTCCTTTTTTTCTCCTTAAACAGCAGCAGCAGCGGCAGCAGCAATGCAGCAGGTGTTAGACAACCTCAGTGAGCTGCCCTCGTCCACGGGGGCAGGAGAGATAGACCTCATCTTCCTCAAGGGCATCATGGAGAACCCGATTGTGAAATCCCTTGCCAAGGTATATTCATGGGGCCATGGAAACATACGGGAAGCTGTTCTTTGGAAGGACTACAATACGTCAGAGGTTGCCGTTGCAGACAGTGCCTGACAAATGATGATCCCTGTCTCATGATAAAATCCTCAAGTGTTCACAGGAAACCCATTTTCTTCTTATATTAAAAACAGAACTTTATTGCTCCAGTGGACCCAACTCTGTCTTCCCGTAGTTAGAGAAATCCCAGGTGCATCTATGCAGGATCATAGATGAAGTTAGAGTAGGAAAAGGCTCCAGGAATCATTTATTCCCATCCTCTATCTCATCTTACAAATAAGGAAGCTGAGTCTCAGAAAGGTTAAGTGGCTTCTTCCCCTTTCCCCATCCCCCTAAGAATCTTGTTTGCCTTGAGTCTAGGAGCCGAGGAAAGACCATGGGTTTAATCCCCTGTGAAGGGTTGTGTGCACATCTGAATGTCTCAGAGCTACTTGATCCCCTCCATGGGGAGTTCTTGGTGCTCTGGTGACAGGGGGGCTCTCATTGGGACCCACGCAGAGTCCATGGAGTAGATAGATTATCTTGGACCTTCTTGTTTCTCAAACTTTTGATTGTCCTTGTGGCTACTCCTTCCTTTTCTGTGTGGAATCCATCTCCACATGCGTTGCTTTCTTGACTTGACTTGTCGCTTCATTCATGATGTTCTTTGCCATATTTCTAACCAAGGCCAAACCATGGTCTTTCTTAGAGTCCTGAAGCCCTTATGGAACAGCTCCCATCATGCCTGTGACCTGCTCCTGAAGCCAGCCTTGCTTGGTCTGAGAGTCCCTTCACTGAGTCCATCTGGCCATCTCCTGCCCAGGGTCCTCCCATGCTCACATTGCCTTCCATTGACTCCTCAGATATCACTGCACTTGTTTTTCTTGGAATTTGTTTCCTTAAAACTTTTTCTTGAACAGCTTTCCCATGTGTTCTTGCCTTCTATTCAGTGTCCTCGGGGAGGAGTGAGGGGAGGGTGCTTGTTCTTGAGCCCGCTCCTCTGTCTCGGGTTGCTGACACACAGGTTAAAGAAAGGATAGAGCCCCTTTCCAGAAACATGGCCGCTTGTTAATGGGCCTTTCCATCTTCAAACTGAGGCCCAGTGGAGAGAGTGCTTGACTTGGAGGTTGGAGCACCTGCATCCAAATCTCAGCTTTGCTGCTGGGCCTCAGTTTCATCATCTGCAAAATGAGGCAGTTGGACAGGATGCCCCAGAAGAGCCTTTGCAGCTCTAAACTGGAGGTTTGTGAATTGGCAAGAATTCCCACATTCAGAAAGAGACTCAGTTCAGAGTTTAATAAACTATGAACTTAATCAGCGAATGCAGATTGAAAAGTAGTAAGCTCAAAAACAAGCTAATCGTATAGCTCACAGCCTTGGAGTTCCCAGGACAGTGACAGAAAAATAGCAACAGATGTTTTCATTGACTTTGAAATTATTGTATTAACTTTGTTTGGAGCTTTGGGTTTTGGGCTTTTAAAAACTCATCGATTGTTTGTTATTTCTGCACTTGTGCTTATGGATCTGGGACAGAAAATGGAAATGGATGCTGAGCTGATCCCGGAACTGAGGAGCAGGAGGAGGAGAGCAGGGGGATGGCTCTGGGACATCCCAAAGGCCTTTTGGGGATTAAGGGACCTGGGCCTTCCCAGCAGGCAGCCTTAGCAGCAGAGGAAATGGCAGGAAGCTAGCCAGGGTGAAGGACTGGAGGAGATGAGGAGTCTGAGAGGTCAGGGGGAGAGGGCAGCCAGCCTGGGTAACAGCACAGACAGAGGGAGTTAGAGCCTGAGTTTGGTCAACCCCTGGTCCATCCATTTTTGGGAAGTAATTCCAGAAAGGTAGGCTGGAGACAGGCAGCAGGGTTCCTGCAGAGCTGAGTTTGTATTGATTTCATTCATAAGGACAAGAGGGAACCATTGAAGACTCGAGCAAGAGAGTAACACTGAAAGATTTGTGCTTCAGGAAAGTGTTTTGGCCAAGTGTGTGGAAGATGGATTGGGAGGGTGGGTAGGGGACGATACTGAAAGCTGGAGATGACAACTGAGCTCTTTGCAGCTGTTCACTGACCAAAAGTGATGAGGATCTGACCAGGGAGTGGCCATTTGAATAGAAAAAGGGATGGATGTGGATGTAGAATAGACAAGACTTAGCAACTGATTGGCTAGAAGGAGGAAGGTGTTTAGTGTAATGTAGAGGGTTTCAGATGTGGGTGACTGGGGATGGGGCGCTTGTCTTTGGCAGAGATAAGGAAGGTAGAAAGAGGGGGTAGGGTTCCATGCTGGGTCTTCTGAGTTTAAGTTTGCCTCCACCATGCTTAGAGAACAGATCTCCAACTGGATCTTAGACCATAAGCTAGGTTTGATGTGCACCTGGGAGTCATTCCTACAGAGATGTTAATTAAATCCATGGGAACTTAGGAGATCACTAGGAGAAGATCTAGAGAAAAGGAACCAGGACCAAGTCCTGGGGGTCACCCCTACATGGGAATGGAGCACTAAGGCTGATCAGCAGCAGGTAGGATGGGAGGAAGAACAGTCTAGAGCAGGCCATGATCATCAGGGCAAGAGAAGGGGACAGGAGGAGCATCAGAGAGGTCAGGATGGGAGAGGTGAGAAAAGGTCGGATTTAGTCAAAAAACCCCACAGACATTGGTAACCAAGCTTGCAGCGAGGCATTTCTTTCATGTGCTTTAAGCTAGATTGTCAGCTGTTGAGTGGAGACAAGGAAGTGGCTGTGATAGGCCCAGGTGACTGCTTTCTCGGAGCTTTGCTGTGAAAGGAAAGAGAGATGAAGAACCTTGGCTTGATTGTGGGGAAGGGTCAGGAGAGGGGTCTTTGATGCCAAGGAAGGAGCTGCCAGACAAGTAAAGGTGAAAGGTAATGGGGGTAGGGGAGGAGGGGAAGATGATCCAAGGTGGAGGGAATAGGATAGGGTGAAATCAAGGGCTCCTCTTCATCAGACCCTGGATAGTGTATGACCTCAGGGTCATGAGGTATAGAGGAGGGAAGAGGGAGGGAGCTCCAGGAGGCTGCACTCTGCCTAACTCTTTAGGAAGTAGACAGCAAGCACTTATACCAAAGGCTGAAATTTTAGGAAGAATTTGGCTTAATCTTTAGTTTAAATTAGAAACTGTACTTCACATGATTCTTAAAGGTCAGAGGAGGCTGTTGATTTTCTGTGAAAACTTGAGGAACAAGCCTGTGAATTTTTCTTTCTTTTTAAAGGTGGTGCTTGAGTAATAAAGTGTTAGAATTCTTCACCTATTCATATCCCTCCCTGCTTTCAAGATCCAGATAAGTCTCTCATAGCCACAAGGTTTAGAGCTAAAGAGGCTGTGGCAGCCACTGAGGTCAGCCTCTCATTTTAGAGATGGGAGAAGACTTGACTGAGGTCCTGTGGTTAGAATCCAGCTCCTCTGACCCCAAATTCAAGGCGTGTTCCATGTACTAGGCCCACATTTAGCTTAGACTGCCTTGTATTCAACTCAAGAAGACTTTCTGAAAAACATGGCTGTGTGGAGAGCCCTGGAACAAGGCTTTGGTGTGAAGGAGTTGGATGGTCTGGTAGAGAGGCAGGACTTGGAACTACCTCCCAGTACAAACTAATACCTTCATGTTTAAGCAGCTGTGAAAGCGCCACGTGACTTCCAAGGGGTCTTTAACAGCTCAGAGGACCAAGGACACTCAGAGGGGTGGGGGGAAGAGAGACATGTTACAGGGAACCTGTGATCTGGGTGACAATTCTCTTCTGGACTTAAGGGCTATTTTGTACTTTTTGTAGCTTGAGCAAAATGCCTTGCATTGAGAGGCACTCAATAATTATTCAGTGGGTACATTGCACCGCTTCTAGGTGCCCCAAGGTACAGGTTGTAGGGATGTATTTCTGAGGAGTCTACTTTGTTGCCTGCTTTATCTGTTACATCAGGAGAATCTTTGCTGGTCCCCCAAGGTGTTAGTCTCTCTGTCTCTCTCTCTCTCTCTCTCTCTCTCTCTCTCTCTCTCTCTCTCTCACACACACACACACACACACACACATATCACATGACACTTAAGTGTGATTTGTTTTCCTTATTTTCATTGTCATTCATTGTTTTAAGTGTGTGTATGAGAGAGAGAGAGAGAGGGAGAGAAGGGTTAAAAACCATGATGGTTGTTAGTTATCTTTTCTCAGGTTTTTGCTTTCCCTTTGGTTTTCTATCTACTCCTCCCCATTTTTGACCAAACTAAAATTGCTGTTTAAACATCTGCTCAGCATTTCATCTTTTCTCTTTCCCTTATAGCAATGGGATCAAACTCAAAGAGAAATGGGGAGAGGGTGGACTGATCTATAAATAGCATTCCTGCAGGCCACATGTTGAATTAGTTTTAAAATGTAGTGTTATCTATGTTTTGTTTTATTCCTATTTATTTCATGCAGTATTCCTCATTTGCATTTTAATCTAGTTTGGGCTGCCCTTGCAAGTATGTGTAACACCACTGCCCTGTGTATTCTGGCAAAACTTAACATCCATGAGATAACAAGAACCAGCTGAAGCTTGATTGGTGGCCCTTCCGAATTTGCCCATGAGCACATCTTCTGTCCTTTCTAGTAAATGTTCAGGATATTTCTTAGAGGTGGGCTATACATTAGAACCAACAACTGGTCTCATTCTCCATAATTTCTGGATTTTGATCACTTCAGTCTCACTTGTGTCTGTCCTCTGTCTTTTACACTCATTCATTTCATCTGTTACTTCACCACCCAGGGCAGGACAGGTGATTCCTCTTCGTTTGAAGTCCCCACTGTTGCTTCTCCACCTCTAACTCTAAGATGTGTGCCCCATTTGGCCAGAGGTGCTTTAGCTTTCTTCTTATGTTTCATCACTATATTTTCGTTTCATAAGGTGGGTGGAGAATGAAATGTCATTGATCTATTTTTAAAAGTAGAAAAAACTGATAACCTCAGAAACAATTCCCAGCATTTGTGTTCTTGATGTAAGCATAATCTTTAAATTGCAGCATTAATGTTTATTGCATCTTTTATCTAATCTAGAATGATCAGTAATTTCTGGAGAGAATAAGGTCTCCTTAGTCAGCATTCAGTTAATGTTGTTTCTGAAAGGAGTTGTGACCAGCTCTTTTAGATCTTCCATGAGTTTATTGCAAAATTTGCATTTTGGAATCTGGATTAGACAATTATAAATCTCATCATACTGCTTGAAAAAGTATTGCTGGAAAATTTGTGTGCATGTGTGTGACAATGAAATTTAGCTTATGTGTCATATCAAAATAGTATGGTTTTTAAATAATCTATCAGAGTTAATAAATCAAAAAGAAAGCATTAATTGGATCAGAAAGAATAAAAGTAATCCTCCTGTTAATTTAAATTTGTCATGATTTCAGGCTCATGAGAGACTAGAAGATTCTAAACTTGAAGCCGTCAGTGATAATAACTTGGAGCTAGTGAATGAGATTCTTGAAGACATCAGCCCTTTAATCAATGTAGATGAAAACGTTGCTGAGCTTGTCAGTATTCTCAAGGAGCCTCACTTTCAGGTAACCTTTCCCCTTTCTCCCTTCCCTCGCTCTAGCCCTTGACTGTATGATTTGTCTTTTACTGGTGAAATTTCGTTGGTTTTATATATTCAGAATGGTCCATTTTTTCTTTTGTCATCCTCTGACCTTTTTTTGAAGGATCTCCAATTTGCTTATGATGTCATATCTTACTTCTGTCATATATCCACTTGGAATTTATCTTGGTGTGTAGTGTGAGATGTTGATCTAGACCTAATTTCTGCCAGACTGCTTTCTAATTTTCTCTGCAGTTTTTATTTTGAATAATAAATCCTTACCCAAGCAAATGAGGGCTTTGAGTTTATCAAACACTGTGGCACTGTTGGTTTTTCTGTGTGGTGTTGTATGCCTAATCTGTTCCACTGATCAGCCTCTTTATTTTTTAAATTAGTATCAAATCATGCATTCTAGTAGAATTTGAGATCCAGTCCTGCTTGATTCTGATCGCAGCTGTGTGGGGCCCAGCCCTGATCCTCGGGGCACTCCATCGCAAACCTCCTTCCACGTTGACATGGAGCTAGTCGTGATTTCTCTTGGGACTCAGCCTTTATGAGTCCATCTGATTGCATTATCATCCCTTCTGCCTCTCTCCCTTTTTTCTTCTAGAAGAAGAGAGAGATCAGTTATCCAGTGCTTTGTCACAAATCTAGACAGATCATTGCCAGGGAATTCTGATGATTTGTGAGGCTTCTGGTCCTGGCCAGAAAGGCCCTGAGGCTCATCTGGGCTGACCCTGCCTGCCTGTCCTGGGTCAGGCTTCTGGGCTCACTGACCCCTCCTGTCCTGGCTCAGATGCCTGGGTTCACTGATTTGGGCACTTTCTTTTCTGATGCTCTTAATCCTGATTTTGAGACTTTTGCTAGAAATTGAAGTCACACTCACTATCTGACTTTCCTACATTTAAATAACCCGAAAATAGTGTTTAAATTCTCATTGCAGATTGAGGTCCTATCAAATTCAGGTTCTGCATACAACTCTGAAAGCTGCTGGAGCTTGTGGAAGGTCTGTGTCAAACACTCATCTGGTAACTGCGATCCTTTTCTCAGAGAAAAACATCGTTTCATTGTCTTAGGAGCCTGGCAGTGCCCGTTGATTTCTCATTTCCTGCAAACTTGCTGCTGTGCTTTGTGTTTCTTCAGAGCCGCCAGCATTTACTCTTTGGCCTTTGCAGCTTCAGCAATGTGTGCTGTGGTTGTCTACCTTAGGTGGCCCTTTACTGGGCCTGCTCCATGAAAGGAAAGGCCAGAAACCACACACAGTGGGAGCTTTAGTCAAGAATTCCTCCGGGGACTTGCTCCCTTCCTCCCACTGATTTACACAAAATCACTTCTTCTAAATCCTGCAGTTTAACAACGTGACTTTCTGTTGGAACAAAAGTGTTCTTCTTGTAAAAGGTTAGGCTCTCTTCTCACTCACAACCTTCAGATACAATTATAACACAGCACAATTGTTTTTAAGCTGGTTACCTGTCATTTTCCTGAGTCACGCAGTCATCAGCGGAGTCTGAGTTAGAAGGAACTTCACAGGTTATATAAGGACAATAGTGATAATGCAGCATTTACACAGCACTAGGAGGTTTCCTTTGACCCTCAAACAACACTGTGAGGCAGATGTGGTGAAGAAACAGGTGGACAAATGAAAGGGACTTGCCTGGGGTCACATGGTAATAAGCATCTGAGTTCACGTCCTCCTTCCAGGCCCAGGGCTGCGTCCAGTGCACCCACCTGCTCTCCAAGTCTGGGCCAGTGCTCTCCTGAACAAGAATTGATTTTATAACCACTTCCCAAAAGTGACCCATGTGTGCAAAAGTCAGTGAAGAGACGCCCTCCCAGGCTCCTTTGGGGCAGCTCTGACTGTGGACGGATGTTTTCCTTGTATCAAAGCCAAGTCTTCCTTCCTTCTGCCCATTACTTGGGATTCTTCCTCGGGAGCTAAATTTGGAACACATCTGATCTCTCTTCCACATGGTGTCTGTATTTAAATATTTGAATGAGGGACTAAGCTAATGAGAAAACACTTGAAGGTGACTCTTCCTTTGTGTAGAATTTCTCTTGTGCAGCTCTGTAGCTCTCTGGTCCTTCTTAGGTGTTGTTGAGATACTCATCCCTGGCTCCTTCACCCAGAATCCCTTTCTAGCTTCTGGTCTTTCCCTGTCGCCCAGAGCCCACCAGGCGCACACCTGACCAGGCCTCTGACCTTCAGTGACATAAAGTTTCCCCTAAGAGCTGCTTTGGCAGCGTCCCAGAAGTTTTGGTATGTTGTCTCATTGTTGTCGTTCTCTTGAATGAAGGTGTTGATTGTTTCTGTGATTCATTGTTTAACCCACTTATTCTTTAAGATTAGAGTATTTAGTTTCCAATGAATTTTTGGTCTATCTTTCCATGGCCTTTGATTACGCATAATTTTTATTGCATTATGATCTGAGAAGATTGCATTGACTATCTCTACCTTTCTGCACTGGATTGTGAGGTTTTTATGCCCTAGTACATGGTCAGTTTTTGTATATGTGCCATGTACTGCTGAGAAAAAGGTATATTCCTTTCTATCCCCATTCAGTTTTCTCCAGAGATCTATCATATCTACCTTATCCAGAGTTTTAGTCACCTCCTTAAGTTCTTTCTTGTTTATTTTGAGGTTAGATTTATCAAGTTCAGAGAGGGGGAGGTTGAGGTCCCCCACTAGTAGAGTTTTGCTGTCTGTTTCTTCCTGTAACTCCCTGAGCTTCTCCCCTAAGAATGTGGATGCTATACCACTTGGTGCATATGTTTAGTAATGATGTTGCTTCATTGTCTGTGGTGCCTTTCCTTCCTTATTTATCTTTTGATCAGATCTATTTCTACTTTTGCTTTGTCTGAGATCAGGATTGCTACCCCTGCTTTTTTTATATCAGCTGAAGCATAATATATTCTTCCCCAACCTTTTACCTTTATCCTGTGTGTATCCCTGTTTCAAATGTGTTTCTTGTAAACAACATATTGTTGGATTATGGTTTTCAATCCAGTCTGCTGTCCACCTCCGTTTTATGGGAGAGTTCATTCCATTCACAGTTATGATTACTCTCTGTGTCTTTCCCTCCATTCTCTTTCCTCCCATATATGCTTTTAGTTCTCCCTTCTCCCTTCCCCTCCACAACAGAGTTTTAACTTCCGACCACCATCTCCCTCAGTACTCCCCTTTTCCCTTACTACTTCTTCCCTCCCTTTTAGCCTCCCTTCCCTTTTCTTTCCCCTTTCCCCTCCTGCTACCTATAGAGCTAGTTAGATTTCTATACTTAACTGAGTTTGTTGTTCCCTCCTTGAACCAAATCAGATGAGAATGAATCTCAAACAGTGCTCTTCTCCCTCCCCTTTCCCTCTACTGTAATGTTTTTGTGCCTCTTCCTATGATGTAATTTACCTTTTCTGCCTCCTCCTTTTCACATCCCCTGTTACAATCCCTTCACACCCTTAACTCACATTCTTTATCATCACATCAGTTAATTTATACCCACTCTTATCTGTGTGTACCCCTTTTAAATGTCATAATAAATACACAGCTCTCAAGATTAACCAGTACCATCTTCCCTGATGGGAACGAAGCCAGTTTGCTTGCATTGAATAACAAGGTTTTTTTTCCGCCCGTTTACCTTTTTATGCCTCTCTTGAGAATTCTGTTTGAAGACTGAATTTCTGGAAATCCCTTATTTCATTGAATGTCCATCTCCTTGGCTGAAATGTTATGCTCAGTTTTGCTGGGTAATTGATCCTTGGTTGTAGTCCTAGCTCCTTTGCCGTAACAGAATATCATGTTCCAGTCCCTCTGATCTTTTAGTGTAGAAGCTGCAAGGTCCAGTGTGATCTTGACTGTGATTCCTCAGTATTTGAGTTGTTTTCTTTATGACTGCCTGCGGTATATTCTCTTTCACTTGCTAGTTCTGGAATTTGCCATATTTCTTGATGTTTTCCGTTTGGGATCCCTTTTAGGAGATGATCGGCAGATTTTTTCAGTGACTATTTTGATCTCTGGGCAGTTTTCCTTGATGATTTCTTGGAAGATATTATCTAGGCACTTTTTTCATTATGGCTTTCTGGTAGACCAATAATTCTTAGATTTTTCTCTCCTGAATCTAATGAGATATTTTACATTTCTGTTTTTTCATTCTTTAGATTCTGTTTGACTGATTTTTGATGTCTCATAAAGTCATTAGCTTCTACTTGCCCAGTTCTAATTTTTAATAGATTCTTTTCTTCGGTTAACTTTTGCCTCTCTTTTTCCATCTGTCCGATTGTTCCTTTTAAGGAGTTATTTTCTCCAGTTAGTTTTTGCACTTCCTTTTCCATTTGTCCAATTTTCCTTTTAAATTTTTCTGTGATTTCTTTTTTCATATTTTAAAAATCATTGGCCAGTTTTTCTTCTACTTCCCTAATTTGGCTTTTAAAATCCTTCTTGAGCTCTTCCAAGAATTCTCTTTGGGATTGATTCCAGTTCATATTCCCTTCTGACATTTCAGATGGGAGTACACTCTTAATGCTGACCTCTTTGGTATTTGTATTTTGGTCCTTGTCCCCATAGAAAGATTCTATGGTCTTTTCTTTTCTGATTTGCTTCTTGCTCATGATGATCACCCTTTTCCTGGCTTTTAAGGTGGATCTCAGCTTCTGGGGCACAGGGGCCTCTGTCCCATGGTTCTTGTGCTTAGAACATGAGGCTTTGTGTATTGTGGCCTCTGGTTCTTTCAGCTGGAAGCTGAAATGCTGCAGATTACCTGGTGCTGAGCTGGCTGGTGTGCCAAAGCAGAGGCTAGGTGAAGTCTTTCTGAGCTTCTCTGAAGTTACTATGGAGCTTGCTGCATTAAATGTAGGGGAGGGGTGGTCTGGTGGTCGGAGGTCTCTCCTGAGCTAGAGCATAGGCAAGCTCAGTGGTTGGTGAACCCCCTCTGTACTAGTGTCTTTCTGATTCCCCTGTCTGTGCTGAGGCATGCCTAGGGAGCTGGTGTTGGTGATTATGGGTTCCACCCCCCCCGGGGCTCCCAATCTCCTCCTGGTTCGCTGAGGTGGGGTTGTCTGGGACAGCTGTGGTCCTGCACTAGTCCCCTTCAGCCACAGCAAGAGGGATCCCACTTTGCTTTTGTGCTTTCTTTTCCATTTGTCCAATTTTCCTTTTAAATTTTTGCAATTTTCCTAGCCTTGTGGGCTAAGAGATTGTTTGCCCCTTTAGCTGATCCCACTGTTTGCAGATTTTCCCTGGGGAAATATTCTCTGGGTTTTTCAAGGTCAGCAAGGGGAGTTGTAGAGCATTTATACTCAGCCATCTTGGCTCCCGGAAGTTCAGGTCCAGGCCTCTGACCTTCCTGGGACGGTGTCTCTTCAGTGTAGTTGAACTGGCCTCTCAGTTGCTCTAGAAACTTCACCTCCTTGGAAGCAGTTTGGGACTGGCTGGGAAAGGCTCATGATCCTGGAGTAAAGATAAAGCAGAGTCTGATGCCTCCAGAGCCTAATCCCAGGCCCATTGGTGCAGTCACTGAGAGGTGGCCATTCGTCCTTGTCCCTTTCCTTACAGCTAATAATATTGCCTGTTAGAAGCTTCTGGAAATCAGTGAGGCCCCAGGGAGCTAAGAAGTCATGACAGAGAGAAATGAGGCTCCAGGGGACCCTCTGGTCTGGGCCCAAAAGGGCACAGACAGATCTGACTAGCAAAGTCTGAACATGGCGAGTGGAAGGTTTGGTGGAGGCTTTGTTTGATTTGGGTCTTATACAGTGAGCAATATTTCAGGAGGTAAAGAGGAGGTGGGGGTTGTGATTTATGGCCCAAACAAGGGGTTGGGGTCTGGGGAAGAAACTGGGACAGGGAGAGAAAGGAGACAAGCCGAGGCTAGGCTGTGAAGGGCTCTGAGTGACCATCCCTAGAATGTGGACATTCCTCTGGCATTCTGGCCAGGATTCTGATTAGAAAGCTGTTTTACTAAACCATGCCTGAAGGCCAATGGTCTCTTGAGCTAGGGTCCTGTGGGAGGGGAGCTGGAAAAGAGGGAGCACGTGCACTGAGCCTTCTGCCTTGCATCCATTACATGCCCAAAAAGCATGTGTGGGATTGCGTAGAATGGCCAGAATTGGCACCTTATGATAGGAGGGGCAGGCACCATTGAGTGAAGCATGTGTTTCAGGGAAAAATAATGGTCCTGCCAACAGACACAGGAGAGACAGCAGCAGGAGCAGGTTTTGTGGGGAAGGTTGGGGATTTGGTCTTTGCACCTGTTGAGTTTGGGATGTTCTGAGAATGTGGATCTGGTTCTTGGTGGAATGGGGGAGGATTAGTAGATTGTGTGGTGGGTGGCCTTGCTCTGGGCTTATGAACTAACTGGTTACTTTTGTTAAATGGAGGCAGCCCTTCTAGCAGGTTGGTAGTTCCTAAAAAAATTCCTAACAAGATGTTTGATCTGCCCTTTCTAGTCACTTTTGGAGGCCCATGATATCGTGGCATCAAAGTGTTATGACTCACCTCCATCTAGCCCAGAAATTAATCATTCCTCTGTGAACAACCAGCTGCTGCCGGTCGATGCTATTCGTATCCTTGGTATCCACAAGAAAGCAGGAGAGCCCTTGGTAAGAACATAGTCAGAATGCAGCTCTGCCTTAGCTGTGAGCTGTTAGGGAAGTATCAGAGGTCTAATACCTCCAATGTCTACCATTTGTACTCCAGCATCATGAATTTGAGAATGTCTCTATAACTATCCCCTCAATTTTATAAGCATGCAGATGACCTGAGCACAGTCCCCAAACCCCTTTTCTAGGGAAACTTATTATTTAGGGCCAGTAGGAGTGAACTGAGATGTGGGAGACATCCGAAGGGTGGTTCTTTTGTACCCTAAAGAAGGACAAATTCAGGTGACAAGACCATAGAAAATGTCATCTACTAGAGAAGTTGACATCCCTGGGCTCTGGCCATCCAAAAGCATGAATTCTCCTACTTGTTGCCATGTTCCCCCCTCATCTTCCTGGGCTGGGGATAAGGGCCACATACAGAGAAAATGGCCTCCTTCCTCTGCCTCCAGGGTCAAGAAGGCAGTGGCCACCAGCCTGCTCTACCCCTACCCCAGGCTCCCTGGCAGAGGTGCCAGATGAGCCTTGTTAAGAGAACCTTTACTAGGTGGGCAAAACCTGTTTGCTTCTCCCAAGGGTCCTTGATGTGGGCAGCAGTGAGCACTTGTATCTTGTTCTTTGCATGCCCAAGAGTCTCCAAGGGTACTTGTTGGTACCAGTATAAAGAAGGTGCTGTCGTTGCTTTCTCCTTAGGGTGTGACCTTTAGAGTGGAGAATAACGACCTGGTAATTGCCCGAATCCTTCATGGAGGAATGATAGATCGGCAGGGTCTCCTTCATGTGGGGGATGTTATTAAGGAGGTCAATGGTCATGAGGTCGGGAACAACCCCAAGGAGCTCCAGGAGCTCCTGAGAAGCATCAGCGGCAGCGTCACGCTGAAAATTCTGCCCAGCTACAGGGATGCTGTCACCCCTCAACAGGTGAGTAGGGGTGTGGAGAGACTTGGGGCAGACAGGTCATTGGCAGTCCCCCCTACCCCAGATGGCACTGGGAATACTTTGAGATATACTGTGGTTCTTTGTCATGCTGAAGAAAACGCTTTTACTAAGTTCAACAAACATTTGTTAAGTCTGCTCTGTGCAAAGACCTTGAGGAAAGGCAGAAATTCAGGGAGACATGACCCTGTTCTTGGGGAGCTTATGGTCTAGGGGGAGGAATATAGCAGAAACTATCATAAGAAGTGCTTGAAGGCTCTTTACCAACTGCAGAGATCAGGGAAGACTTCCTGTAGAAAATGTCATCATAGTGAGGCCGTAAAGGATGTGTCTCACCAGGTTGTCATGAATGGGAGGACCACATTTTAAAGGGGGTAGGGAGGATTATGAGGCATTTATCTGGAACACAGGCTGAAAGGAGGGGAATAGTTCAGGACAAGTGTGGAAATAAGTGCCAGATAGGCTGGCACTGAATGCCAGCTCAGTGGTGTTTGACTGGCTTTCGTCTTGCTCTGAGCATAGGTGTGGCATATGAATCAGGCCCTTGTGGAAAGGTGGAAGTGTGAAGACCCAGGCTGGCTGCTGGGTAGGTGACAGTGGTGACTGGAGTAGGGCAGCAGGAAAAGGAGTGGAAGGAGGCAAAGCAGACCGTGGAAGTCGGGGTGTACATTCTTACTGATGGACTACCATTGGGGTGAGGAAGAGGGACAGATGAGTGAGCATCAGGATTGTGAACAGGCATGAATTAGCCTTGCCTCTGCCAGAAAGAGGTTTTGGGAGAAGGTTATTGGGGTTCATTTTACACGTCTGGAGTCAGGTGACCTTTGGCTGAGGGCAGCTGGAGCTCAAGAGAGATTTGGAGAGATGCTCCCTGAAGAGGAGGAGGAGGAGGATGCTGGAGAAACAGTGACATGAGCATCAGAAGAGTCTGTGGGGAGGCAGGACGAGGGGAAGGAGGTCACCTGGGCTGGAGGGACGTCGGAGAGCATCCCATTCATTTGCGGTGTCTGCAGGGAGCCTTGGTCAGGGAGAGTCACCACCCAGGCTCAAGCTCGTCTGCCTGCCAAGCTTTGCTTCCCACGCAGCGAGCTTTCACATGGTCACACTGCTTCATACAGATGGTGAATTTTAGAAGCAATGATCTCCTGTATTTTCTAGAATGAAGGAAGATGAGGGAACCAGGTCAGAATAGGATGTCAGCAGCAGCAAAGCCCTGAATGGTCACGCCCCTGCCAGCTGAGTGTTGACAGGTTCAGTCACACTACTAGTTGTCATGTGCATCATTAAGTAAATATGGAGCACATGCTGTGTCCTGGGTGCAGAGGGGTGCAGCATACAGTCAGGGCCCTCCTGGAGCTTAAGAGACAGCGGGAGAAATAAGGCGTGGGCACAGAACTTTACCATACAGTATGCGATACACATCACACCTGAGCAGTACGGATGAAGAGACAGAGGAATACATAGAAAAATGGAGGTTGCCTTGGGCTTGGGTGGCCAAAGAAGGCACAAGGGCCACAGAATCAGCAGAGCACAGTGGATTCAAAGAAAGCCTATTCACTCAAACATGAGACTCACTTAAGAGAGTAAGCTGGAGGGCCCGCCAAGGATTGTCTATCTTGTATTTGTCTAGAGAGGGCTAAACAATAGCCAGTGAGAGCCATGCTGCATCGTCTGAGCATATAGTAAAACAGTGAGAGAGAATATTTTTTCCTTATGTCTACTTTGATATTTTAGAGAGCTGTGAGTCCTTTCCTCCCTCCAGGAATACAGATCCGAACCTCTCTGTAACTTAGCAGATGGTCTAACAGCCAACTCAGTGATGAGCATATCCAAACTTAACGAGGCTGGACGTTGAAGTGTGGACTTGGAATCCATCTTGGAAAAGCCCATTATCTGTTATTTTTTTCTCCTCCTCCTCTCATTCCCCTGTTTTCCACTCCCCATCATCCCTAAATGGGGCACCAGAGAAGGTTTTTAGTGGAGGTTTAAAATGTGTTTAAATTTTAAAATCTGTGATCATGAAAAATCTCTCCAAGACTTTTGCACGTCTCTGTTACAGAGAGCTCGAATCTGTACTTGCTTTAAAATCAAATACTGTTCTGAGCATGTGCAGGAGCCCAGATCCAAGCTGGCTCCTCCACTGGTGTGCTGGTTCATCATGCCCTTCCTACGCACAAAATTCGAACTGAAGCCAAAACTCTGTTACCTGCAGTCCTTGGCAGAGTCCAGTGGGTGGAGTTGTTTGTCACAGGGATCTGGAGAGGCGGTGGGCTGCTTCCAGAAGGGCCTGGCCAGAGCTGCTCTCCGCTAGGTCTGTGACCTCGTACGACTGCTGAAGCTGCTGGGAGGCAGACTGTAGAGGTGCTTGTGATCTCCCTCTCTTTTCCTAGGACCCCCCTTCTGGCTTTCCTGCCCCCTGCCTTGGGCCTCTGACCCTCAGAGTCCACCAGTTCTGTGATCCTGCTCTGGCCCCCCAGGATCAGGCTTCCTGGCCAGTCTGCCATCCTGCATCCCTCCCACCAGACCAGGCCTGACACCCTTTCACCTCCCTGGACCTTGGTGGCTTCTCTTTTTTCTTGTCTAAATGCCTTCAACTTACTGTAGAACATTTTCCTCACTCCTTGAGTCTTGCAAGGCCCTGCTTCCTTTGCTTTTGGCAGGTGACCTTGATTCCACACAAACACCTCCTTTCTTATCTTCCCACATCTCTGCCTGTCAGTGCCTCCTCTAAACTGCATCTTCAGCTGGGCCTTCTTCCTCTTCTGCTCCCTCCTCCATCACATCTTCTTTCCTTAGTCCTAAATTTCTTATACCACTTGTCACTTAACCACTTCCTTGCCTCCTGCTTCTCTGACCCCTCCATATGCTTCCTCTTCTATGCTGGTCCTTGATCTTTCTCTGTCTCTCTGTCTCTGTCTCTGTCTCTGTCTCTGTCTCTGTCTCTCCCTCTCCCTCTCCCTCCCTCCCTCCCTCCCTCCCTCCCTCCCTCTCTCTCTCTCTCTCTCTCTCTCTCTCTCTGTTTCTATCTGTCTCTCTCTGTCTCTGTGTCTCTCTGTCTCTGTCTCTCTCTCTTTCTCTCTGTTTCTGTCTGTCTCTCTCTGTCTCTGTTTCTCTCTCTCTCTCTCTGTTTTTCTGTCTCTCACTTCTCTCTCCCCTTTTTCCCCTTACTCTCCCCTTCCTCATGTCTGTGATCCCCTGTGATCCCCTCCTTTCCTTGCCACGCTCCTTGCTCAGACGCTCATCGCTTCACTCCTGGGCTGCTGTTGGACCTGACTCACTGGCCTCCCTGCATCCAGACTTGTTAATGCCACTGCAGGAGTCATTTTCCTAAAGAACCATAGCCACCATATTGGACTGCCTTCCATTGCTCACCAAGTATAGCCCAGCCTCTTTGGACTGGGATTTGAGGCCCCAGCCCCCCTTCCAGGCGGCTCTCCTTCCCATTCCTTTCCATCATATGCTCTGTGTTCTCACACTGGGTTGTTTTCACTCTTTGCTAAATACATATTATAACCTTCCTGCCTCTGTGTATGTTCACACTATCTCTTCCATGTGAATTGTCCTTCACTCCCATTTCCTGCCCATATTTCAACATCTGACCCACATGCCATCCTGCTCTGAAGCTTTGTCTGATCCCTCCCAGATAACATTCTTCCCAACACATGTGGATTTTAGTCCTTTTTAAAAATCTCTTTTGTTTTGCTTGCCTGTTTTACCTGCATCTGTTTTATCTCTGTGCCCTCTTCACCCCAAAAACAGTTCCTTACACATACTGGATACTCAATAAATACGTATTTAATGGATCAGTGAAAATACATTTACAGGAAAGGCTCAGAATTTTTTTTTTTTTAATGCCCCAAACACAGGCCCCGTGAGGGCAATATGATTCTTGGCCATAGAGACTCAGGGTCAGAAAAAATTCATTAATCTTCTACAGCTTTTTAATGATTAGGAACCAGGGAACTATTGCATTTGAACTACTAATTTTTTTCATCATTAATTCAAAAAATATTTTGACTTAAGGCATTTGAGCTTTTTTCAGAATGGCGTCTACCTGTACAGTGAGACCGGTCAGTCTGTGCCGTTACTGAAATGGCACCGCTTTGGCCTGGCCTTTCTGCCTTTCTCTGACTGATCTAGCCTTAAGGCCTCTGTTCTTTGCCTAAAAGAGGAAGGATCCCAGCTTTGTCTTGGGCAGGAGTGATCCTTTAGTGGATGGATCTGAAGGCCTGTTATGGTCAGCCACTGTGCCACGGATACAGAGAAAGGTAAAACAGGGCCCCCAATCTCAAGGAGCTCACGGTCTGATTGAGGGAGCAACATGGAATAATCAGGTAAGAAAGGAGGCGGTCAGCAGGGTAGGTGCTCAGGTCAAGGAGGCCCAGAATGACTCTTCACAGCTGGGACTTTGGTGGTGATTTGAAGGAAGCCAGAGAAACGAGGGGATCGAGATGAGGAAGCTGAGTGCTCCAGGCATGGAGGGTGGCCTGACAAAACCCTGGAGCCAGGGGCATGGAAGATCTTGATTATGGAGCATTTGGGAGGTTGGGAGTGTCCTAGAGTGTGCCCTAGGCATGAAGCTGAGGAGACTGGAAGGGCAGGAGGGGACCAGGTAATGCCAAGCAGAGCATTTTGTACATGACCCAGTGGTAACAGAGAGCCACAGGAGCTTATTGAGTAGGGGCTGACTTGGTCAGACCTGCACATTGGGACAGTTACTTTGGTGACTGAATGGAGGATCGGCTGGAGTGGGGAGAGACTCCCCCTGCAGCTATGGCCATAGTCCAGGCATAAGGTGATGAGGGTCTGCTCCGGAGGAGGGTGGGGGGACCAAGACAGAGGAGATGCTACAGGGGTGGAATTGGAAGCATGTGGACAGTGCGTTCCATGGCTGCCTATATGTAAAGCAGCTAAACAGTGACCTGGTTCCCAGAGCGAATGGCCAGAAAGCCAGCCAGATCTGTCCTGCATATTACATAGTTCTTTTCATTGATCTCCATGTTCTCTTGGTGATTCCTGTGGATGTGCATCATGGAATTCTACCATCCTCGAAGACTGAAGTACACATGCCCCAACAACCGTAGAGAGATGTTGGATTACCTGTGTGGGCCCCAGCACGACTTGGGGCAAGATGCATGGAGGAGGATTGCTGGGGCACAGGAGACTGTAAAGTGCTGGGCCAGTTGTGGAATCTTGGGACGCTGCAGGAAAGGGAATCTACCACCCTGGGGATCCTTGATGGAAGCCTGTCCTGGGGCAGAGATAAGAATTACAGAGGATAAGATGGTATCAGGCTGCAGTCTGTATCACTGAAGAGAATGCCTGCATTCACTGAAGTGAAGTATGCAAGAATTGAATTTGTCCAAATGCTTGATCTAACTTAGTCAAGAATGTCCATTGGTTTGATTTGAACCTTGCAGGTTGATGTCCTTTGAAAGATGGCTCCTGTTTGTGAAGCCTCCATTGGAGGAGCAGGGGCAGGGGGAGCTCTGGGCACCTCCACCCCACCCAGTCTTCCTTGCTGTCTGGCCAGGCCCAGATACCTTCAATATTTGCTAGTGTCATCTAGAAGAGTTTCAGGGCCACTGCTGCTCCCAACACCTAGTAAGCACTTATTGGGCCGAATGGAACACATGGAGATGTTGGGAGCCCAGGGAAGCTGGTGCTGCTGCCTGTGCTCGTTTTTACAGCCTCATTTATGGAATTGGAAACCGGAGGTTTTGGACAGATTTTCAGCAGAGCATTTCAGATAGGAGTTTGTTCGTGGCATCTTGGGCACAGTGTTTCTGTGTTCACCCCAACCAGAACATCCACCACCAAACTTAACCTTCTGTACTTAGCCAGAGTACTGACTTGCATGTCACTGTCCAGTTTGTGAAGTTCACCGTTGGTATGTTTAGAATGTTGTCCTCCATGAAAACCTTGGCTTACTAGTGATTCTCAGCATTGACGCTGAGCCTTTCCAGCCATAGTGAAACTTACTTGAATGTTGTCCATTAATATCCTCAGACAGTAAATGACTAAATGACGGTAGTTAACCCCGCCAGCTGCTCTTGGAGTTAATGATTTGGTGTTTTAAGCTTATTCTCAGATCACTATTTGTATACGTTAAACTTATTTCTGTTGTCTGTTAATGTTTATACAGTGTTTTCTCTTTACAACAACCAGATGAGGGAAGTAGGATAAATATTATTATCCCTATTTTAGAGATGGGGGCATGGGGACCCAAAGAAGTGAAGTGACTTTCCTAAGATCGCATGGCTAGGAACTGTCCAAGTCAGGATCCTAGCACATTTCCCTGAACTCCGGACCCAGCCTTCTAGCACAGTCCCCACATCGTGTAGTGTGAGAGTCATCCAGTGTATATGTTGGTTTCATTTGGGGAGTAGCTCATCCTCACTAGCGTTCATTTTGTTCTCTTGCTTTGTAACCGTAATAAATGCTATTGGAACCAGGGAGTAATAAGTGAGGACTTTGGCAATCCTGCAGGAAGGAGCCCAGTTGAATACCTTTAAATATGTTTCAGAGAAGCCTAAGTATGTTTCCCTTCTTGTTTTAAACATCTCATTGTCAGTAGATTACAGACTAGAAATTCCTGACGCCTTTAATATTTAAATTGGAGGGAGACGTGTGCCACCCTTCCACAGTAGCAGCAGTAAGTGACCGTAAGAGGCTGCTCCTTGGAGGGGACGTGGAGGAGGGGATGGTCATGGCCGCTCATGCCTTTCCTGTGGCAAGCCTCCTCCTTTCTCCAGTGGTAACACCCAAGCTGAGAACAGCTGGGTGGCACCTAATTGTCCAGGCCTGGACTCTTGGGCTGTCATGCACACAACTGCACTGTGAACAGGGTTGTAGACAGGTCTTAAGTATTATTTTTTAAACATATCAACTGTAAATTGACTAATGATAACTTGTATGATTATTAATGAGTAATTATTTATTATATCATTATAGTTATATATAATTATAATATATAATAATTATTATTATTGATTATTAATTAATGATTCTTATTACTGTTTTACTTGCAATCTGGCTTCATATCTTCAAGGACAAAATTATATAGAATCACCAGGCACAGCTAGAAGAGTATAAAACAGTGTGTTTTCCTGACAGTTTTCTTAATGACAAAATTGTCTTATGAATTAATAACAAAAAAGAAGTGTCAAAAACACAGTGGCCCAAGGAAGTGTATTTCTGGAATTTTTACCTAATGAGGATGAGACATCTACTGTGGGCCTGTTATTCTTTAGAACTATCAAATGTATCTTGTGAAAATTGATTATGATGATGCAGGGAAAAGAAAGAATTTTTAGATAAAAAAACCAAGTGTGGCCACTTCAGCAGAACCTGCTGTCACCATGCCCTGGGTGCTTGCTGGTGAGTGGCAGGGAGCCACAGGATGTGTGCTGGGGGTTGTCTCATCCACTACCCTACTTATGTCTCAGTTGGGTGGGCAGGAATTCAGCTTGTAAACTGGATTGCAGTATTTTGTGGCATTTGGGTGTGAAATAAAATGGGCATGGTTGGGGTGGAATGGTTTGCTTGACCTCAGAAGCTGCAGTGGCATCTTGGTATCTAACCTTCAGAGCATTTCCCTGGCAGAGGTCAGCTGGGCTTCTGCTGGCCCACCAAACAAACCTGATCAAGAATACAAGAGCACATGACAACTCCCCATCTCTAGCAGCCTTAGCTCTTGTCATTCTGCGAACTCTCCTTTCAGGTGTTTGTAAAGTGTCATTTTGATTACGACCCCTACAACGACAACCTGATTCCCTGTAAAGAGGCAGGACTGAAATTTTCAAAGGGAGAAATTCTGCAGATTGTCAACCGCGAAGACCCAAACTGGTGGCAGGTGAGTAGGACTCTCCCCACCTCTGTGAAGCTTTTGAATTTGGTTCCTTAGCTCAGTTCAATCTGAGGATATTCAGAGACACTTAGGTCCCTTTTTCCTCCATTGCTACACCTCTTCCAGGATCACAGGCCTTTCACAAACATCTTTCCTCTGCTGGATGCACTCCGCAGAGGTCTCCTCATGGTTCAGCATGTCCTTGGGCCTATGTCCTCCCACCTAACAGGGGCTGCTGGATTTGAATTTTCCTTTGGGCAAGGGGACCTTGAGAGCCCCTTTTGGCGTGTTTCTTTTATCTCTGGTTATTTTATATGTTTTCTATGGGCGCATTTGTCTTCTCATCCCCTCCAGATATAGCTGTGGGTAAGAGCATAGGGAAGGGAACCCGATTCATCCAGCGCCTTGGTAAGACTAATAATAGTCATTTGTATTTTTATAGCATTTTACAATTACAACGCACTTTCTTCTGCATCATTTCATTTTTTTCACAGCAGCAATCCAGCCAAATTGTCAGTACTAGGATTGTTGCTGTCGTTTTTATAGATGGAGAAACTGAGGCCAGGACATGAAAGATCCAGGCCTCCAGCCTTGGTCACTGCCTACGTGACCAGCGCTCATGCGGTTGTCCCCAGAAGCATGGGCCATTTTCTCCTAACACCATGTTGGAGAGAGCAGCTCCAGGCTCCCAGGCCTGAGGCGGCTCTCCTCAGGAAGGCAGAGTTGGCCCAGGGCTCTTCCTTTGTTTCTTGGGGGCCAGTAAGGTGAAGTGGATTTTTTTTCTTCCCTCCCCCAGGGGAGCTCACTTTCTGTATCCTGTGATGAGGCTCCCTTCCCTGCCCCTTGGGCCCTTTGTGCACCTGGCAATAGAGGGGATCACTCTCCAAGCTGATCAGCTGAAAAGCCAGAAGTTGTATGTGTGTGTGTGAGAGCGGCATGCACGTGGGTATGCATGTGTGCATGTTCATGTGTGTGTGTGTTTGTGTGTATGAGAGGCTCACAAGCGTCTGTGGGTAGATCTCCCAGTGTGGGGCTCATCTCACTGAAAACAGACAAGGAAAATGGACAAAGGGTTGAGGTTTTGGGTTTTGGGGTTGTTTTTTTTTTGGATTGTACAAAACTCGACATTTCCCTGAAGTGGTATTTTTGATCTAAGTAGACCACAGCCCACTAAAACTGTAAAAATGTTAACGGTCATTTTCATTTTAAACTGTAACAGTACTATGTCCAGATGTTAATATGTAATATATGTAATATATTGTTATATTGCTACACATAACGCATTATTTGAAATATAAATCTGATGTATAAAAGAGCATTTCTCTTCAGTGAATGAATCCTAAAGGGAGTGAACCAGAATTGAAGTTGGATCCCGGGTCCTTGGACCTTCTGTTCAGGCTGTAACCGCCCTCAGCTTAGAGGATCCACTTTCAAAGCTGATTCTCCCTTTGGAACGTCCTCCTCTTTCCCATTTCGCCTTTTCCTGCCAAGGGATTCTTCTCTAAGTTCTTTGTTCTCATAATTCCTTCAGCATCCTTGCTCTTTATCCAGCCTTGAGGTCTTTCCTTTTAGATATTATTATCAGTAGTGACAGTTGATGATTATAGTTCATATATAACCTGTTATGTATTGGTATGACTAACATGTAATTAAAATTGTTAATTAATATTATTAGTAATATTAGCTAGCATTTATGTAACACTTTGAGATTTGCAGAGTATTTTACAGATATTACCTTATTCCCAAAACAACTCTGTAAGGCTGGTGTTATCCTCCTTTTACAGTTGAGGAAACCGAGGCTGATCACGGTTCAATGACTTGCCCTTGTACACAGTTATTAGTGTTGAGGCCAGATTTGAACTCAGGTTTTCCTGACTCCAGGTCCAGCCTCTATGCTTTGATTGTTTGTCTTGTAATCAGTCACACTTCTTGAATGCAAAGTCCCACCAGGTAAGAGAGCCCATATACAGTTACATGTCTGGAAGGCTCAACATTTAACTCTAGCTGGCAAAGACTGAGCCCCTGATGCTGCAGCAGTGCCCGTTTTATGCCCTCCCTGGAGCTGGCTTGGATTAGGCCCCAAACAAGCCATTTCCATGGGCTCCTGTGCTTTGGGCTGGCTGCTGGCTGTCCTGTTACGGAAGGGGGCTTGACCACTGGACTTTTAAAGGCCTTTATTTGATTTCAGGCTAACCACGTAAAGGAGGGAGGAAGTGCTGGCCTCATCCCCAGCCAGTTCCTGGAAGAGAAGAGGAAGGCGTTTGTGAGAAGAGACTGGGACAGCCCAGGTGAGGTGCTCTGCGTGGACCACCTCCCTTTGCCTCGTTCACCTACAGAAGCAAGAAACTGGATGAGAACCCCATCTCGGCCTCCCCCCTTCCAGTGGTTTGGCGTTTCTGCCAGTCACAGGCAGCTCTTCCTCCCTCTCTGCTGCCTGCCTTGGGCCCAAAGCAGGCACTGTGGGCATCAGCCTGTTATTGCCAGTGGGTGCTTGCTTGTTTTTCCAGTTACCTGGAACTACGTAAGTTTAGGTGGAAACTCACTTTATACACTCAGTGCTCAGTTTCCCCTTCCACCACCCCCCACCCTCCTGGGACAGAGCACCCCTATTTGATTTCATGTGAGCGTTTCCCTATGTTCTGACCAGCTGTTTAACACACATTTATCATCTTGTCTTCAGGGCCTTTTTGTGGAACTATAAGCAGCAAAAAAAAGAAAAAGATGATGTATCTCACCACCCGAAATGCAGGTATTTTGAGATACTTGTTAAAAGTCTAAATGAAATCTGTAGCCTCATAAAGCATGAACTCTGATGTCTAATTCAGAATAAATGTCATCTTGGGCCGAGCATTGGGGGATATTCTCCACAGGGAAGGCTGTGATGCTATTACTTGGTGCATTTCTGTGGGCTTTTTTTGATGAAGGTCATGAATATGTGGGACTCACAGGCTTCTGCCACTGACTGAGAGCTTCTCCCACCTGATAATCTGATCGAAGCTGGCTGTTTAAGTAGCTTCTCTTTAGTCACTTCTAATCGTTGATAGAATGATTTCCTCTCTTTTTAGAAGATTTTTACTGAAATAAACTGAAAACATTTGTTCAGGCAAATTTCTTCCTGACAAAGTGAAATGCAGCCCTTTGATCAAGCGAGTGAACCCCAGAATCCCAGGATTTAGAGTTGGGGGAACCATCAAGGGACTTGTCCAGTCCTATGATTTTACAAGGAAACTGCAACTCTCCAAGGCCCCAGGGCTCTCCCCAGCTCCACCCGCTGCCTCTGTGGGAAGAGCCCTGTCCTGGGATTCCCAAGCTCCGAGTTGGGGCTGCCTGATCTCCCATTTCATATGCTGTTCACATGATTCTCAGCCCTCCTCTGGACAGGACCTCTGAGGCCATTGGGGCCGACCCCCTCCTTTTACAGGGAAGGAAACTGAGGCCCAGGATGAGGAAGGGCCTCATCCAGGGCCCTGCAGGCTAGCATGTGAGCCCAAGATGCCTGACAACAGTTGGGGCTCCTCCTACTCTCCCAAGTTGTCCATTTCCTGATGGGTTTCTCTCCCCCACCTGGATGAGAAGGGAGCCTAGAGGCCTTTGTCAAGAGAAAATCACTCTTCTAGCCCTGACAGAGGGACTAGTTCTCACCTCTTCTCTCACTTTGGACCAAATGTCCTGATAAAAGGCAAACCTGCCATCCAGAAGAGAAATAAAGGGACGCCAGAAACAGATTTTAATGTTACCTCCTCAAAACAAGGAGAAACAGTGATAGAGACAGTTTTCAAGTAGAGACAATGTCCTTTTGGTTTCCAAGACTCAGTCCTGTTCCCGCGAGGATTCTTTGAAGGCCCAGATGAGGCACCTAGTGTGTTGGAGTTGACAGGATGGGGACCAGCTGAAGTGTATGCGCCCCTGTGGGTGCATCCCTAGAAACCTGTGCAAATATCTGTGTGTTGAGTTCTGTTTCACCACTGCCTTATGTCTCTCTACTGAAATTGGAATGAAAATGACCTATAAACCTCACTTACATTTTGTGCATTTTCTCACTCAGCTCCTGAGAGAATGGGATGCACACCTACAGAGGTGATGCAACCTGAAAAGGGAGTTTGCCCATAGCTTCATGACTGTGGCGTCACAAATAGTACTTGGAAGGAGGTGGCAGAAGCTTTTTCCTAGGGGTTCCCAGGGGGCACAGGCAGAGCCCTGAGGCAGGCCAGTGCCAGTTTATATATATACCATGTCCTGGCCTTAACCAGACAGAAGGGAAAGGCTGACAGTCCCCTGGCATTCCTTTCTCTTCTTTGCTGAGCCGAGTCCCTGGGAAGGGGTAGAGTGTTGCCTGGATCCCAATCCTGAGGTGAAGGCCGATGCTGGGCTGTCTTTGGCCAGTGGAGCTTCTGTGTGAGACACAGTGAAGGCACGGTGACCTGTGCGGAAGTCTGATCTCAGCCTCATGATCAGGTCCCAGGAGACCCTTTGGTTCTGAAGGCCTTGTCATTAGCAGAACAGACACAGACATTGGCTATGCCTGACGCTGTCCTCTTCTGTATATTTAGAATTTGACCGACATGAAATCCAGATTTATGAGGAAGTAGCAAAGATGCCTCCTTTCCAGAGGAAGACATTGGTGTTGATAGGGGCCCAGGGGGTTGGCCGGAGAAGCCTGAAGAACAGGTTCATTGTCCTGAACCCCACGAGGTTTGGGACCACGGTACCATGTAAGTCACCACCTCTTCCTTTCTGTGTGAATGCCAAAAGATGCCCAGTGTGTTGGTGCCCGAGGCACAGGGAGCAGGGCTGCCACCTGTCTGTTCTCTGGACGCCCCACTTCTCTCGTGCCTCTTTTTCTGCCAGCATCATTTTCAAAATCTAGCAGTGGGTGGAGCTAGGATGCATACTGAGACACACTGTACAAGGAATGACATTCATTCCATCTCACTTCATCTTAACAAACTCGAGATGGCCACAGAGAAGCTGCGAGCTGGACAGTGACTTCCTAGAAGTTAGGCACTGCCTCCCAGGTGTGGTCACAGATTGGGGGTCAGAGAACATGTACTCATCCTTGTACTTTCAGATAAACTTGGTTTATGGTTGTGTAAGAGGTGTGGGACCATAGGGACTGCCTCCTACCCTCACCCACCACATACATATCAAAGAGAGCAGTTAGTTACATACCTCTCTCATTATGTTTGGCTGCTCGTAAGTTTATTTTGTCCATGTAGAGAAGGCCTTTTTATTGTCAAAATCATAATTCTCTGAGTTGCTTTCAGATTGTTTTGGACATAGCGAACCCTTTTGCTTCATCGATATGCCAGAGATGGGAGCTAGTCCAGGTAGACCAGAAGGCTTTGGAGCAGAGCTGGGACCTGATATTGACTAAAGCCGGCCCTCAGTTCTGATTCTGTGCATCAGTCAGAGAGATGATCCCATCTGCTCTGATCATGGGGTCAGAAGCCAAGGGGCACTGGGGCCTTCATGCTAGGCTTTTGTTAGAAGGGCCAAGAAGCTTCAGGGGATGGAGTGAGTGCCCTTTTGTCGGCCACTCAGCTCCTCCGTCTTTTTAAGAATGTCCCTGCGGGTTTGTCACGAGAGGCAGGGAAGGAAAAGTTGAGAGAAGAGACTCCATTCTAACTGTTGAGCCACTGGACACCACCATAGAGAGAATGCAAAGTAGAAAATTAATGGCTGGAGATGTCATTGGGCAAGAGGCTGGGCATCTCAGCCTTGTGTGAATGAAGCCACGTCCCTGGAGCCTACCAGCCCCTCTGCCGCTCCATGTGAAAAGTGGGAGAGAAATCCGCTGGAAAGCCAGCAGACGGGCTTGGCTGCTTAGTGACTGTTGCCCTAAGCCTTGATGCTTATTGCGTGGGGTTTCAGGGTAGACTTGACCTTAATAGAGCTTAATTAGATAGAAGTGCTCTTCCTCTGCTCTCTGGCTATCTTCAGACTGTTCTCTGTTGTGTCCTGAACTACAGAGAAACCTGGATGGGCTATTCTGGGAGCGTCGTCATCTTTTCCAAACTTGTTTTATTCTCTTTGGAAAACTGTGCCCCACATGTCACACAGGCCACTCCCCATCTAAGGTCATCTCTCAGAAAACCTCTGAGCTGCTCTTAGAACTGAAGGTGTCTTATCCTGTCTAGAAATTCTTCATAACCATCTGACCTTGTACACAGTTACCTCTCGGAAGCCAAGGGAAGATGAGAAAGATGGCCAGGCCTACAAATTTGTGTCTCGAGCTGAGATGGAGGCAGATATTAAAGCCGGCAAGTACTTAGAGCATGGTGAATATGAAGGGAACCTCTATGGCACCAGGATAGACTCCATCTTGGAGGTGGCCCAGACAGGGAGGACGTGCATCCTGGATGTGAACCCGCAGGTGAGTCCCTCAGGGCAGGAGCCAGGCAGGGAATGGCCTTTTTTTCAGGCCTGAGCTTTCATGGAGGGTTTGGGGGACTTTCTTTCTCTTGCCTGTTACCTGGTAATAAGCCAGTCTCCATGCCAGTGACTGCCATCAGGACAGTGGTGGAGTTTGGGAGGCTTCTCAGGGATCTGCAGGCCTCCACATAGACCTGCCCTATGCCCAACATGTTGGATTATCATGATGGGATTTTCCTTTTATCCACTGAGTGAAGACAGTAGTGCATTTTGAGCACTATGTGTAGGTTTCTACTTTTTTATGAGGAAAAAGACACCTCATTTTAGGGATGTAGCAGCTCACGCTGGTGCCAGTCGAATACGCTAGAAATTGTTTCCAGGCATCCAGTCTTCCTTGGAAATAACTTCATTTGTAGCCTGCATTGCACATGGCGGGACGGTGTCAGTTGGTTTGATCATACTAACTTTTTCCTGCAGGCTCTGAAGGTACTGAGGACATCTGAGTTTATGCCCTATGTCGTCTTTATTGCTGCTCCTGAATTAGAGACCCTGCGTGCGATGCACAAGGCCGTGGTGGACGCTGGGATCCCCACGAAGCTCCTGACGGTGAGCAGCACGGTGCTATGAGCAGCGCCCTTTTCACATCCTTGTCTGTCTCCTCTCTGGCTTTGCCTTCCCAGCCTCCCAATGAGGGGCAGGTGTGTCAGGACTGTTGTGTAGAGGTAGAAGGTGGCTGTGCGTGGATAAGGTTTTCAGCCCACCCTGAAGCTCTCACTGGCAGCATCATTGCTAGCTAATGCAGTCAGAAATAAGGAAGCCCCTTTCTCATCTATTTGGCAGCATTTTAGAGCCAGAGCACATTCAGATCCCTGAATCCAGCCTTCTCATTCTGTCAGTGAAGTAGCTGAGCCCCAGAGAATGCACAGGAACATCACTGAGGTCCCCTTACTAGGTAGCCGCAACACAGGAGACAAAAAGGCAGGCCGACTGCCAGCCAGGACCACTGTTGGAACACTGGGTTCCTAATGTCCCAGCAGGGGTGAACACTTAACAGGGCCGAATCATGCCTTTCTTTCTATTTCCATGATCAAGATTACTTTCTGTATTTTTTTCTAAGATCTTAAGCCCTGATGACAGATATGAGCATGTAAAAGTCAGGGAATTGGGAATTGGGATTTAAAACAAAGATGGTAAAGGTTGCGTATTGTCCAACCACCTCCCATTACATCTCAGGAGACTGAGGCTTAGACAAGTCACCTGACTTGGCAGAACTGAGTTTGGACCTCATTCTTTTTGGCTCCAAATCCAGTACTCTTCAGTAGAATGTGCCCTGTGATGTGTGGACCGAGCATGGTGCCATTGTCTGAAATATCAGGGTTGTAAAATTCCACGTGCCTGGGGAATGAACAAAGTATAGCTCACTTGCCAGTGCCCCTGATGAAGATAGTCTGCTGCTGTCCAGTTAAGAGCGCTTAGCTGTTATCTGACATTACTAGGGTTACAGGCTGCCCTCTTCATGCCTGTCTCTGGAACAAGGGGGGTAGCACTGGGAGGAGAGGTGACTTTGGAAGTGGAAACCTGCCATGACAAGCATGTGACTGTTCCTCAGGCTTTCTTGCCAGGACAAGGTCTCCAGGTCTGATGTTCAGCTCATTCTCTCATGTGTGACTTCCGTGTGGTAGGGAAGCCACATCCCTCCCCCCCAAGTAGAATGATCCCTTTGATTGGTTTGTTCTTCCCCAGCACCAGTCTATGGCTTACACTGAACGTGTCATGGTAAGAAACCAAGGACAATCACCGTGTCTCTTGAGGTCTGTTTGGTTCTGCCCAATAAGTGTAACTCAGCTTACAAGGCTACAAAGGGGTGTACTGGAGCTGTCTGCTTTCTGCTATGACAGATCAGCCATGCTTTCAGAGTCCTTAGCTGATAGGGGACAAGGCTCCTAGCATGAAATGAAAGGTGTCATCTTGACAGGAAGAATCCAGAGGAGCATGCGTGTCTACGTCCCTTCACTTTGAGGAGGCTCTTGGAATTTAACCTTCTGTAAGTGGTTGTCACATGAATTGACAAATGAGCTCAGCATTATTCCTGGAGATGATCTGCCTTCTCAAACCTAATTGTCCTAACTTAGGTTTGTCTTGGTTTTCAGTTAGGAATCACTCACCTTCCTTTTTCAGTGATTCTTGTGCCCCCTCAGATGCCCCTAGGGGCACCAACAGAGTTTTCCTCTAGAGTTTGCTTTCTGGGGAATGTAGAGGAGGCAGAATCAGGACGTGCCACCCACCAAATGCATTCCTGTGAGTGACCTCTCAGAGAGGCCCCAGAAGGCTGTGGTTGGGGCTTGTCCAGACCAGTGTTCAGGGCCTATCTCTAACATACATAGCCATGGGCAAACCCTTCGGAACTCAGAGCTTCAGGCAGCACTCAGCATGTATGTTACACAAGTCCATTGGTGTCAGAGGGCGCTCCTTACTCTGATGAAATTGTAGAGCAGGTCCAAAAAAAGAAACCAAAAGAACTAGTTTATTTACAGTCTCAATATGGCGGTATCCAATACCTTCAAAAACTTAGGGTTGGCACCTGTCATAATTTAAGCCACGTCTACATAGCTGACATGCATTTTTATTGGCAACTGTGCAAACTTGCTACAACACTAAGAATTGTTTGGAAATATTAGCCAAAAGACAGTGATATCAACAACAGTACAGTCTTTGTGGGGGAAAGTGCTGCCTGGATTTGGCTAGAAACCAGCCAGTTGGGACTCCCAGGCAGGTGGTGAGCCTTGTTTCACCTGCCTCTGGCAGGTCTGGTGAGATCTGGGGAACCTCTTCTCAGAATCAGTTTTCAGTGCATAAAATAAAATACTCAGGATTATAAAGGAAACCCGTGTGGGTGAAACGTAGTTGTAAAAATGTTAAGAACGTTCCTGAACTCCAGGCTAGATTCCATACCAGAGATTCACTGCCAGTAATCAGGAGTGAGTGGGTCCTGTGAGCCCCGTGGCTTGGCCTGATGTGACCCCCAGGATGCACCAAGGTGAGCTGTGAGCGTCAGATGAACGTGCAGCCTAAGGGGCACTTGTCTTGTGCCTGGGTGGCAGGCATGCTCCCCGAGGGCCTGTGGCTAAGCTGTGTCCATGTTGGGATGGAAGGTGTGTGCCAGTATCAACATGCTTATTTCAAACCCATGTAGGACACGAACCTGAAAAAAACTGTGGATGAAAGTGCACGCATCCAGAGAGCCTACAACCACTACTTTGATCTGGTCATTGTAAATGATAACCTGGACAAGGCCTTCGAGAAGCTACAGTCTGCTGTCGAGAGGCTGCGGGCCGAGCCACAGTGGGTCCCCATCAGCTGGGTGTACTGACAGGAAGAGGAGGCGAAGGGACAGCTGAACCTTTCTAAGTAAACATTTGCTAAGAGACCATGCGCAGCGCTAGACGGTACCTGCCGAATCGAGGCATTTTTACTCTGTAGACTGAAATCTTAGTACACGACTGAATTTTTATAGAAAATGTGGAAGGGGAAGTGGACTTAAATATGTAATTTATCTTAATTTTTCTAACTTTTTACAGATAACCTTTCTATTCATATCACAGAGAGAAATGCGTTGAAGCATTTTGTATATGTTTTGATTTAGCATTTTTGCCTTTTTCATCCAAGTTTTCCAATCACTCATTTTAACAGTGCATTTTGGTCTCATATTTTCACTGTGATAATGGATACTTGAAGCAGTTTTTGTAAAACCCTCATTAGAGTTCTGTTGTCAGTTATTCTTATTAAGGGAAAACACTAATTATGAGCTGTCATCCTAATTGGGTTTCTTCTGAGAGCAGAGTGCCGATCATCCGTGCCATAACCAGCATCCCGCCACGTTACTTCATGTGTTTGCTTCCTGCTCTCTAGAAGGGAGGGGACGGTCACCCATTGTGTTTTACACAGACAGTCAGGTCCCCTTCAGAACATTGGTTCAGGGGAATATTCAACGCAAGGAAGGGTCCTCTGCTTTGAGGCTGACCTTTTCCCAGCATCCATTGCAGGGAGAGGGAGGTGCTGCTGCCCACCTGTGACTAGTACAGTGGGGCCCAGCAAGAGAGGGTGCACCGAGAGGGGATGGGCGAGAGTGCCTCAGGATTCGGGAAATGGAAGCTTAGGGCAAAGTATTTATTTTCACTAGTGAAAATTTCACTGATAAAGAAGAAAAACTTAATTTATAAAGCTTTTTATTATATGGTCAGCAGTTATATTTTACATCTGTAAATTCCTGTGATATTTAAAGATTCTCTTGATTTTCCATTTTGAGGTATTTGTGAATGAACCTTGTGTTTATGAGATGTGATTGTGATAGAATATTGTGCTGTGTTGTGTGAAGAACCATATCCGTTGAAGTAGCTTGTGAAAGGTGAACGTCATTGCTAGATGCTCTAAATAGATGTTATTTATACAGCACGTTTCTGCTATGAGATGTGCTTTATGTTTAATGAGGGGGAAGACAACGTTTTTGCTTCCTTGGATTTGTTGGTATCATCATATGCAAATTTCTGCATTCTCATTGGTCCGCATATAAATTCTACTGCAGGTAGCCACCAGCCACTCTCCTGGGGCCTGCTGCTCTATGATTTGCATATTGGAGTATCCCTTCACAGGTAAGGCAGGGCAGGTACCTGATCTCCATGGGTTTGATGGTCTGGGGTCCAGTGAGGCGATTCCTGAGGATTGTTTCCCCCACAGCTCTGGTTGGTTCCTCATAAGAACAAAGGAGACTTCCAACGATTGCCTTAGGTCTTCAAGGACAGATGTGCACAGTTTAACAGGGTACATGTTGCCTAAAGTAATTACTTAATTCAGTAAGACACAGCACCTATGCACTGTGCTGTACAAGAGTTCAACTTCTAGGAACTGCTAGGTATTTTTTCAAATCCTGGTATTTTCTAGCCAGGACACACAGATCCCTTTCTTAGTCTTAGGATAGATATTTAGCATCTCCCCAAAAATATTCTCTAAAATAGTCACAATATTTAATAAGTATATATTTGCATCAGTTTCTTGTCTTCTTACAACAACATGAATCAAGGGACCTGCCTAGAGGTAACTCTCTGTGATTTTAGGGTTTCTGTGTTTTGTATTTTTTAAGATGGGAGTGTATTGAGCTCAGTCTGTTTCCAACGTAAAACTCAGTATAAGGGAGATTGAAATTTGTCCCCTCTCAGGGAATGTGTTGGCTTCCTAGGAAGGATAGCCTGGGGGAGGGGGGGTGGGTTCTATCTCCAGGGCAGCACCAGGATAGAGGTCACTCTGAATCTGGAATAAGCCCACATGCTTCCTTCTTCATCTCATCATAATGGGCTGTACTGAGTATCTTTGGAAAGCAGTCTGTTAGGAAGGATGGACTTCTCTTATTAATGGTGGGTGGGCCTGAATGTGGACCTTACCAAGAAGTGGGCTTGGAGCGGTGTTATCCCCTTGACTTCCTTTGCTCTCTGTTGTCACTGTGTCCTAATCAGGGATGGAAAATGCTGAACATGTGGCTTTATAGGCAGAAGGGCCATAAGGAGGGGGCTCAGCTGCCTGGCTGGTATCTTGGAACCTCACAGGGCCCAAGGGAAGCACTGGGGGCCAGCCTACCTCTGCCCCTCAGCACTGTGTGACCTGGGCAAAGCCCAAGTGTAAAATCAGGCCCTTCTACCTCCAAACCCTCAATCCTAGGGTGTGTCTTTAGGGCACTCCAAGAACCTCCTTTCTGGGGAAAGGAAACCAAATTTTGGGTTTCCTTCTATTCCCTTTAGGATTGCCAAAACCACCTGAGGTCCTGTCTCACAGCAGATAAGCTCTCACATGGTGGCCTCAGAGTCACTCAGCGAAGAGCACAGACCCAGAGAGGTTGGCCTTCTGCACTGGTGTTGGAGATTCTTCCAGGGCTTAGATAGTTCTTGGAGGTAGGGGCACATCTTTCATACCTTTGGGAGCAGAGCGAGGAGGTATAGGGAGCTTTGATGCAAGGAATGGTTTGTAATGATTGCAAATGCTCTGTGTAGACAATGTTTGGCTTTCTTGGTGAGGGGTTTGGAGCCCCTTGGGACCAGATGCCAGCTGAATCCGGAAGGAGGCATTGAGATTGAAGGTTGTGTCTTAGAAATCTCCCTTAAACGAGGAGAGGCAGAAATGTTGACCATCCTGTTTTTATCAAGTGGGAAATATAATTTGAATAATCTTCTGATTATATATAAATTATGTAAACAGCCTTGAAGATGATTTTCCTTGGTGAAGATGTCTTTGGTCCATAGGAGGGGCTGTGTTTGGACCAAATACCTTTCCTTGTGGCAGCTCCCTTGGGATTTCATTGTGGTGTGGTATGGTCTGCACTCATGCTGAGCTTTGCTTACCCCTAAAATAGAGATGGCGTCAACAGCCTGATACAACAGTCAGTGCAGTGACTGACCCAGGCCACACCAGGGGTTGCTTTTTTTTTTATGGCAGCTGGTTTGTAAATTTGAATTTTATTTAAAACAGCAAACAAATCACGGTATGAAACATTTCCTGAGGAGAAGCAGTAGCCCCAGGTACCTCTGGGTGAAATCAGGTTCACGCCAGATTGGTCTGTCTGGGCTGCTTTGACTGCAGTGACTTTCATCATGAGCAGTAGAAGACATCCCCTTCCCAGGGGCTTGTGGTAACACTGGTCTTGGGATGCGTGTCAGTGTGTACCCTATGTCAGAGCACTCTCTGGACTCATTCATTAGACAGGACCACAACTTCAGAGGAAGGAGGAATGACCACAGCTCATGCATACTGGCCAGAAATAATCCATCATCTCACCTGCTGTTTGACTCCTGACACCCCTAGTTATAGGGTCTGTATTCTTTTTCTTTACCCAAAACTTAGATTGTTGTATTTAAATATCTGTCAGGGGTTTTGGAAATAATTCTGTGCTAATGCAGAGGAGGCAGTTCTGAAGTTTTTATGTAAAGACATAACTGCTCATTTTTTTCAGATGTTGCCATGTTTCATATACATACTGTGTGTATGTGTATGTATATACACACATGTATTATTAGAGTGTATAAAATAACCAAAATCTATCTCAGAACTGATGTCCCATAAAGTGTCTCTTGCATAATAAAATTGAACATATTTATCTAATCCTGTGGCTGGTGTTATAAAACTTCATTACACCAGAGTTCTTGGCTTTGTTGAATTCCTGTCTATTGGTTTTGAGGACTGTGGTACTGCCTGCATGCAGGTACTCGACTGAGTTTTGAACATTAGGTGGGGAAGAAATAGCCCCAAAAGTATCATTATTTGTAACTTTGAAATTTTACTCATTAACCCTAATCTATCTCCTGGGTTCCCAGCTAAGAAGATGAAGCTGGTGACCACTGCAGGCGTAGCTGTCCCTCCTTCCTTCCCCGGCGCCCCCCCCCCCCCCGCCCCAGCCCCCCACCTCTGCCCTGCCTTGTTTCTTTCCCACCCTTGATCGAGATGGTTTGTTTCCTTTTCTGGACCAACTGTGAGGAGGCCTGAGTCTGTTCTGATACGTTTAGGGTTCTAATCCTGAATTTTCTGTGACAAGACTAAACCTTTCTGTCAAGTTGTGAGACTATTTAATATTCCCTTTCCTCCTCAGAAGAGGATCATGTAATTCTCACTTCTGAAACCAAAAAATCCTAATTCAGTAAGCACTCCCTAGATTTGGAGGTGGAGCTCATGGACTCCTTGTGGTTGTCTCCTGAGGCTGTTTTCCTCATATCCCTTTCCTCTCTGAAATGTGTCTTCCCAAGCTTGAGAATCGGTGGATACCCCATTTTAATCCCAAGCAGACCCAGGAGAAGATGATGTAGTCCCATAGTACAGAATCTCTTCTGGAGCCAAAGCCTTACAGAAATGATGACTTCTCTGTCTCAGTGTTCATAGTGAATAACTCAGGGTTTGTCTAAGGAACAGACTTCTTTCCTTGTCCTTGAATTCTGTCTCTGCAGCCATGGAGCAAAGCCCGAAGGTTGCATTCTGGAGAAGGCAGTTTAGCATTCAAGGTCAGATTAACAAATGGAAGGTTAAAGTTAGGTCACAATGCAGGCAACTAATCTTTTCTCTTTTTTTGTTTTCAAAGATTTAGATGATTAGATATGGGGCCAGGGAGGGGGGCTATTCCTGAAATGTGCCCGGCACCTTGTGATCACAATCATTTATGTTTACCTCATGATGGTAGTTACCACGTTCTTTATACCTCTTAGGAGCTGCCATCACCCGCCACAGGCTCTCCTGCCCCTTAGGCCCAGCTTGGGTTGGATCTAGGTCCTTCAACTTGATTCCTTTCCTTTTTCCCTGCCTCCCACAGGCGACATTCAAGGTTGGTACGGGGGGCACAGAGCACAAGGCAACACCTGTGGCATCTCAGCCTACAGCAGTCTAGAGGGCTGGTGGAGGTCTACAGTTGGTGTCTAATAAATGTCAGTTGGTTGGCCGATTCTGGCCACAATGGCCAATTTCTCTCTCATGAGAGGAGAGCAGTATCAGAGAAGCTTCACGTAAACTTTATATTAGTTGTATGTAAAATAAGGAGCAGTAATTAATTAGCTTATCCGTTTCCCAAATTATTGATCCTAAGATTAGTCACCAATTGTTACCACTTTAAAATGCATAGAGGTTTTTTTTAACAAAAGGATGAGAATTTAAACTATAAAGGTATATGAGTCTTCTAAGTAGAAAAGTCTTGTTTAGTAAACTGAGGTAAAGAGATGGATAAAAAAAGGAACCAATTTGGCCTAAATCCAGCCAGGACTAAGTGGCAGAGTTGGAATAAATATGAGTAAACACCCAGAGTTTAAAAAATAATTTTTTTCTCCATGTGTTTTAAAGTGTAACTCCCCCAGTTCCTACAAGGTTGGTTGAAAAGATGGCACCTCTGGTTCTTTTTGGCAAAGGGCCAGTACCAAGATTGTTTTAAAGTTCTTCGAGGATGCTGGGAAGAGCTTTGGGATTTTCTTCTTGACCTTGACATTTCTTTTCATGTGTAATTTTACTTTGGACATTAAAATGCATGTTCCTTATAATTGTCTTTTGCACATACGTGGAAGAGACCAGTTTTAAAAACTGAGGGCAAAGAGTTGGGCAGCCCAAGGCCCAAGTGTGAGCACGCTGCAAGAGTCCAGCTATCCCTGTGTTAAGAAAGTCAGCTGCTGCTCCTTACCAAGGCAGCCCATCATGGCTCCTGTAGAAGGGACACCCTGCCGTCGACTTTGCCCAAGGAGGAGCCAGCTGCTCTGTAACCAAGGGTTTTTCTACATTTTACAAAGTCCCTTCCTCTTTCACTCATGTCACGTCTTGTTCATACGTTGTCCATAATGAAAATTACAGAAGTATACAAAATCTATGAGATTTGCCTATTCCCAAGGAAATATTTTTGTACATATAAAGAAATAAAGACGTATTATTGGAAAAGGCTGTGAGCCTTTTTTCATCACTACAGTCATATGTGGTAACTGAAATGGGGCGGTTTATCTGTTTAGCAGACAGGTTTTCTTTGCTAGGGTAAACCTGTGTCACCTGGGGACATATAGTACCTGCCTTCTGACTGCAGCATGGCACAGCCTCAGCTTTGCCAGAGGTGAGCTCCCATGTGCCAGGCCAGGAATGGGAAGGGAGCAAGGCAACCCAGCTCAGCAGTGCCTCCTCATCCTCAGAAGTAAAGGCAAAAGCACTAGACTGGTCAACCATCTGCCTGAGCACTAAATAAATGGCCGCTGATCCTGTCAGTGATCAGAACCTAGCAACAGGTCACTTTGAAGAGATGTTAGAACAGAAAGACAGGCATGACACAGTTTAGAATCTCCTCTGATGTGCCACAGTTTTATAAATTAAACATCTGGAATGCAAGGGTAAGTAAAACTGCGGTAAACTGTACATGTGGCTCTACACCATCAGGATCAAAGAGTAAATGTGACTTTGCTGGGAGGTTGCTCAATCAAAAAGCAAAAGCTTCCTCTTCCTCCCTTTGAAGGTAGTGGGAGAAAGAGGATAGGCTGGCAACGTCCTCAGGGGCCCGGCTGTTTGCAGACAAGGTCTCTTTTCTAGATGTAGGCTTAGAATCCTCAATCCTGCTCAAAATGAGAACCATCTCGTTCCCCTTTCTGTTCTGGGGCCCAGAACCCTAAAAGGGAATGTCATTGATACTGAGAGGGCATCTCCAGACAGGTAGACCCTTTTTTGCAGTATGTTTTTCTAGTAGCTGAATTTTTGTGATTCTAATACTAAAAATGTTAGGAAGCTTTTTACTTAAAAAGGGAATGCTGCTGAATTCTCTTGTAAAAGGAAGCCGTAACTGATGGCATGGAGGTAATCACCTGGTTTTGATCTGGCTTATGAGTTCAGCTTTTTGAATGTGAAATTTTCTGAAGAGGCGCTCTGGTGTGTACAGGGCCTCCACCATTAAAACCCCTTCGGCCTTTATCTGCTGTCCTCACTCGTCTTTTCTTTCTAAAGCACAAAGTCCACTCAGGATTATATAAAGAATGAGGGGGAGATACTGAGGCTTCTTCATAATGCTGGCTTTCACAGTTGCCTCCCTTCGTTCCAGGCTGATGTTTGATAGAGCAAACAATTTCTGCACGATCTCAAATCTTTCTGTGTCGTTGAGGGGGGCCAGGCTCGGATCTCCAAGGTCAGAAAAGCCATCAGGAGATGTCACTTGAGGCTGTAAGTAGATCCACCCATTAGACAGCTAATACATTTATTTCCTTAAGTCGGGAAAGAAAGCAGAAAAGTGAAAGTCATCTGCTTTTTAACAACCCTCTAGTCTCAGCTCCATCCTTTCATAAAAGAGGAAACAGACCCAAGAAGATGAGCTTTTCCAGCACCATTCTGCTGCCTCCATTGGATGGTACTGCCTAGGTTGGCCACTGATCAGAACCCCAGGGTGACCCTGACCAGGTGACCCTGGCCTGGTGCTCCGTCCACTGACATAGATCTTAAGAGCCACTCCTTTAATGCAGGAGGCATCTTGGGGGCTGTGAAAAGTAGCTCTTAGCTGAAGCCTGGAGATATTGTGGTCAGCTAGGTAGGAAAGGGCAGAGCCAGTGTTTGAACTCAGGCCCCCACTCCCAATCCAGGTGCTTTCAATTCCTATATTCTCTGCTGCCCATCCTGGGGCAATTCCCCAGAGACAGGGCACATGAATGTACAAAATGTTCGGTTTCTTCCTGGCCCAGGCACTGTTACATGTGGAAGCAGAGGGAAAGAGGATGAGGGACATCAAACCCCCAAATGGCATTGATAGGTGGAGGTGAAGGCCAAGAGATCTTTGCCTAAACATCCCCTTTTTTTCCCCTTTCAAATGCTTTGCTAAGAGATGAGATTTATTAACAATCCAATTTGAAAGGAAAAGCTTGGCCTCAACTCCCTGGGGCTGAGTCTCTAACTGCTTCCCTCTCATTTGATGCCATTTCCTAAGGGGACCAGGCTCATGTCATCCTCCAAAAAGCAAGTAAGAGGGAGCCTTCTGTAGCTCTGGAAGACAAAGCCGGCCATTCTTAACTCAATACCCAAGTGAACAGTGAACTAGCTGGTGAGTCCTGAGCATGGCAGAAATGCCAGGCCACATCCCCCTCCCTGAGCCATCCTGGAACAACCAGGCTTCCAACAGAGGCTCATTCAGAGTCACAGGTTCTGGGTTCCCATCCTACCCTGCTGCTTACTGTCTGACTGACCTTCAGCAAGAGACTGCTCTCTGGCCTCACGTTCCTCATCTATTGGCCTAGATGGCCTCTAAGGTCTTGGGCTTCCTTCCCCACCTCCGCTCCCGAGGTTCCTTACCAAGTGACACAATGCCGGTACCACACGTAGCTTGCAGCAAGTGCCCATCAGGGCGGGTGTGTTGTCTGGCATCTCTGCAAAGAAAGTGAAGTCAGTGACAAAGGAAGATCATGTCCTACAACTGGGGAAGAGGATGGAGACTGTTCACACTGGCCCTCTAGTTTTGCATCGGAGGCAAGATTCAAAACCAGGCCTTCTCCAGCCCCCATGCTAAGCCAGACAAGTGGCATGCACCAGCCTGGGCATGGAGGTGGCCAACGGGAAGGTCTCGCATGCACCCAAACATGCATTAGCAGCACTTGGGGGCAAGTGCCCCTTGCTTCTGACATGGCAGAACTGCCAACTCAGTGAGCGTATATTCAAGGTTTACTGTGCTGTAAACGCTGGTAACACAAATATGATCAGAAAGCCCTTGTCTATTGTGATGAGGAAGAAAACACAAGGGAACAGTGGCCAGAGGAGGAGATGTGCCCACATGGGGAGAGCGTGGCAGAGAATGTCCAGAATCGGGAGGGGAGCCTGGAGGAGAGGGCGAGGAGGGATGTAAAGAATGAAATAATGGGTGGAAAAGACAGAGGATCAGTAGGACTTATAAAAAGAACAAGATTGTGCATCTCACGCTGCACAGAAAGTGATGTTGGGACCCACTAGGGAAGGGCTCCTCACAGAAGGGGCCACAAACTTCCTCGGGGCCAGCCTGGAATCTGTTTTCCCTCAAAGGAAATGGAGAAAGAGGGAGGAAACCAACAGGCTTCCTGGCCATCTTTAGCGTGGTGGCACCCACCCACAAGTGGTGTCTGAGCCCTCATCCTCTGGCAAGAATTACCAGCGTTATTTATGAAAGGTGGCTTCTCTAGGGATGGAGTCTACCCAGGACAAACACCTGGAGAGGAGGGGAGGGGCTTTCCCTCTGGAAGCTGCTCTGGGTTCTTGGGGGTTGAGATGGGGGCACAGGAGAGTGAGCTCCTGAGCTCACTGGAAGGCCTTTCCCCAGTAGGGTCCTCTCTGGGACCTTACGGCAGCCTAGGGCTCCTGCTTCTATGACAAAGAAACCCCTAGGCAGGGCTGGGAGAAACTCTGGTGCACCCTGGGCAAAGTCTCAGAAGTACATTCCCTGCCCCCTCCTCTTTCTCCCCGCCCCCCTTCCCCCCCACAACCTCCTGGTGCATCACCCTTCCACTAGAGGGCATGAGACTTCATGATAACTCAGGCCACTTGCCTTATCACAAATTCAAGCCACGGAAAAATTCTCTGGCATCAAAAAAAAAAATTTGTCTACTCTTTGAACCCACTATGTCTTGTGCCCTAGGAAGCTACCTACTTTCCTGCCATGAGTTCCAGCTCTGCCCAGCATCCACCCACCAAAACAGGAGGCAGAAAGCATCAGGGCTGTCTGGAGAAGCAGGTACGCTTTGGAGGAAGAAGTGAGGGACTCACACTGGCTCTGCCGGGCAGTCACAGCATTCCTCAGAGGTCATTCATAATTATTCCACTCCTTCACAGGGCAGTTTTAAGTTTGGAGTAAGAGAGCAGATGACTCCTGTCATCTACCTCAGATTTACATAACACTTGACAGCTCTCAGGGTTCTTTCCACGCACATTATCTCATTGAATCCTCATGATAATCCAGTAAGGAAGGCAGACAGAATAGATTAATGGGCATTCAGCACTTTCCTGGCAGGGTTATTGTGAGGATCAAATGAGAAAATAACTAACCTTTCCATAGTGCTATGTGTCAAGTACTGTACTAAATGCTTTACAAATAATCTCATTTGGTCCTCACAACTCTTAAGATATGTGCTGTTATTACTCCCATTTTACAGATGGGGAAACTGAGGCAAACAGGTTAAGTGACTTGCCTAGGGTCACACAGCTAGTAAGTATCTGAGGCAGGACCTCAATTCAAAACTCTTGACTCCAGGCTCAACATTCTATCCACTAAAGCCTTTCAGCACATAGTGGGTACTGTATAAATCTTAGCTATCATTCTTATGAGAATGATGCTTAATTTATTGATGAATACTCAGTTTTTAAAGCTAAGCAAACTGGAGACTCAAACATGAAATAACTCCACCAAAGTCATTCCGAAAGAGGGAGAATTTGTAGGAGTTAAATGATTCAACAAACTTTTTCCATCCCCACTCAGGACCCATGATTCCACTGGTAGAGGGAAGCTGCCATGTTTAAGCTCTGTCGACATATAGAGATCAGGACTGTCTTCTAAGCGGACAGCTGGCTGGGGCACCGAAATGCTAATACTGCTTGTGTGACTAAGTCATCTCGTGCCTCAGTTACCTCATCTGTAAATTGTGAGAGCTGATCCCTAAGGAACTTTCCAACAGTAAAGCTGTGATCCTACGATCTTCCTAGAGTCCCAGAGCTGGTACCTTTCAGAAGCAGACATTGGACCCTGGGCTTCCTGATGCCAACTATCCCTCTCTGCTTTACATTGTGCCTCACATAGGAACAGAAGGTGTTATTATTTAGGAAGTGGAAAAAAGAAACATGCCAGCCCATTCATCATTCTACCATTTAGTGTGTATCTCAGGAAGAGAGCATTCTGATGAATTTGGTGATCGGGAAGCAGAGACAGGAGAGATCAGTATTAATGAAAGAGCCTTAAACCAGGACTGACCTTCAAAATCACTAATATCCACATAATAAGGGACTGCTTCTTGAAGCAAATGAAATTTGTCTTCCCCTGAGTTCAGTTTATACTTCAACATCACTGTGTCACTGAAGCATCTGATGGACAGAGCTTCAGCATCTAATAATAGTAATTTAAATAATCAAAAATCTAATAAACGAAATAATGACTTGCATTTACAAAGCACTTTAAATATATTAGCACCTTTGATATTCTCCTATAAATTGTCTCCTTGGAGGTTCCTGGGTACAGGCGGGTCTTGCCAAGCACAAAAGCCTTCCAGGACAGTTCTGGGGACAGACCGGGTCATCTGTGTTCAGAGTAACGAACTCCAACTCCCAGGTTTCCAATATAATCACTGGCCATCAAGAGATGGAATTGTTTTTTAAACCACACCAATTCCTGAAGACCACTTACTACAGTCTGGAGAGGTCACAATCTACATCCAAAAAGTCAGGAATAACTAGCATCTGTCCAGCCCTGCTTTCTAAATGTCGTATCTCGTTGGACCCTCATAACAACTGTGTGAAAGAGGCACACTGGGTGAAGACACTCACCCATGCAGCTGGTAAATGTCAGAGGTAGAACTTGAATCTGAGTTTTCCGGACCCCAACACCAGCACTTATACACGACTCCACCCAGCCATCCAGAGTCACATTCTTTTTGCCTCTTTTTGTATCCCCAAAGCATGGCACAATGCCTGGCAGTAGACACTTAAGAAATGTTGATTGACTGATTCTGGTACGGGCTTAAAGATCAATGGGTGAACTGTGTAGAGAAGCAAGGAACTCCTAAGAGAAGATCACAGATTTTGGAACTAGAAGAGACCTACAAGGAAGCCTAGTTTTCATTTTACAAGTTAGGAAACTGAGACCCAGAGGGAAAACTCAATTAATTACCTTCAAAATCAGCAAAAAATTTATTTATTTTTGGTACATAATGGAGTTAGGATTTACTTATTTATATTCTATTTTTCCCCACTTACGTGTAAAGATAATTTTAAATTTTGTTAAAAATTTTGAATTCCAAACTTTCTCTCTCCTTCTCTTCCTCACCTGCCCTGTCCCTGAGATGGTAAGCAGTTTAATTTAGGCTGTATATGTGCAATTGTCAGCAAGAGCTATTATGTGCTGCATGAGCGGCTAGGTGGCGCCATAGTGCGCGGAGTGAGGAAGATTCATCACCTACATTCAAATCTGGCTTCAGACGCTGTGATGCTGGGCAAGTCAGTTTCCTCATCTGTAAAATGAACTGGAGAAGGGAGTGGCAGACCATCCCAGGATCTGCTAAGAAAACCCCAAACGGGGTCACCGAGAGTCGGACATGACTGAAATGACAAATGTGCTGCGTGCTGCGCTGGGGAGCCAAAGGCAAACGTAAAACAGACATCAGTGCCTTCGAGATCACATCTGTCAGGGAGACAAGCAGGGCCAGAGGCCAAATGCAGGCAGAGCCCATCTGCAAATGAGGGAGATTGGGGGACCAAGGAAGGGGACCAGGAAATGGACAGAAGCAGCCCAAAGCACAGAGGAAAAGATGGCTTTTTGGTGGCCTGGGGATGGGTGGATGGAGTGGGTGGCTGGGGAGCCAAGGGTCCGACAGGGAATGGAGGGGAGAGCCAGAAGGACCAGCCTGAAGGGAGGGTCACCAGTGCACCAAGGTGTGGAGCAGGCCCAGCCAGAGCACTGAGCTGGAAGCAGTTAGCACTGCAATACTAAGGCAAGCCCCAGAGGAATCCTCCAGGCTTTGGCAGGGACCCCATAGCTGGGAGGCTCTCTCCCCTGCCCTTCCTCCTACTGTACCCCATTAGCTTCCCTTTCATTCAGCACTCAGTTCAAACTCTGCCTTCTGGGGGAGGCCCATCCTGTCAAGAAGCTGTAGTAAGGTAGCATTTTCATAGCTAAACACTTTAAAAAGTGATCTCATTTAGTGCTCACTACAATCCTGGAAGGTAGATCAGACTTCACTGATGAGGAAACTGAGGCAGGCAGAGGAGGACTTGGCCCAGCAAGGTCCAACGGCTACTAAGTCTGAACTCAGGGTCTTCCCAGTTCTGGGTTCAGCACGTCATCCACTGCACTCCTTTGCCCCAGTGCCTTCCTCTCAAGGTCATCTGCCATCTCCTCTGCTTGTATTTTGAATGTGCCCAGTTGTTTACATGGCCTCCCCCCTTGAAAGGTGAGCTCCTCTAGGATAGGGGCTGTGTTTGCTTTTCTTTGCATCCCAGCACTCAGCACAATGCCAGGCACACAGTAGTCGCTTAATTAATGTTAGTTTGATTGACACTCCAAAGTCCCTCGGATGGTGGTAGTGCTTGGGGCCTCAGCTTTCAGACCCGGCCCCCTCCCCACTGCACTGCCTGCAAAAGATAGAAGCTGGAGGCTGTGTGCCCAGGCAGGGGCATTCCAGAGCTCCAGGGAGTGCCTTGGAGGAGGAGCCAGGTAAGGCCATGGTCAGACTCTGGACATGACTGACTGTCCAGATCCCAAGTGCCTGAAGCCAAGTCCAGATGAGGCCCAGGGACCCAAGGAGTTCGTGGACCAGAACAGTGTCAAACACAACCCTATGGATGATGAAGTCCCTCGGGATGTCAGTGGAGAAATGAGGAGAGGGAAATCTTAGACCATAGTGTGAAAAGCCAGAGACGTGACTTACCCAAGGTCACACAGCTACAGGGGGCCTGGCTAGAGCCCAGTTTTCCTCATTCTCAGTCTGGCTGTGATTCTGCTAACCCACTCTACACACAGTGCCTCTGTTCTTGGTTCTCCAACTGACAACTTTTTTTCAGGGGGAGGCACCCCCCCAAGTTTCCCTAGTGATGCCTTTGAGGGAAAACACCAAGGAGCTGAAGGAGGCCCCCTTGGGGCTTTTCATCCCTTCTGGGGGCCAGAATAGAGAACAAAGTTTCCTTTTAGAAGGTTTCCAGTCCTGAGAGAGGCATCTCTTGTGAGCTGGGAAAAGGGCCAGGGGGAGTCCCTGGCAGGCCCTCCATGCCAGGGACCCCCCGACAGGGCAGTCACTCAGGAGGGGGCCCGCCAGGAGCTTCCATGACGCCTTTCCTTGTTCTCCCATGGCTGGCGTCCTCCCTCCAAGCCTGATTAACCATTCAGCCTGTACATTTACTGTAGATAAGCAGTGTGCATTTGTATATGTGTTTGTAGCCTCCCTTCAATTGAATGTAAACTCTCTGTGAGGAGGAATGATTTCATTCTTTGTACCTGGATCCCTGGCACCAAGCTTGGCACTTAGGACAAAGGGGGTCCTGAATAAATGCTCACTGACTGACTGACTGACATCCTTGCAGGAAGCCATGCTGTTTCCTGTCCTGGGTCCCTTTTCCTCAAGGCTCCTGGTGGTGGGTGGCTGAATGAATAAGGTCCTTCACCTGAGGCACCAGCAGCTTCAATAACGCAGGCAGGGAGGAGTCCCCACCCAGGTGACCCAGATCAAGTCCCCCAGCTCCCAGGGTCCCTGATGACCCCTACCATGGGGAGACTCCTCAGGATGGCTCAGAATCATTCCCTGATTTGGTGTGGGATGGTACTGGGGTGTAGCTAGAGCAACCTGGCTTTTTTTCCACTGTGGGAGGGATGGAGATCCACCCTCAGGAAGAATAGAGGAGAAAGCCTTCCTCTGTTCTAATGAGCAGACTCACCAGCTGTGGGTAAGATTAGGGAGGCAGATTAGGCTTCACATCCAGGAAAAAATGTTGAATAATGAGAGCTGTCCAAGAACGGACCAGCTCGGACCTTGGGTTCAGATTCACTCTACTGTTTACTACCTGTGTGACCCTAGGCAAGTTACTCTATGACTCTAAACCTCTGGCTCCTCATTTGTAAAGGCCACAAGTGCCTTTCCAGCTTGTAAATCCATAACTGCAAGGTTCTCTTACTACTGTGTGACCTTAGATAAGTCACAAATTACTGGAGTACAGTTTCCTCATCTGTAAAATAGAGAGACTTTCAGTGTCTTTTCTCACTCTAATCTCATTAGATATGGTAGAGGGATTGATTCCTTTCACATATGGGTTGCACCAGTCTGACTCTAAGTTGCCTTCCAACTCTCAAATTCTGTGATAAATCTATGATCTTCTGCCCTGGTGATCTGTACGTTCTAGCTCTCCCAGAACAATTAGAATGGGCGTGGCAGAGGACCCACAGAGTGAAACTCAAAGGCAGTTTTCTGGGCACTGGGCACAACTTTGGGTTTCTTTCTCATACCTGCCAGAGCACTGATGAAGAAATGGATGGTGGACAGCAGCTCCTGATTGCTCTGAGTGTCTTGCCACACCAGCAAATCCTTCTGCACTTGGAGTCCTGCCAGCCCCAGGAAGGTAGTGAGCTGCCTCTGCTGGAGAGGGCTCAGCTCCATGAGTGTCGTCAGCTTCGGGCTCCCACCTGTGACAATGTCATCAAGCTGCAGGTGGAAAGAAGGCAAGATGGGAGATATGTGGGCAACCAGAAGCTTGTTCATTTCGAATTCAAGCCAGCTGATAACTCTGGGCTGGCATGGGGACTGGGAGCCCGGCAGCTTTTGAGAGCAAAGAAATATTAGAAACTGGCTTTTTCCGTGCTCCTACACACACACACACACACACACACACACACACACACACACACACACACACACACACACACACACACACACACCCCTCCCTCTATAAAAACATACGCAACATGAATATTTTAGAGACTATGACTATTTTTAAATAATCAAACCCTGGGAAGGAAGTCCCTTATGGAAACTGTAGGTTTAAAAGAAAAAAAAACTTCCCATAAGCATCATCAATTTAAGAAAAGAAAGGCAGGGGTGACTAATTTTCTATAAGGAAGAAAGATGCAGAACAGGAATGAAACCCAAAAGAAGTGAGGCTGCAGAACCTTCTGCATCAGGCAAAGGCAGCTGATGGCGAACAGGAAAGTGTTTTGCCTGTCTGTCTAAAACTCACAGCTCTAACTAGTTTCGACAACAGGAGCCTGAGGGGGCATCTGAATCCAGCTAATCAGTTCCTCTGGAGAAAGAGTAGCCAAAAAGGGGTGGGGAAAGCTGGTTAGAATCCCCTCGAATCCACCCCCAGGCCTCAAGCACATCTGTTCACTAATGGATTAGTGCATATCACTTCCCTCATGCCAACTCTGCATGGCAGCCTAAATCCCCGCTTTCTGCTCCCAGTGTACAACACTCCATTTCCTGCCTCCCGACCTTTGTCCCCAGGCAGAAACCCTCCTGCCCTTCACTTCTGCCCTCAAGGCTCGGCTCAGGTGTCACCTCCTCCAAGAAGCCTTGCACGATTCTTCCTAACCCTAAATGCTTTTCCCCCTGAAATTGTTTTGTATTCCAATATTTTCCAAACACTTCTCTGCATTCATAAAGAGGGAGAGTGATGGAGAGAGCTGTCCTCAAAGCTCCGAAGCCCAGGGTCGGGTCCTGCCTTGGACACAGACTGCTGTGTAAGCTCTCAGGACTCTGGACCAGTTTTCTAGTGACAGAGAAGGTGCCAACCTGCACTAAGAGAAGGAGTTTTCTCACCTGGAAGTTCTCTCTAGCAGTGAAATCACAGGGTTAGACGTAGTTTTCATCTGGGTTCTGATCATCTGCAAAATGACCCCCTGAGACCCTCCAGGCCATCCAGCTCAAGAGCTAAGATCCTCTGGTTCCCAGGCTGAATCTCCCCCCACCCCCAGGAGAATGACTTTTGGTTTTTGTGCCCCAACAGGTGCTTAATAATTGCTTAGTGGAAAAGAGACTTCCATTTTCCAGGAGGGGAATCCTAGCCTCTCTATATTGAGGTTTCCCCACCCATTCTTTCCTTTCCAGCATGAGCTGGGGCAGGTGTACTCTTTACTCCAGGGTGGGGGGTTCTGGGAGGGAGGGAGATGGCAGGAAACCTGCTGGACATTTCTCCTTGAAAGGAGAGCTCTTTGGGGATGTAAGACTCAGGGAGCCATTCAGCTGTAACAGGGTGAATGGGGGCCAAACAGGGTGAGCAGGGCATAGCCCCGTCAGGTGCCAGGTGCTTTATTATAGCTTCAGCCATGGGCTGAGGGTGAAGCTACCAGGCTCCCTGGCACAGTCTGATTTCAACAGGAAGAAAACATGGAAAGCCTTTTAAAGGAATGGAAAGGTATTAAGTCAGAGCTCCAGCAGCCTCTGAGAAAAAAAGTTAATTAAAAATCCGACTGATTTACTTTCACCAGTCAGTCTCTTGAAGTGAATGAGAGCTGTCTCCAGGGGCCAGAGAGGAGGTTGTTTGGCATCTGGCTGGCCAGCTTCTGCCGTGGGCACATGAGGACTTTCGGGAACTTCACCCTTACCAGCAGAATAACTAAGAAAGAACAAGGTCCAACTGCCATTATTCTCTTTGTTCCCAATAAAGCCAATGGGGCTTCCTGGCCCTGCTGCCCACCCCTCCTCACTGTGCCTGCCATGCCAAGTCATGCTGCCGGGGTGGGTAGTTAGCCCTTAAAGAAATAAAGAGTTAGGAAGGAAAGCAGCAACCCAAATTACATAGGGATAGACAGCAGCAGCAGGCAAATACATGGGATCTCAGATCTAGTGCTGAAAGGACACTTAGAGGTCATCTAATCCAATCCCTTCATTTTACAGGTAGTAAAACTGAGGTCTAGAGAGCTAAGTGGCTTTTTCCATGGAGTCAGGGGCAGAGAGCACACTCCAGAAGGTCAAGGTCAGCTTGTCATCAACCCAGGCTCAGAGTCTGGCCCCTAATCAAGGACATAGGCTGAAATAGGGTCTAGGAACAGAAACTCATTGATAAAGGTAACTCCCAGGTGAAGAAACTTCTTCCACCAATGCAGGTCAGTACCTTCCCTGCACCTTAGAGCCTTGGTTGCCTAGAGAACAAGGAGGTAAGTGAATTGCCTAGGGTCACACAGCCAGGATGAAGGAAAGGCAGGACTTCAATCTAGGTCTTCCTGGTTTTGAGGTCAGCTCTCTAGTCACACAACACACTGTCTTGGTCACTGAGTAAATGCTGAATATTTTTTTTCATTCCTTTCTTCCTGCTCCCAGCATATACATGACAAATAATCCCCAGAGAGATGGTGTCACAGAATCTTCAGGGACCCTCTATTCCAGCCTGTTCCTAAAACAAGAATCAATCACCAAATGCTTGTGAATTACTTACTATGTGCCAACAATTACTTACTATGTGCCAACAACTACTCATTAATCACCTAAGTGCCAGCAACTGCTTATTAATCACCTACTATGTGTCATATGGCTTATTAATTACCTACTATGTCCAGGCCTCTGCTAGGTGCGGAGGATACAAAGACAAAAACAAAATGAAAGTCTGTCCTCAAGGAGCTTGCATTATTTGTGGGGGGGGAGAAGGGGGGAACAACATGTACATAGATAAGTTTAGACAAAACAAAGGAAATAATCCTAGCCGTGTTTATATAGTGTTTGATGGCTTGCAAAGCGCTCTGGGAATATAATCTCATTTTATCTTCATGACCCTGGGAAGCAGGCGCTATTATTATCCTCATTTTACAGGTAAGTGAACTGAGTTAGAGGTTAAATGACTTGGCCAGGGTCACACTGAGGCCACATTTGAACTCAGGTCCACCTCACTCCAAGTTCAGCACTCTCTCCACCGTACCACTTAGCTGCCTTTAATAGATAAGGGAATGGAAGCAATGGCAGCTGGGGGTGGGGCAGAGAATCAGGAAAGACCTCAAGTAGGAGGTAGCATTTGAGCTGAGATATGAAGGGGTTCTCAGAAGCAAAGATGCACTTCAGGCATGGAGCACAACTTATGCAAAGGTAAAGAGGTGGTAGATGGAGTCAGGCATGAGGAATAATTGGTAACACAAATGGGGGGGGCAGTACTTAGGACTGTATGATCAATGAGGTCCCTTCCAGGTCTAGATTCTCTTTCTAGAACTACAGAAAGTGATGCCCACAGAGATTAAGTGAACTGCCCAAGGTTACAGTGACAGGTATTAAAAATCACATGTCAAAATGCATCAGCAAAACTTTCTTCTTCACCATTTACCAAGAAGGAACCCCTCCACATAGTGAGGTAGCCAATTCTACATCCAAATAGATCATTTGGGGAGGGAGATGAATGACTCTTGGCCCTTTGATCCCCATCTTCCTGGCAGTGGTAACCAAAGTAGGGTATGAAAGAAGTATGGAAGGGACCCTGGATTTGAAGTCAGAAGATCAGAAAAGAAAATGTCTAAAGCTAGAAGAGACATCAAAAATCACCTAGTCCAAACCCCTTAATTTACAGATGAGGAAACTGAGGCCCTGAGTTTAAGTCCCTCTCTCCCTACCTGTATGACACACTCTCTTCTCTCTTGTACACACACACATACACACACGGAATGAGAAGGATGAATTAGGGAAACTGTGACTTCTCTTTTACCTATGCATCTATTTCTCCCTAAGCCTTGAGTCTGGTTCAGTTGAAATCTTTTCAAAGCACCTACTTTATGCTAGTCACGGTTGAAAAAATAGAAGTCATGAGGCTCTAAGGCCCTTTCCCTTACCACGGTGTCCAGGGCCACCACCAATTCATCGTTGAACAGGATTTCCCAGAGGATTTCACACAGAGCTGCTTGGTGATGCCCTGACAGCTCCACAAAGGGACGGAAATTCCTCTCCAAGAGCAGCATCCCTGTGGAAGCAACCAGAGCACGTGGCCTGGGTCCCAGCCCACACGAGTCTCTGCCAGGAGAGAACAGGGGCTCTGGCTTTCCCCAGCCCTTGTCATCCTCCGCTTCAGCGGCATTTCCCACACTGGGTACATCAGACTTGGGCCAAGTGGTCCTCTCCAAGTCTGCAGCTTTCTGCCGGGCTAGAATATGGCCAGATCCCACCCACAGAGCAGAGGAAGAGACAACATTGACCTTAAAGCTTCATTTTTTTTTTTTTTTGTGAGGAGCAACTACATGGATATTAATTGGGTCAATTACTTGTGAATTCTGGAAAATTCTGTTCTATTTGCCTCAGTTTCCTCATTTGGAGGCAACAACCTCCCTGGTTTGTTGTGAAGAAGCCTGGCACATTGTAAGCACTATATAAATATTAATTATCATTATTAAAATATATGCATATAAAATTTATCACACACACACATATAACTCTGCATCTACTTTGCACATGTTTTGTATCTTTTTGGCCACATGTTGTTTTTCCCCAGTTAAATACAGCATGTCCCCAAAGTCTTCATGTTGTTTTAAGCTTTGTTAGCTTTAATAACTTAAAATGGCATGAAGATTTTGAGGACACCCTGTACACATTCCCTGAGGGCAGAGACAATTTGGTTTGTCTTTATATCTTCAGCACCTAGGAGAGCGCTTAGCAAATACTGAGAACCAAGGCTGGAGTGGATCTCAGGACACCAAGGACAACTCTAGTATTTTTCAATAAACTAGAGGCTGAGGGAGACGAGGTAGAAGAGAGTAAGACCTTGAGGTCACCAGGTCCATCCCCGTGCCTGCCTGCTTTCTTGGGCTTCTGAAAGGGGACAACCTCGCAGGCCCATCAGGTTACAAGGATGGTACCGGGGAGGTCTTGTGTATTCTTACAGCACAGGTTGGCGCTGTGGTTCCCCCACTGTTGAGACAGTACCTTGTTATTTCATTTAAGTAGCTGTGGAAATCCGTACCACCCAATGACTGCCCTCCCATGAGACCAGCCTCCCCCTGGACTGGGAGATCTTCCACCATTCAGCCTCCAGCTTTAAATGTAGACATTTTCTCCAAAGAAATAGAGCACCAATCCCCAGAGACCTGAAGGGGCCTCAGTCTTCTTATAACACAGTCTTATGGGTGGTTGGAGCCATCTAGAACAATCCATTGGCTAATCTAAACCTAATGCATCCCTTAGTACTGGGCACAAGGGACCTGGGTCAAGTTCATCCACCTCTGTCAGCTAGTTACTTTTCCCACCTGTAAATAAGGGGGTTACACTAAGTGACATCTTAGAGAAATCACTGGAAGAAAGGCAGCACCCAGAACACCTGGCTTCCAATTATGCCGCAGACACTATTAGCTCTGTGACTTTGGGTAAATCACTTAACCTATCTGCCTCAGTTTCCCCAATTGTAAAATAGGGATAATTAGTGCACCTACCTCATAGGTTTGTTGTGAGAATAAAATAAATATAGGTAAAGGATTTTGCAAACCTGAAAGTGCTGTATGCTAAGTGGCACAAATGGATAGAGTGCCAGGCCTGGAGATAGAAAAACCTGGGTTCAAATTTGGTCTCAGACACTTATCAGCTATGTGACCTTGGGCAAGTCTCTTCACCCTCAGTTTTGCCTCAGTTTTCTCATCTATAAAATCAGCTGGAGAAGGAAATGGCAAACTTCTCTAGTATCTTTTCCAAGAAAACCCCAAATGGGGGCCCAGAGTCAGAAGTGACTGATAAAAATGATTAAACAACCAAGTGCTACATCCATGTCAGCTATTGTTACAGCTTCAGATCTAAATCATGGATCCTCCCAGTTGGATGGCACCTCAGCCGTCCTCTAGTCCAAGCTTTTCCTAGAAAAGAATCCTCACTCCAACAGACCCCAGTGAATGTTCATCCAGTCTTCCCCAGAAGGCTACCAGTGAGGGGGAAGTCCCTCTCTCCCTAAGCCTCTCACTTCACTTGGGGACAGCACATAGGGTTGCGGAGACCATCATACTCTGTTCTGTTGTCCCCACCCCAGATCATTCTCTTGGTCCCAACTGCACAGTTGTGCATTTGCTTTCACTGTTTTGGTCTTTAGGGCCACCTTATTTCTCATGAACATAACTGGACTCAGACACCAACATCCTGAGATCCCAAGTTCTCCTTTATTTTTGTCCCATCTCTAGTTCTATTTCCCTATGCCCCTCCCTATCCGCAACCCAAACCTCTCCAGATACAAAAGGGTGGAGGCAAAAGATGTGTTAGTAATGGCTGTCCAGTCTCTACCAGTCTGCCCAGCCAGATCTTTCCCTGCCATGTAGAAAATGATCTGAAAGGGCCCTCTGTGAGGATGACAGTGTGGTGCTGGTGCTGGTGCTGGCAGCGAGGCCAAGAATGGAAGAAAAACAGATGCACAAGCCCATGCTGCCGCTCCTGCTGGTGACTGGCTATTCTTAGCAAGGCTTCTGTGGTTTAAAAAGAATTTTAAAGCCTCCCATCTCCATTAAAAAATAAAATTAAAAAAACCTCATCCTTTCTTTATAAGGAATCCAAGACCTGAAGTCTCAGAACTATGGGAATCACAGATCTAGAGAGCTCAGAGATCATCCCATCTAATCCTCTCATTTTACAGATGAGCAAACTTAGGTCAAAAGCTTTAAGAGGCTTGTTCAAGATCCAAAGGTGGGATTGAGAGCAGGAAGGAACCTCAGAGGCCATCTGGACAGACCCCCTCACTTGAAGACAGCATTAATAAAACATCTACATTTAAAAAAATAAAAATAAAGTGAGCCATCACATTAACCATTTGGCAAGGACACTTCCCAGCATGAGTGCCAACTTAGCCACTAATTAAGTCATACGCTGCTCATAATACCGTGTTTTAAGGAGCTTAATGGGCCCTCAGCAGGCATGAGCTTTGCAACCTCAGAATTCCCATCCACAGCATCCAGCATGAAGGGGAACAGGAGCTCTCTATAGATTCCAGCATCCAGGTGATCATGGCCATCTGTACTCTCCTGCTCAAAGCCGCCTTGCTTCCCGTGTAGCAAGCAGAATTCTGTGGCATAGGATATAAGAAAGATAGCCAGTGGAGTCAGTGCTAACGGATGTGCCTTAGGGGGAAAGGGGGGAGGGTGGCATGTGTCTGAAGCATTCTAGTTTTCCCCTGGTTGTCTCTTTCCTGCTGGGAAAAAACCTATCTACCTGTGTGGACACCACCATCTGGGCATTCACTGAGCAAAGAAGGGGGCATAACTCAAGGGCAAAGCAGGCTATCAGACAGGAGCTGCCAAGGAAGGACCCAGGTTGTGCATCACCCTCCCATAATAATGTAAGCTCTCCAAGGGCCAGGACAAAGTGTCCAGTTAAATAAATGTTTGTTCAACTGAACTGAGCTCTGGTCCTGAACCTAGCAGTCAGCTAGGTGGCACCATAGTGGATAGAGTGCCAGGCCTGGAAGACTCATCTTGAGTTCAAATATGGCCCCAGACACTTACTAGTTATGTGACCCTGGGCAATTCAAAAGGTTTATTCTAGTTCCCGGACTCAAAAGATAGATGGAAGTTTAGGAGGGGGCTGGATAAGCCTCCAACCCAGATCAGTAAATGCACAAGGACTAAAAAATCAAAGGCCAAGTTTAGCCAAAGAGCCAAGTTTAGCAGGCAGAGTGCTGGACTCAACACAAGGAGACCTGGTGTGTGTGACCTTGGACAAGGCCCTTCATCGTCAGAAGACCTTCGTTCGAAACCAAACCCGTGTTCAAATTCTACCTTGCCACTCACTAACCTGCATAAATTTGGGCAAGTCAGTTTTCCCCTTCTCTGGGGCTCAGTTTCCTCATCAGTAAAACAGGAGGTATTCAGTGAAACATTTGCTGAATTAAACCGAGCAGACACTGGATAAACAAAGTCAATCAGCATTGATTAGCTCCCTATTACTTGTAGGGCACAGTTCTAGTTCTTGGGCACATAAAGATGAAATCAGACAGGGTCTTTCTGGGCTCTCAGGGAGCTCAGTCTCACAGGGACAGGTAACACAGAAGCAGAGATCACCATAATGGCAGAAAGGAATGGCCAAGGAGGATGAAATGGAGAGTCAGGGAGACAAGTTCATATCCTGCCTAGGAAATCTTATGTAACCTTGATCACATCTCTCAGCCTCTCTGAGAGGAGAATTCTTGTTTCCTTCCTCATCTGTAAAATGCCAAGGTGGAACCATGGCATGAATGACGCGTAAGCATTCTCTAAAGAAAATAATGATCAGAATAAGACCTAATATTCCTATGGTGATTGGAGGTTTACAATGCATTATGTAATTCAGTCCTTATGGTATCCCTATTATTGTCCCCATTTCGTAAATGAGAAGATCAAGTCTCTGAGAGATCCAGTCCCTTGTGCAGGGTCACCCAGCCAAGAGATGCTGGAGTCAGGATTGAGTCCTGTTTCTCCGGCTGAAGGTCGCAGGGTACACCCCAGTGTCTCTCTCCGTTACCATCTTCAGTCCCTCAGGGGTGCACGTGGAGCAGTCGGGAGCAGGTAGTTTACTTCTATGAAAGAGTGGTGATTTGATCAGATCGCAGCCAAAGTGAGTGAGCAGAGACTTTGGGAAGAATGCTTGAGTGTAAGAACTGGGGGACCGCTGAACTCATTGCCAAAAGGGACTCTCAGCTTTAGGTCTTGGGAAAGGGGAGGCAGCTCCTTCCCAGAATGGTTTTGGATTAGCTCTGGCCAGAGGCGGGGGATGAACTAGTCTCTGGTGGTCCAGTCTGGTCCAGTCCAGCCCAAAGACCATATTATAGAATGTAGAACTAACTATTCAGAATGTTCCATGGCAAGAGTGACTCCAAACACAGATAGAAAAAACCCACAACAGGATGCCAACACTCAGCTGCCAGTCATACTGAACAAAGACTCTGGACAAACAGGCAATTCAGTGATGGGAAAGCAAGGACCCCACATGAGAAACAGAACCACCTTCCTGAGTCCAGGGCATGAGAAAGGAGCCAAAGGAAAGGAAAGAAATCCTGGGGGACCATCTCCCCATAGCACAAAAACGAGTTTATTTGCAAAGAAAAGAGAAGGGGGAATAAAGGCTTGGAATTGAAATGCAAACAGGGGACCAGCCCCACACGAAGCAGGGAAAGCCCCCAAAACCCCTGACCAGGGTGGGGGGGTGGGAACAGGATTCAAGGTCAACTATACAAAACGACAACAAGGTCAGAGCGTCCCCAGACTGCCTTCCAGCTAGGACGGCTCTGTCACTGGTGAAAGTATTGGCTTTTTCAAGTGAATGACCAAGCTTCAGGTGATTCTTTGGGTAAATAAAGTCTTTCCAAGAAAGTTTAGGGTAGTGGAAAGAACTAGATTTGGAACCACATGACCTGGGTTCAAATCCCACTGATGTTACTTGCTACCTGTGTAACCTGGGGCAAATATCTTCCTCTCCTAGGTCTCAGTTTCTTCCTCTGTAAAATGAGAGGGCTAGACTAGATGGCCTTGAAGTCCTGTTCCACGTCTATGCCCCAGGATGATGCACATGGAAAGCTTTGTCCAAGGGAAGGGAAGCCCTCAACAGGTATCCATAAGAAAGGGAGGACACATGTGGTGGGTTCCCCCTCAGCATGCACTGCATAGACACAGCAGGTGCTGGGGTGGGAATGAACTGATCAGGGCTGTGCTTTCTTCTCAGGGCTGAACTCCAGGAGTTCCACACAGTCTCTGAAATGCTGCACCCACTCTGCTGAACAGCCCCTTAAGATAAATCAGCAACCTTCAAGGGTGGGTCCAATTCTGGGAAAATATCCAAGTGGCAAACCAAGGCTAGTAGATAGAAGTATGATCAGACTGGGCGATATTCTATTTAGGATGGAAGAAGAAGGGAAGGAAGGAGAAAGGGAGGCGAAACATAGAAGGAAAGAGAGAAAAGGGAGGAAGAGGGGTCAGAGGAGGGGAGAGAAAGAAGACCTGGATGTTGATAAAGTTGGTTTGCTTATTTTCCTAAGGGACTCACATTGGCTCAGTCAGTCAGTTAACAAATTTTGTAGCCTTCCCTTCCAGAAGAGAGGATTTAGAGGTGGTGTGAGCCACAGGTCCTTATAGTGAATAGGGAGTTTCTTCCCAAGGTAACAATTGGAACGTGGCACTCCTCTGAACCATCCCTGATTCCAATTTGATTCAACAGACATTTTATTAACTATCTATAGTGGTCAGGACACCATCCCAAGCGCTGGGGTAGGAGGAAAGAGACAGATAAGAATAAGGTTCTTTCCCAGTTCTTGAAGAATTTATAGTCTAGGAGGGAACATGAGATCACAGGACTGAGAGGTGGAAGGTACCTTTAAATGGGGCGGTCCCATTCTATCACATGAGGGTTGTCTTTGGTTAGTAGCGGTCAGTATTCAATCAAAGGATCTATGTGGGAACTGCCACTACCCCCTCCCTGTCTGAAGGAGATATGACTGAATCTCAGAGATCAAATAGCTAATGTCAGAAGGAAGATTTGTACCCAGCGCTTCCTAACTCCAAACCCAGTACTGTCTCCTCTTGTTAGGCTGCCTCCTGCCTCTCTAGTAGAGACAGAGACCCGGCTTCTCATTTCATAGGTGTATATGGAATTCCCAGGTATGGAAACTCCCTCTACCAACACAGGCTAGCATCTTCTCTAACTTAGACTTGCCTAGAGCAGTAAGCAGTTAAGTGACTTGCCCAAGGTCAGAGACACATTGGAGGCAGTACACAGGTAACGAAGGGAGTATCTGTGGAGAGGAGGTCCTCTTCTGATGCCATGAAAGTGAGCTTGGGACCTGGAAGACCAGGAGATTGGCTAGTCTTATCCACCTAGATGGACCAGTCAAGGTTCAGCCTGGCTAATATTAGAGGATAAGCTAACCACCAAGGTGGCTTCAGGATAAGGAATACCTGAGACTGGGCAGGGGAGGGAGGGAGAGATCATGGCAGACCAGAGATGCCCACTGGGGGCTGCCACCTTCCCCTCCCAAACAGCTAGATCTTCACCTTCCTTACTCGGGACTTCTCAGGGACCCTCCCCTGCGAGAACTGGACAAGCTCTTCCTCTCCTATGTGCATCCTTATTTGGATGGAGGGCACTGTGCTCTGTCTTCTGGTCATCCTCCTTTTCCATTGATGCCACCTTCACAGCACTGCTCACCATCAGGCACTCAGGCCTCTGGCTGGACCATTGCAGCTGCCTCCCTCACACCTGCTTTCCTTGATTCCAGCCTCTGCTCTTCTGCCAAGGTGCTAAAACTAACTCAGATCTTCCTGATTCAAAGTCTAGCACTATGACACCTAGGCACATAGTAGGCACTTAACAAATACTTCTTCAATTTTTTTAATTATATGCTGTACATCTCCAGAGGGCAGCTAGGGGGTGCCATAGTGCACAGAGCACGCAGCCTGAAGTCAGGAACACTCATCTCCCTGCGTTCAAATCTGGCCTCAGATACTTCCTAGCTGTGTAACCCTGGGCAAGTCACTTAACCCTGTTTGACTCAGTTTCCTCACCTGTAAAATGAGCTGGAGAAGAAAATGGCAAACCCCTCCAGTATCTTTACCAAGAAAACCATAAATAGGGACATGAAGAGTCAGACCTGAATGAAAAATGACCCAACACAAACATCTCTAATAGAATGTAAATTCCTTGTGGGCAAACCTCTCGCTTGTTTGGTGTTTTCTTTCATCTTTATCCTCGGCATGGTACGCTGACATACAGTAGGTATCCACTAAGCATCTGCCGACCTGAATCAAGTTGCCCATGGGCCACTCACCGAACTGGCCGTCCTGCTTGATGAACAGCTCCAGGACCCTGTAGGCGATAGGGGTGGACCCCGGGATCTCAAGGACCACGTTGGAATCTCTTATCACATTCCCATCTTCGCTCACAGAAACCTGAGGGAGAGGGAGGGGGCAGCAGGGAGTGGGGGGGGGAGTAGGGAGGGAGAGAGAGGGGAAACAGGGAGGGAGGGAGTTTATTCCTCCTCTGAAGCCACCTCGAGTTCATTAACTCCCAGCTGCCAGGCCTGCTGGCACCAAAAATGAGATTTCAGGCTCGGAGGAAAATAAAGTTATGCCTGCGGCCCAAAGGGATGAGGGGTCATGCAGTGGCACCAGTCCCCTGGGCGAGGTTTATTGAGACAGAAAGAGGCAGCGAGACAGGAGAGTGAGAAAGAGTGAGAGAGCGTATGTGTGAGACAGACTGTGAGTGTGAAAGTAAGTGTGTGTGGGAGTGAGTGCAAGAACGGAATGTGTTTGAGAGACCTAAATGATCTGACAGGTCCTCCTTGTTCCTTTGATCTGGTCCCTTTCCAGTCAGGGTCAGAGCCCACAGCCAGGCCATTTCACCACTCTGGGACCCCACTGGCCTGCTTTCCTCAGGCAGGCCCCCAAGCCTCTCCCCTCTGATTCTGGGCTACATCTGCTCCCAGCTTGCTCAAGTGCTAGAAAGGTCCCCTGAGACTTGGCCTCATGGGCGCTACCTTCCAGACACATGAGCCAGAACTATACGGTTTCATTCAAGAGTGAATGTTTCAGGGCTGTCGAGGTCCCCCAGCAGGCTGGAGGGGTGGGGGAAGCCAAGGCTTCCTCTAGGCCAAAGTCTGTGAACTCCCCTTGCTTTGCCCCAATCATACCAGGTAGGCAGTCGACTCTCCAGCCTGGGCATACAGCCAACCTGGTCATGGCAACATAAGGTTTCTTTTGTTGATCACATTATAGCTAAGAAGGGAGATTTTGAGTCCTTGGAATGACAGGTGCCATGTATCCAAGAACATTTTAAATGAGCATGCCTCCCTCACTCGGAACCAAAGACCCTCAGTTTTGGCAGGGACTTTAGGGAACATGTAGCCCCTCCCATGTCGGGACAAGTACCTCTGGCCAGGGATCATCCAGCCCTGGGCCACCAGGAGGGCATTATGAATGCCCCTGGAGCAGCCCTCTCCCCACAGCACCAGCCTCCTCAGACTCCTCTCCCTCCCTGTTGGGTCCAGCTTGGGGCGTTACCTTCACCCTCTTGGTCTTGAGGCCCACCATGCCACCACATTTCTCTTCTATCTGGACATGTTCAGAGATCACACACTTTTGAGTTGTCACGATCTTTTGTATCAAGATGCACAGGACCTCATTCTTCCTCTCCAGAATTTGCTGCAGCAAAGGACTCTTCAGATTTATCTTCCTGGAAAAGAGAAACAAGCGTAAGTGTCCCAGGGTTGCATCGGAGCCCTATGGCCTTATGAATCTTCCCCTTTGACAGAGCAAAGGGACTTGGGAGGAAGCCTGTGATGGCCACGATAATTTATTGGATAGCAATTTCGTGGGAGGTAATCCAGTCGAAACAATATAAACCAAAATTTAGTGAGGCCAATTCAGCACTCCCAGGCAAGCTAAGGATGCATGGGGTGGCTTCATGTCGCTCCCCACCCTTCAGCATTGACTGGGATTGAGAGGGGGTTCTCTGGGCTCTACTGCTCAGCATTGCTTGGGCACATCAGGGAACCAAAGGGAGGAGAAAGGCAGAGGATGACCGACGGACCCTCAAAGAGCCAGTCATCTACCCCCAACAGCTCTCATGTGAGTCAAGCCCTAGGCCCCCAGTCAAGTTCCCAAACTTCTACTTAATATGGTCCAAAGAAGAGAAGGCTGGAGGATGGCATGACCTCCCTCTTCCACTTACACAAATGGAGAAGGGCAGATGGATTCGTCCTCCTCCACATCCAGGACAAAATGAGGGGAAACAAGCAATACTGTGGACCTAGGCCTGGGACTGGAAGGTCTGCAGAACCTGGGTTTGGTTCAGAGTATCATAAGGAGGAACCTCAGAGAGATCCCCAAGGTAAACAGCGAAGGAATGGAAGGCTTGAACAGTTAAAGAATTAGTCCAAGCACATACTGGCAGCAAGGAGCACAGGTGGGTTCTCCAGGCAATTTCAAGCTGGAGGAAGAGAGGCTGAGCTTCCAGAAATAAGGAGGTGATAGTCCCCCTGGACTCTGCCCCGGGCAGACCATAACTACAGACGAGGTCCACTGGTGGGAGCCATGTTTGAGGAAGAACCCAGACAAATGAGAGGGCAACCAGAATGGTGAAAAGCCTGGATCAGGATCCTTTGAGAAACTGGGGCCTTTTAATATGGAGAGTTTTAAAGGAAGAGAAAACTCAGGACATGATGGCGGCTGTCTTCAAATATCTCGAGGAATACCAAGTGGAAGAAAGATTAGCTTTGTCCCATGTGGTCCTAGAATGGACAACCAGGAAACATGACTGAAAGCTGTGAGAAGTCAGCTGAGGCCTGTTTCTCTGATTCTTCACTGTAAGAGCTGTGGGATGGCCTGCCGTGGAGACAGAGGGCTGCCACCTCCCACCTCCATCACTGGAGTGGTGACTGGATGGCAGGAACTATCCCCCTTTTGGCTCTGTAGCCATAGTGCGTGACACATAGTAGGTGCTTAATGAGCTCAATGATATTCAGGCTCAAGTTGGACTAGATTCTGTCCAGTGACTCCAAACCCAACCCACTGTCCTTCTTATTATTCCAGAAACAAAGCTGAAATGATCAAATTTAACAAAAAAAATCATGGTTCAGTAAATGAAAACCAGCAAATGGGACCTGGTTGTCACTAAGGATACCAGACAGTTGAAAATTAAGGGGAAAACCAGGTTTCCAAAGTACAGCCCATAGTTCTTTTTTGAATATCTTATCAAGCCCCAGAAAGGGTTAATTGCAATAAAGGTGAAAAAGGCATTTGAATTGATGCCAGTTAGGACTTGAGGTGCATGTAACTTGGTACATTTGAATAGTCTGCATTCAGATGTCTATTGAGGGGCACGTGGACATTGGAAAAGTTGGCAGAAAGGGGCTGGGGAGACCGAGCCTACATTAAAGAGACTGATGTGAGGGTTCCCTAAACTACAATCCAAGCTCCTAAGCATTCATTAAAACACCTACTAGGTGTTAGGCACAAGAAATCACCCCTGTCCTCAGGAAGCTTATATTGTCCTGGACAGATAAATTATCTTATCCTTTCCTACCCAGAAAGGAATTGCCTCAATCTTCCAGGCAGACTGACCAACAGTGAGGAAGGAGGCGTATCAGAGGAAAAAAGATACATACATATCAGCTCAACCAAATCACGGTACAGTAGCATCATGGAATGTTGTCATCCTATAGGAAACTGTAACCCTGCAGAATTCAGAGAAGCCTGGGAAGACTTAGAGACGCAGATGTGGAAGGATGGAAGCAGGACCAGGAAAACAGAATACACAGGGATTCATTGTTCAGTCGTGTCTGACTCTCTGTGAGGTTTGGGGTGTTCTTGGCAAAGACACTAGAGTGGTTTGATATTTCCTTCTCTAGTGTGTCCCCATTTTACAGATGAGGAACTGGGGCAAATAGGAGTTAAGTGACTTGCCCAGGGTCACACAGCTAAGAAGTATCTGAGATCAGATTTTTACTCAGATCTTCCAGATGCCAGGCTCAGCACTCTGTGTACTACGGCGCCACGTAGCGGCCCCTCACACAAGGACTACAACAATGTAAATGGAAAAAAACACCAAAAAAGAGAAACAAAGCTGTGTGCTTATAGTGCCCTCCAGAGGACAGACGATGAAGCATCCTATCTACCTCCTGGCAGAGAGAGGATCCATTCAACGTGCAGAATGAGATAGATTTGACTTAGACATGACCAATTTGGACATTTGTTGTGCTGGACTCTGCAGATTTGTTGTAAGGTGATACTTGTTTTCAGTTGGCAGGGAGGGGAGAGAGGGTAAATTATGCTTATTAATTAAAAAAAAGTAAAATAAAATGATCCACTTAAAAATAATTATAAAGTTGCAAAATTCTCTCTCTTTCTCCCTTCTTCACACAGGTCTCCACCTTTCCTCTGAGGCGGAATACTGCATACACTTTCACACTTGGTTGATTTTGCTTATGTGTTTTTTTTGCTCTGTGTTACAAGGGATGTTTTTTTGGAAGGAGTTGGGGAAGACACACACACAAACACACAGATTTGGAAATGAAAGCAATTTTAAAATATAAGGGAGCGATAATAATCAAAACCCCAAACCAAATGGACCAGTTCTTTGCAAAGCCTCCCTTTGTGAACTTCAGAGAAGGTCCCTTCATGCCCCTCCCCCTCCCTCTGCCTCTGTCACAGCCAGTTCCAGCTTTTGGCTCATTCTTCAGCATCTATTCCCCTCAATCAGACATTTTACAGACTTATTTCCTTCTACTTCCCCCAGCAGACAGGAAAAAAATTGTATTTCACAGACAACCCAATTCAGACACAAGTTTTGCCTCAGGTGCACATAAATAATGGCAGGGAATTACTGGAAGGCTTTCTCTCAGGAATTTAGAAGTGATGCTACTCAGTGGAGCTCACCTGAACTCCACATGCCTTAAAAAGAAGCTACCAAGAACTTTTCAGCTGTTGTGGACCTATTTAAGGACAAATGAAAAAACGAACACCTCAAACTTCCAAAATGAAGTTTCAAAAGTTATGCAGTTATGAAAATTTCTAGCTTCGAAATCCTGTTGTTGTCACTACATGAACTTGAGCAAATCATTTCCCAGTGCCTTACATACCTGTAACTGCCCTAGGCAAATAACAAGTAACCACAGGTTTGGGGCATGATTTTCTCATCTGCAAGGTGGCAGGAGTTACACTATATGACTTGCATGGTCCCTTCCAGCTCTGCTCCAGGAGTGCCTGGCTCTTTCCACCATCCCAAGCCATGAAAAGTTGGTGATGAGGTGCAGCCAACACAGAACAACAGCTTTCCTTCACCATGATGACCCCAGGTCACAGCTGGAAGGTTCACAAGCTCAGACCCAGTTCTGAGGCTGGCCCTTCTGGAAGCCTCCTTTTGATGGCTCACAGAGATCCCAGAATAAATCATTCTGTGGCTAAGCCTATCACAGTAATTAGCACATGGAAAACAGGACACGTCCAATAAGCCTAGGCAGACTAATTTAGTCTTTACCCAGCCTCTTAGGATAGATGGATAGATGGATGGATGGGCTGGGGGTGAAAGGACCAGCATGAAGAAGAAAAGCAGTTACCCCAAGGGCGTTCATTTCCCAGGTTCTAGGTTAATGGGGCTGGGGGCATGTGGCAGTGGCGGCTGCTGCTGCTGCTCTTACATCGCCTCCTCAAGGGCCCTGGCAGTGTTCCTGATTTCCTGATCAGGGTGTCTTGGGCCATGTTCCCCAGGACGGTGCTGCCACCTTTTGGAAATTCTGAAGGATGGACAAATCTGAGATTTATCCTTTCTTTTCACGGTCCTTGTTGTGAGGGGAAACAAAGTTGAGTTTAAATCAACAACTCATCCCCCACATACTCTCTGCCACTTGACCAGAAAAGTTATGGGCTCAGAACTGAGAGAGATCTTAGTGGTCCTAGAGTCTAATCCTCTCATTTTACAGATGAGGAAAAGGAGGCAAACAGACGTTAAGTGGCTTGCCCAAGGTCACACAGCTAGTATCTGAGGTGAGACACGAACTCTAGTCTTCTGGACTCCAGGTCCAGCATTCTATCCACAAGACCACACTGCTTCTCTTGACCCCTGCCAAGAGTATTTCTAAGCAATCCCAAAGAGGAGCAGAGAGGGCTGCATCTCTAGCTGGTGATCAGTCAGTCTTGGTGGAATGAGTGACTCACTGGGCACAGCCCTTCTTAAAGACATGATCAAGAATGTGGAATTCTGCCCATGTCAATGTCCCAAGACTCCTGGGGAGTGGCTGGTCAGGGTATTGGGGAGGCTGAAGTTATCTCCAACAGTAAATAAACAGCCAGCCTTCCTTAGTCACCCAGGAGGCAGAGGGCAAAGGCTAACTCTTCTTCACTGAGGAGAAAATTAAGCCCAAGGATGGTGGTCCAGGGACAGAGACCAGCACCATAAATCATGACCTAAAACCAAGGACAACACACAGCGGCCATGAAGGGAGATGGGCTGAAAGATGAAAGAATGGGCGGTTGCATTTCAAGGCCAGGGGCTTGGTGCCTGAAGAGAAACTCAGTTCAGTTCTCAAGGTCTCAGCTTCATCAGATGAGGAAGAAGACCTGGACTAAGCAGGCCTCCATGGTCACTGACAGCTCTCAGTCCTTGATCCTTCTGGGAAAAAGGTGGGGAAAGAGGGTGTCCTGATTTAACAAGGGACAAGCAGTATGGGAGAGGGGACACAGCAGTCCAAGGGCCCGAGTTTGAATTCCAGTTTTGCCACTTTGTCACTGTGTGACCTCTTTGACCTCAGTTTCCCCATCTATAAAACGAAGAAGACTCTGAGGTCCCTTGTAGCCTACTCCATCTAGCCTCCATTTCCTCCCAAGGAAAATGAGGAGGTTGGACTTGGTGACTTCTCTAAATCTGATTACATGGAGAGCAAAAAAAAAAAAAAAGCTATTTGTGAGTTATCAGGTCAGATCAGAAAATAAAGCTGTCAGGACTAATTTTTTTTAAAAGCTCAGAACTTCAGGTGGGCAGCAACATATAGGACCAGATATCACCAAATAAATACCTAGATAATACAACAATCTGGAGTACAACTTTATGGAATTAAAAATGTCTATTTATAAAACATTAATATTCTAAGGTGGTCCTCATCATGTGTTCCCCTCAATGTTGCATACTATGTATACACCATGCCAGCCTCTAATTCTGACCCTGAGAGGAGAATACATTCCCAAATTCAGGATATTCAATAAAGCTTAGCAACAAAGACTAGATGTTGAGGTAGGCTGTGGTTTGATCTCCTTTCTCCATAAATTTCAGCATCTCAGCCTCATAGAATTTCATCACTCCAATCCCAAAGTGCACAGACTCAGCTGCCCATCCTTTCCTCTACCTGTGACTTGTCCATGACATGACCCCATCCAGTTGGTACACAGCCCTTGCATCTCCAGGTCCCTCACTCAGCTAGAGGACCTTTCTTCCACTGGAGGTCATAGACACCTGTCTCCCCATTTCGTTCTGTTCCTTTAGACCAATGTTGGCCCTTGTGAGGTTTCTTAAGAACTTTTATCAGATTGTAAGCAAGGAGAGGAAGGGAACAAGGAGGCTCCTTCCTGGTCCTTCATCTTTTCTTTTTTTCTTCAGACCAGGGGCATCATGGACCCTTCTGGCAGCCTGGTCAAGTCTATGGACCCCTTCTCAGAACCAGATTTTTAAATACATAAAATAAAATATAGAGGATTAGCAGCAAACCACTGTATTGAAGCTGTTATTAAAAAGTTCACAGAGTCCAGGCTAAAAATCTCTACTTAAGATCCAGCAATAACTAATCAAAAAGTTGTCATTTATCCTCTGCTACATGCTTGGCAGCTGGGATATAAAGACAAAAATGCAACAGTCTTGCCCTCAAGGGGCTCGCCTTCCATGGAATGTAAGGACAAAGTTCCACCAGGATAACAGATGGGGGCACATCCTTCAAAAAGGACTAAGGACTTTCCAAAGCCAAGCTAAACTCAGGTTATCCAGCAGCCTGAAGGAACAGAGGCGTTGGGGTGGGGGTGAGGGGATAGGATTAGCCACAGGTGGTTGGGAGAGGAGAGCTAAAGGTGTTCCCTGACCTTGCCATCCTCTTGCTGAATTTGTCACTGAACATACTACCTCAGGTCCACCTGGATCTGAGTGGAAGTAGGGTGGAGGCCCAGGCAACAGCTGGCTAATGGGGTACCAGGTGGGGGTGGGCAGCCCAGTCAGGGAGCCTAGGAAGCTTACTGTGGCCTTTGGCCATTTAGCGTGATCAGGTTGGTATTTATTAGCTTGGTTACTCTACACTAGTCATCAAACACCAAATATCTGTAAACAGTAGAACAATGGACACTGAATTCCAGATTATCCTGTTTGTGAAAGTGACCAAGAGAAAGCTGGGGATGACCAGTATCTCAGACATCAACTCATTTCAGTCACTCATTTTACCCTTTAGGAAACTGAGGCCCAGAGATGGGAAATGACTCATCCAAAGTCACCCACCCTATTCCCACCAGAACGAAGACTAGAGTTGAGGTTTTCTGTCTCATCTGTCTCATCCCAGGGCTCTTTCCACTCAGGATTCCATACTGCCTGGTGTGGTGCCAAAGACCGAGGAACAAAGTATGGACGCTAAAGGAAAGGGTAGAGATTCTAGCCAACAAGGGATCTGGGGATGAGCCCATTGGAACAAAGTGAGAAATTTGTGGTGTGGATGTGTTCCTGGTGTTCTCCCTTACCTGCATGGTAAACTTGTGATCTATGTAAAGAAAAAAATCAGCTTGCAAGTACGTATGAGTGTGATGTGGAAATGCCCATTTGAGACGACTTATGAATGTCCTTTCAAAAAAATTTAACATCAGTGCTACCTGTGAGCTCTGGGTTAAGACTCACTGTCCAGTCCTTCAAGGAAAATCTCTCCATCCAGGAATCCTTCAGACCCTCCACTACCCCCTGAAGAACAGCTGGTACTTCAGTAGGGGTACCTCAAAATCCTGCCCCTGCCCCCCTCCCCACCTACATGTTGTTTCCACCACCAGCCTCAAAGGAGGCCAAGAGCTATGGAGCACAGGTGTCCAGGTGTTAGGATCCCACTTCTGGCATCGACTAGCAACAAACCTCAGTTTCCTCATGTACAAATCTTCAATCGAAATACTCCAACAGGACTTTTGAGCTCAAAAGTCCTGTTGGAAAGTGCTAGAAATCTCTAAAAGCAGCATCTGACCAATTTTTAATGGTTTGATAACTGTATTTCAATATTATTGAAACAATAGATGGAAAGCCCTTTGCAAATTTTAATGAATTAAGTAAGCAGCAGGGCAGCTAAGGTGTGCCACAGTGCACAGAGCACCAGGTCTGGAGTCAGGAAGACTCATCTTTCTGAGTTCAAATGCAGTCTCAGACACTTACCAGTTGTGCGACCCTGAGCAAGTCACTTCACCCTGTTTGCTTCAATTTCCTTATCTGTAAAAATGAACTGGAGAAGGAAATAGCAAACCACTCTAGTATCTTTGCCAAGAAAACTCCAAAGGGGTCACAAAGTATCAGACGCAACTGAAATGACTGGACAAAAACAATAAAAAGCAGCAGCTTTGGTTATTACCACTAGGATACCCTCTCCAAAACACAAGAATCCTTTGGTTCAGGGGGAGCTTAGGACTGAGCTCCACAGCTCAGGCCTGTAGAGATGAGCTGGCTCTGCTTGTGGCCAAACCAATAAGTGGACGTTTCAAAAAAGCTAAACTGAGGCTCTAGGTTAACACTCATAGCTGTTGTGCCAAAGTGAAGTGGGTGCCTGTGGGAGGTCGTGGCTCCTTCCTCCCTAAGGGTCTGTACGTGAAATCTGGGTCACCAAGGTTTCTCGTTCAATTCTATTAGCTGAACCCCAAGGTCACTCTCAATGGAGGTTTTGTGATTCAGTCTTCAGAATGCTGAAGGGGAAACATTCTCCTCTCCCTGC